>NW_024097936.1:0-435000 GCF_016545835.1 Crotalus tigris
AGGAAACCCTATACCATTTCAGACACATGGCTGTCCAGCCTCTTCTTAAAAACTTCCAGTGTTGGGCATTTACTGCTTCTGGAGGCAGGTTGTTCCACTGGTTAATTGTTCTCACTGTCAGGAAGTTTCTCCTTAGTTCTAGGTTGCTTCTCTCCTTGATGAGTTTCCACCCGTTGCTTATTGTCCTGCCTTCAGGTGCTTTGTAAAATAGCTTAATTCCCTCTTCTTTATGGCAGCCCCTGAGATATTGGAATACTGCTATCATGTTCCACCTTGTCCTTCTCTTCGTTAAACCTAGACATACTCAATTCTAGCTCTAGCAACCGTGTCCTTATATATTTTAGCCGCCAGTCCTCTAATTCATCTTTGTTCCTCTTCTCGGTAACGCTTTCTAGATCTCAACAATCTTTTACATCGGGTGACAAAACGGGATGCAGTATTCCTGTGTGGGACCTTACCAAGGCATTGAGAGTGATATAATACTTCACGTGATCTTGAGTCTATCCTCTGTTAATGCAGCCTAGCACTGTGTTGGCCTTTTTGGCAGCTGCAGCACAACTGCTGCTCATATTTAGGTGATTGTCTACCTAGACTCCGAGGTCCCTCTCACAGTTACTACTATTGAGCAAGGTGCCACCTATGCTGTACTTGTGCATTTGGTTTTTCTTGCCTAAATGTAGAACCTTGCTTTTTTCACCATTAAATTTTATTTTGTTAGATAGTGCCCAGTGTTCAAGTCTGTCAGATCCTTCTGTATCTTAACCCTGTCTTCTGGAGTGTTGGCTATTCCTGCCAGCTTGGTGTCGTCTGCAAATTTGATGAGTTCCCCATCTATCCCTTCATCCAAATCGTTGATGAAGATGTTGAAGAGTACTGGGCCCAGAACAGAGCCCTGGGGCACCCCACTACACACTTCCCTCCATATAGATTCAGTTCCATTGAGGACCACTCGCTGAGTACGGCCGGTCAGCCAGCTACGGATCCATCTGGTGGTGGTTCTGTCTACCCCACATTTTTCTATCTTGTCAAGTAGTAGGTTGTGATCTACTTTATCAAATGCCTTACTGAAGTCCAAGTAAATTATGTCCACAGCATTCCTCGGATCCACTAATTTTGTCACTTGGTCAAAGAATGCAATAAGATTTGTCTGGCATGATCTATTTTTGACAAACCCATGTTGGCTTTTAGTAATGACTTTGTTTGCCTCTAGGTGTTCGTTGATTCGTTGTTTGATTATCTTTTCCAGGATCTTCCCAGGTATTGAGGTCAGGCTGATAGGTCTGTAATTTCCTGGATCCATTTTGTGGGGCTGACAACTAGTTACCCATGGCCTTGTGGAAATCAGATTGTCTCATTGCTTCTAACATTACTCAAATATCTGGTGTGAGAGAAGATGAATCAAATACCTTCATCTGAGTAGGTAATTTCAACACTGTAGACAAAAAAAATATGTTGCAAAGCATGCATGGAGGAATGAAAGTTCATAGCTTTGCCATTGAATTGCTTTTAAAATTATTGGAAAGCTACTTAGATCCTTCCATAATTTCTGCTTACAGAATCAAGCTTCCCATTTATAGTTATGGCAGGATTCCCACTGACTTCTGTAGGGTAAGAATTTCACCCACAGCAATGTTTACTTGCAGATAAGGAGGCCCAGCTGAAAACTTGGCATAAAGGACACATTTTTATTCATTTGTGATAATTGGGAGAATGTGATGGGGAAGTAAAAGATTTGTTCCCTTGGCTTTTGCTGCTCTGTTTCTCTTGACTTTTTGCAAGAAAGCTGATCTCAAATCTCAGTAAATTCAAGATACAAAAATGGAGTAAATAACTTTTTTTGTTCATGTCCATTCCAAGAATTATTGTTGGCTGTGCCTCAATCTTCATATTTGTCATTATTTGGACTGTTACATGATCCACCTTTGCTGCTTTGCACTATATGTTTTTTCTAGCCTCTGAGTATTGCATATTTTTAATATTTGTAAATGATATATAAACTTATAATGCAGCTAATTTTCCCTTTTAAAAAACTACCATGTGCAGAATTGTCACTGCCCAAACTAAAAAGTCCACTAAAAAATCACTATCACTTACCAACAAGATCCTAGCCATTTACAAGTGGGGATTCTAGAAGTTCATATTTTGAAAACAACTTAATAGATATCTTCTTATAAGCAAGGGAATAATACAGTTTCAGGTAAACATTGGAAAAGAGGTATTGTAGTGTGCAAACAACTGTATGCAATACATAGATTTTGAGATTTCAGTTATCATGTTGAAAAGCACCTATGGGATCAAGGAGGGAATATGTGAATCAGAGTATTATTTTCACTGTAGACAATATTGGTAGCAAAGTAAGATGAGCAACAGAATGAGGAGATCATAGTTCAGAAAAAATACCTGGTTTAAGCCATTGTTCTCTACCTGAATCTTATCAGCTGAAGGGAGCATAAGGTTTAGTTGAATCCACAATGCTCAGTGGAACTCTGCTGCTATGATAGCAATAGCAATAGCCCTTAAACTTCAGAGTGCTTTATAGCCCTCTCTAAGTGGTTTAAAGAGTCAGCATATTACCCCCAACAATCTGGGTCCTCATTTTACCAGCCTTGGAAGGATGGAAGGCTGAGTCAACCTTGAACCATTCAAAATCGAACTCCTGGAGTGAGTTAGCTGCAGTTCTGCATTCTAACCACTGCACCATCATGTACCATTAGTTTTCAACTTATGATCATTATTTAGCAACCATTCAAACTTATAACAATGCTGAAAAATGTGGCTGATGACCAGGTCCTGAACTTAAGATTTTCACAGTATCTCTGCAGTTAGGTGATTGCCATTGGCAACTTTCCCAAATGGCTGCTGACAGGAAAAGACAACGGTGAAGCTGGATTTGTTTAATACCTATGTAATTTGCTTAACAAATTGCACAATTCACTTAACAACCATGGCAAAAATGGTCATGAAATTGGTGTGACTCACTTAATGACTGTACTGCTTAGTGATGGAAATTCTGGCTTCAGTTGTGGCTATAAATTGAGGGATATCTGTATACCAGTAGAACAGCATAATTACTGTGCTAAAAGTCTACCAATTCTGCATGTGAAGATCTGACAACTCAAACCAACAGCTGAAATGTGAAGCCATGGTTAATGGGATATAGGCAATACACAGAGAAAATATTGCTGGTGTATCCTATAGACATTTATTGTTATAAAACTGTCAGAATAAAATTTAAACAAATTTTGTATCTGGTGCAGAAAACCTCCATACTAGTTATTTCAGTGGAAATATGAAAGAGATGCTGTTCCTTGTTTGTAACAAGTTTACCCAGTTCTTACTAAAGAAGATGAAAAACAGCAAAAATAAAATTATGGTGTCAAATCATGTATTTTAAATAGAAAAGCACCAGCAATAGAAGATCTTAATCTTACTTCTGCATCTGCTTAATATGGATCCATATACAACACCCATTAATGTTGTACTGTATAACATTAATATAAAAAAGGTGAAAATGTACAAGCCCAAGATTCTCTTTCATTCTCCTGTCACTAAAGTCACTTTCTGGAGATTCTATTGCATCTGTGCAAATTGTCTGAACTTGTCTGGAACTGTTCCCCATATCAAACAGGATGAAACACCTAACTGCAAATTCTTACCATCAATGCTAGTCAATGGACTGTAAGAGAAGGCCAAACCTAGCAAGCGTAATATCCCAGCCAATCCTTGCTTAAAGACATCTGTTTGTCTTGCTCTTTGGATATGCACTTACACACAGAAAGACACAGAGAGAGAGACAGTGTGTGTGTGTGTGTGTGTGTGTGTGTGTTATTGTCTAGTGATCTAGATGGTTCTTCTCTCTGGACTCCTAGTTTCATCTGCTCATAGGTCATGTCTAATTAAGTGCAAGGATGCACTGAGTGCATTATTAGAAAATCTGGGCACAATAACAAAGATACTGTATTCTTCACCTGTTAAAAAAAAATTATGCCACTTGAGCAGTTTTAAGTATAATGTTATCTAATCAATTTTAATCGTAATATACTTCAGCCAAGGGGAAATGAAATTGGCTGCTAATAATGAAGCTCATGAGTGATAATGCAGATTTGCCACATAGTCAGCAGTAGAGCTGCATATTTCCTGCCAGCAAATGAACAGGAGTATATTAATCTGGACAGCATAGTTAGGAAATTATATTAAGGTCAACTAACCAAGTAAACTATTTTTGTATCTCACAAATGTCTTTAGATTCTCACCACAGTTAATTAATTTACTCTAGAGTAATGATAAGAGAAGAGGAAACTTGAATTTCCTTCCTAGTGTCTGACAGATCAGCTGAAAGGAATTAATACTATATTTCATATGCCAACCAGTGAATGCGAGAAAAAATGCTTTCCAGTAATGTTGCTTTTTCTTTTGCATTTGTTTACCAGCCTCATTCAATCTGATAAGCTGCTTTTGAGAAATCTTTTAAAACAGAGGGTGTGTGTGTGATATTTTATTGGATGCATGTCTGGTGTTCTTGCATTTATCTGATGAATGTATCTTGCACTTACCTTTGGAGATATCTCTGCAGCCTCCACAGCTTCTCATACTCAAAATTAAATCACCAGAGATATCTTCAGAGTTGTTTAAGAAACAGGAAGCAGAGGTAATCAGGGCTGTTGCAGAATGATGCAGATGTGCAGTGAAAACAACATTTGTTATTACCTTGCAACAATAAGGTAAACTAAGAACATCACAAAAAAGAGATTCTAGAGCACAGGGTTATCCATGGAGACTTGACCACACCATCATAGCTGACATTTTTTATTTTTTCTGACCATACCTTAAAGACATCCCTCCTATAGCACCCCTCCTACAGCTCTGAAAAATATAACAAAACGTTACATGGGAATTGTGGGAAGAAAATTCAGGAAAAATATTTTGGCATATTAACCCAAACTATATAGCTCCTGATAATTGGTGAACCACTCATCCCCAACCAGAGTCTTCTCAGTGAAAAATCTTCCAGGTCCAGATTGTTTCTTCTCACTGGAACTCTCTAAATATAAAGAAATTTAATTGGCTTCCTAAACTCTGGTATGCTCCTCTATCATTGGCTATCTTTTGGTTCTGACTTTTGTCTTAACTTTTTCCAGATTGTCCTTGGATTGTCCTTTGTTCTTAACTCTTTAAATTCTTTTGTTCTCAATTTCTTCCATTTGGGTCAGATTTGGTTTCTGTTCACAGCCCAGACCTCGCATCCTGGGCCAAAATATTTAATTCTGCAGCTTGGAACTCTATCCACTTTCCCCCTCCTAAAAACACAAACAATTTCATTATAGTTTCTATATTATTTTCATTCTTTTTCCTGTCCCAAAGATCTCTCAAGAGGTAAATGGCTGCAGGTCCATCACTCATTTTTTTAAAAGTTACAAAATAGAGGGAAAAAACACACATTAATGCCATAGCATCATAAAAGAAGTTGGACAAATAGAAAAAATACATAGAATAAGCATCAGAAAATGGGGGAGATAGAGTACCAAAAAGGTTATTAAAAAGGGAAGCTAGAGAAATGCTAAATCTAGAGTGTTTGGAATTATTTTCCCAATATAGTCCTGCATTGGTTCTACAAATTAGATTAGCACTGATTTGTAAACCATGATATATGGTTTAGGACATGATTTCATAACACTGGGTCCATGGTGTGAAGGCTAGATTGGCCAGATGCACATATATCATCCACTTCTCTCAACCAAAAGTAAATGTCCATAAATAGCCAGAAAATTATGGAAATTTTTAGATCTTGCATGTGCTTACTGTGGCTTCAGTCTTACTGCTTGCAGTTGCTTTTTCTTTAAAAAAACTAATTTAACAGATTAAGAGAAAATATAGAAATAAATAAGAAAAAGAACAAAACAGAAATAGAAGGCTAAAACATACAGTAGGTGAAAAATTGCAATCATAAAAGACTATTCTAAATGGTCAAAAGCTTTTTCTGCATCAAGAAACACCATGGCCATGTTTTGGTTTTCTGATTTATTTTTTATTTATTAAATGCTGATCCTGCCTGATTTTTTGTGACCCTTCATAGATAAAAACACAGAGGACAATAAAATAATACAAGAATAAAAGCAAAGAACAAAAATTGGCACAAACTGCTACAAGCAGCCCATGTTACCCAAAAGAGGACTTCACTCGGCCTCACCTCTATCTTTAAGGTTCTCCAAAGTACCCTGAGGTGGGGGGAAGTCTTTATTCCATAGGGCAGGCACTTGCTAGTAATACACAAAATGTATAATAGATATAGTCTACCATATTTCTCTTTGAAATAAATACAATCTCATCAAATGATTAAAAATCATTTCTTCTGCTTTTGAGGATTGATACCAGAGAAATAAAACAAATCTCTTCAATAATTACTAGCATTCCATAGCATAGATAAAGAAACATCACAAGT
This sequence comes from Crotalus tigris, assembly GCF_016545835.1. Taxonomy (NCBI): domain Eukaryota; kingdom Metazoa; phylum Chordata; class Lepidosauria; order Squamata; family Viperidae; genus Crotalus; species Crotalus tigris. Next base: position 6,440 of record NW_024097936.1, read on the forward strand.
TAAACTGATTTGAAGAAAGCTCTTTAGTTCTTATGGTACTTCAGCTTAGTGTTTCCTTGTAATAATAAAAGTTTATTAAGTCTCCACTTTTTTATCTGAAATGTCCTCTGTTTAATTTTAAAATTACTACACTATGAACTGTATATGTAGGAGCTGCCACTTTTACTTTGATAAGGTTGGTCAATGAATTAGAAATTTAACACATGCCTATTCTTTAATCAGTTTTATGAGCTGAAGAATAATAAATACTATCTCACTTTGGGAGATATTTGTATCCCCATATATTAAAGAGAGATGGAAGTAACAAATAGTCTAAAACATTTTGAGGGAATTTACCAGCGTTCTTCTTGAATGAAATAGTTCTTTCTGTCTATAAGGGGGGAATTTATTCACTTATTCAAGAATTAGAATATTTTGTTCTGCAGTTTCTAGCAGTAATCGAAAAAAATATTTCACAAAAGTTTATTATGTTGTTATTCAAGGTGTAAATTGAAGTAATGATTATTTTTCCAGATTCAGTATGAAAACGTAATAATCTTCAGTTCTCATCTTGGACTTGTTTCAGTTTCTTCTTTACAAGAGCGATGTAAGTTATTTGACTTGTACTGCCCAATATGGAATCACTGCTGGTGGTGGTCAGGTGATCTATCAATGATCATTTTTCCAAGGATGGCTTTCCACTGATTTTTTCCTAGCAATGGAGTCAGAGGCTACGAGAGCAGAATTGGATTATCACACATAACAAGATCCTAGCAAATGTTCAATTACTTACATTGTTAGTTTTAATGCTTCTGCAATAAAAATAGTTTATTATAATTTTCAGAAATGTTTGACTGGCCCATAAGGTACAGTCTTTGACAACTGTTGCTCTAAGGACAAAGGCTTGCAACTGTCAGCTGATGATGGCAAGGCTTAAGGCAAAGAAGATATTCAGAGAAAGGACTTGCTATGTTCTTGAATTTTATTTCTTCTAATAATAATTCATGTCATGTATCATCTTTATTAATTTTGAAGATCAGGATGAATCAAGACCCACACAGCAGCCAGCAAAAGCCTTTCCTTTTTTTTTCTTCTGCATCCTAGCCTTTCAAATACCATGAGTAGCTGGACAAAATCTGTGTTCTAACTACTTTATAAGAGAAGGATTCCTTGGGATTTGCACGTGGGTTTTTATATTGAAAGGGGACATTCTATTGTGTAAAAGAACAAGGCAAGAGAAGGTTGTAAGTGACAGAGGAGGAGTCTGCTGAACGGAAGCTGAACAGAATGCAGAAAGCCTGAAATTTACACCAACTCTTCCAGAAATGCCAACAACCAGCCAGCAGCAGGTAATGAATTTTTCTCCTCCCAGCCAAAGCATGAAAGATATGAGACACTAATGTCTCTGTGGAATTCTTGGTGCAACATATCCAGATAAACGGGGACCAGCACTAGACAAACAATGAGGCAAAAACCAATACTCTAATCAAAGAACTATCAAGGAGGAAATTATATCCCCACCACAACTGGCAAGGCAAGCTATAGTATATAAACAGGAAGCGAATTATTCATGCTCATGCTGATGATGTTACCAAGTAAGCACAATGTTGCTATCATGCTGTTCTTATACAGATCATATCAATATTCAGAAAATATATTTAATTCGCCTGCAAGGATCATATAACTTCACAAAGAAGGCAGAAAAATGCATGCTTAAAAAGCAACAATCACATCTATCTGTCATATCTAATATCTGATGGAGAAAATGAGACCTACCCTAGTTCCACATCTTGGAGATTATGAATCTTAAGACTAGTAACATGTTTTCTTTGAAAAATGTGATAAGTACATTAATGTTTGTTGCAGTCAGATGCTTTTGTAAGTATGCACTTTAGTGCACAAATCTGTAAGTATTTATGAAATTTATATCTAAAGCAAAGTAGTTCATTGAAGCTTTAAAATTATATTGCAGTTTTATCCATTTCAAATGCAGCAGAGAAACTGTATGAAAAAGATATGACCTTAAAATTCAATATATTTTTTCAGCCCCTTACATGTTCTATACCTGTCTGAATCTTTGCATTTCTAATACTTATTTTTAAGTAACCGAAATTTCTAAAGAGAATTATCACTCAAACTAAAACCAGGTCCTGCCAGTGCTGTTCACAACCAGAATTACTTCATAAACCAAACGTCACAGAAAGATAATTTACTATTTAGAAATAGACTTATAACTATGCTATCTATGTGAAATAAAGGCATAAACATTTCACTATCAACTCATCAGAAGTTCTTAAGCATAAAATATCTTCTTGGCACCAGGTAGTCATTGTATCCCTAGTGGAGCCTCTTTATCCTTAGCAGCACAATCATGGATTCAATTTAAGATAGAAAAGAGGTGCCTGTTTATATTCCCAGAGTTTTCTTTTCTTGATTGAGCAGACAGTAGGTTTCTTCTATCTGACAAGATCATTTGCAAAACACTAGGAATATTTATATGATCAATCACTCATAACAGTTGTAGAACTACATAAATCAAATGGATAAATGGTTGCCGTTGGATCATTTTGAAATACAAGAAGAGTTGAAAAAATAATTTTCTAACATTTTTTGACAGTAATAGTGTCAGCCCGCCCAGGTAAACCAGATAGGAAAAAGGACTAGATGTACTAATTCTATTTACTGTCAGGCTACAGTAACAGAATTTTGCAAGTCTGAAAGCAACAGATTTCCCACTCACCACTTTTAACTACCTGATTCATTAGGTCAGGTCATTTCTCAGTTCCTTGTTGTGACCATTAAGTGATTGCCAGCTCATGCTCCTCCTGTCTGATTGTTTCCTGGGCATAGCTCGTCTTTTTTCTCAAGGCCACTAATACTTTACAATAGGGATCATGGATGAGATGTTCAGATGTCATGGAATGTCCAAAGGTTTTCTGTGTTCAAAACTGCATTGTCACCAAAACCATTTTGAGCATTTTGCAAAGTTTGTCTGGAAGAAAAATAAACATGTGTAGGACAATTTATCTTCAGCAGTATTTTACATTGTGTGGGCTGAATGATCAGCTTGGCCCAACATGAGTGTGGGCCACCAACCTTGTACTAGGAATAGGAACACATAACATTGTCCTTGACTCATTTGGAAAGCAATCTCTGCTCAACTTTTTCTGTCACAGGCCAAACATTTTTTTGTTTTTGTTTTATTATGTGATACCTCAAGTAGTGTTGTCCACTTCACTACCACACTTCATTTTATTGTAGACAAACAGCCTTGTCCTCTGGTCACTATTGCCCTTTTGCTACTTTTTGATCCCAAGTGACAGAACAGAAGACCAAAACTGTGGTGTCATCTTTTTTTTTACTAGTCTAGGAGAAGTAAAGAAGCTGGGAAAGCCACCAAGAGCTATGATCAACATGGCCCAGTCAAAACATCAGGACACCACCATGACCAAAAGGGCGAAAGGAGTGGAAATCCAGAAATAATTTTTTTTTTTGCAAGCTTCATTATCAACTGATTTGTGCAGGAATAAACAAGCAGCTTAAGGTGGGTCTAGGATAACTTACTGTGGCCGACTTGCCCCACCAACTCACCACAGGACAACTTGCTGCAGGATAATTCAACACAGGATAACTCAAGAGAGGGATAAGTGAGTTGCAGCGGGCCTTGTCTTGGTTTAGGTTTGAGCTTTATTAGGACAGAAGTCCTCAAGGCTGGGGTGAGCTGCAATTCTATTTGTTCCCCTCTTGAGTTATCCCGTGTTGAATTGTCCTGTGGTGTTTTAGGTGCAGCAAATTGGCCAGGGCAAGTCAGGCATGGCGAGCTGGTCAGGATGAGTTGGCCATGGCAAGATGGCCAGGGCAAGTCAGCTAGGGCGAATCACCCATGGAGAGTTGTCCATTCCAGTTAAGGCTGCAATATGAACATGCTTATATGTGCTAGAAATTCATTTAGCAGGAGGAAAGTAACTGCACTAGGAGTGGGAGGGGGGAGACAGAATGGAGCTAAGAAGCGGAATATCTGAATAAAATAAAAATATGCATATTTGGAGAAAGAAGATACAGTGAAAGGAAAGGTGGTTTGAGATGAAGATCTATACAGGAACAGGAGTTCATTTGGACAAAAGGCAAAATAGCAGCATGAGGTCTAATATTTTGAGTGTTACACTACCAGTTTCAAAACCCAGATTCAAATATAATGCTGGCTATGAAATTCATTTAAACTTACTTACTTATAGATATACAATATTTTAGGACAGAAGAGGAGGAGGAGAACCTTTTATGCTACCTTGAGCACTTTAAAAGAAAAATAGGATAGAAATGTGATAAATAACTTGTTCAACTTGGCAGTTTAGAGCAGGTAGACAAACTTTAAATGTTTTTGTCTACAATTCCTGAAGATCCATGCTGTTAACCATGTTGGCTAATTGAAATGGAACTGAAGGAAATTGAAATGCAAAGTATCTAGAGGCAACCGTTTATCTGTTCCTGTCTTGAGTTAAATAGCCATTAAAGCAGTGGTTCTCAACCTGTGGGTCGGGACCCCATTTGGGGTTGAACAACCATTTCATGAGGGTCGCCAAACAACACAGTCCGCCATTTTTTCCCCTTTTCCTTAGCTGTGCTACTCCCTTTTATTCTATTGGCTTTTGAAAGCCAATAGAATAGACTCTCTTGAATAGAGTCTAATTCTATTGGCTTTCAAAAGCCAATAGGAATTGTCCAGGCTGTCTCTGCCCTGCTGAGCCCTCCAAAAATCCCATTCTGCAAACGGTGCTGCACCAGTTGAGTAGTCCTCGATTTACAACTGGTTGAATAGTCCTCGACTTACGACCGGTTGGGGGTCGCGACATTAAAAAGGTTGAGAACCACTGCATTAAAGGTTAATTCACCAAGCTGAATGCTGGGTCAACAGAAAACAAGAACATAGCAGACCAGGGGAATGTTTCAGGAATGAACTATTGGTTAAAAATCAAAGGCAAAGAGATAATGAATAGGAATTACAGAAAAAGCTCATTTCTAAGGAAATTAGTCAGAGAATAATCTGAAGCATATTGACCTGAAACAAGGATGGTACAAGATGAATGGAGACATAGGAACTTAAGATTGGTGAAAATAAAGAGTTGAGAAAAGGTGGAGAAAATGAAGATACAGCGAAATTTCAGACAAGACATAAATATGGCAGCCAACAGAGTCCAACTGGGAGGGAATGCTTAAGCAAAGTGTTATATCTTCAGTTCTTTGGGCATTGAACGAGGCAGTGTTGAAACAGCAAACAAGTTTATTAACTCAGAACAGAAGCAGCCCTAAAGGCTGCTGCACAGCTATTTATACAGTTATCCTCTAGGTGAAAACCAATAGGTTTAAAGCAGTGGTTCTCAACCTTTTTAATGCCGCGACCCCCAACCGGTTGTAAGTCGAGGACTACTCAACCGGTCATAAGTCGAGGACTACTCAACCGGTCATAAGTCGAGGACTACTCAACTGGTGCAGCACCGTTTGCAGAATGGGACTTTTGGCGGGCTCAGCAGGGCAGAGACAGCTGGACAATTCCTATTGGCTTTTGAAAGCCAATAGAATTAGACTCTATTCAAGAGAGTCTATTCTATTGGCTTTCAAAAGCCAATAGAATAAAAGGGAGTAGCACAGCAAAGGAAAAGGAGGAAAAAATGGCGGACTGTGTTGTTTGGCGACCCCCGTGAAATGGTCGTTGGACCCCAAATGGGGTCCCGACACACAGGTTGAGAACCACTGGTTTAAAGTAACAGTTTCCCGCCCCAAACCTCATTATCAGCTTGGAGACAGCCAGTCTGGCTTTCAGTAACAGCAACTGTTAAACAATACAGCAATGTAGGTCAGACATTAAGCAAGTGATTTAAAACAGTTGTGGCCAATACATTACACAAAGGGTGATAGAATCTATAGGCTAGAGAACCCACCGAAGTGCAAATCCAAAGAGAAAATTGGTGCAGTTTTATACTTTGTATAAAATTATACATTTGATCTAACTTGCTAGTATTTGGCTGTAGGCCTCCAGTATCATATGTGTATTCCAAAATATTTATTAAATATACTTTAATCTGCACTTTTTCTGGCAGTTTTCATGGCTATGTGAAATTATATTGATTTTGGCCTTGTTTACTTAGTTATTCTCATAACTGGACCTCTGAATATATGCAGATGCATTTTCCCTCTAAGGGATTAAAATATGTTTGTAGCATAAAGTGCAATAAAGTGAACTAACCTTGGTTATGCATGACAAGCCATGAGGAGCAGACTATATTTATCTCAGCGAAAAAAAATCAGGTCAGGATAATGAATATTCTCAGTGTTCACTTTTTCAGGATTGCTTCCCTGAATTATAATGTTGGTTCACATATGCAATTTGCCTGATATTCATCACTATTATTGTAATTCAATATGTCATAGTTTGTTTAATTAATTCTTTAAGCACTGAAAAGAAATCTAGCACACCTGCATTTACCAGTACACATAACAACATCATTCCCAGTGAGCAAACCAATCCTCAGTAACTTCCAGGGGCAACTAGGTGAGATACTCTTGAGATACTCAAAGAGTGCAAAGACCCTTTGTCCTTGTGTTCCTTGAATCTGGAATGTTAATCTGTGGTGAAACATGCCCCTGGATTTTTTTTTAATATTTTGAAAGATCAAGAATATATCACCTTGCTATACCCTATCCCACAGGAGGAGGGGGGGGAGAGGGAGGCGGAAATGTTGTAGTAGTCTTAGGGGCTCATTTGGGCTGTTCAGACCATTTTCTCTGTGATCCAAACCAGAACTGGGCAAAATAACAAGTGGAGGTTGGTGGAGAGGGCTGGGGGGGAATGGCCAGGCACCACTTTCCTCCCAGACAGCAAAAGAATTTGGAGAGGGTAAGATGAAAGAGGCACTGTGCATTTTTCCTTGGGCATTGCAGCTGTGGGAGAAGTGCTTAATGAATGCTCTGGCAGAATGCCCACATTGACCTGAACCAGCCTAAGCTGAGAAACGCAGCTTTGGGGAAACGCATGTTTTAGTTTCAGCTCTGTCAGCATCAGCAAGGGATCTTCGCTTATTTCAAGCTCTGCATTCATATATAAGAAACTACTGACTTCCTCCTCCCCACCACTCTTTTTATTACACGGAGCTGACATACCATTGAGGATTAGACAGAAATACAAGAGGAATCTTACTCTTACTCTCAATTACTGTGGTGAGATAATTCCTTTGGGTTTGTATCATATTCCATTTAATGCCCTCCATTTTCTGAATTTTTTTTTTTCTCCCACCTCAGCACTCCCTTCCAGGACAGAAGGCCTCTCAACTAACATGCCAACAAGGTAGCCTTTCTGTCATGCCCCATAATGCTTGGCTGATATGGTATCAGGTATACATTGAAGATCAGTGGCTGGGATTAACTAATGAACTTGCTAATTAAAGCTCAGTTTTCAACACTCTTGGAAGATTAACCGAACCAGACCTTGAGAAAATTGGGAAGATGGGGTAAGTTACTTTCAGTTTGGTGTACATTATTTGGTAAATAAAAGGCTTAATCATTTCAAAGGAAACAATGGCAATGGGAAGGGAAGGAAAAGAAAGGGAAGGGAAAGAAAGGAAAGGAAAGGAAAGGAAAGGAAAGGGAAAGGGAAAGGAAAAGGAAATTCTTCAAAATGTTGTGTAAATGGCAACAAATTGCCCAACAGCATGGAAAGACTGAGTTTTTGTCTACAACTATTCAGTTATATGGCTAAGGTGGTTCCACCATCCACATAAAAGAGAGATAAGTCTTTTTTTTTTAAGAAGATGGGACAGCAGTAACACTCCACTGCTAATTCCCATGCAGTCTCTCTTCCCTATGTCTTAACCCTCTAAATCAGGGGTCCCCAATCCCCAGTCCATGGACCAGTACCGGTCCGCATTTTGCTAGAAACCATTCCATGTAAACAAGTGAAGCCCCATTCACAGGATGCAGGCAGCATGCGAAACCACACCCCTTCCAGTCTGTAGGAAAACCTCTCTCCATGGAACTAGTCCCTGGTGCCCAAAAGGTTGGGGGCCACTGCCCTAAATGTTTTCTGTCCCAGCTGAGGGGAGAAAACAGTATCAACAAGGAGAGATCTGCAAGAAATAAGCTTTAGTATTTTTTATTGAGATACTTATTATCCTTAAACACTGATGGAGGAGAATATGTTTAAAAAAAATACTGTTCAGAGAACGAAAAAATATCCTTCTTTGTTTCTGTAGTTCTCTTTCTATTTGATGCAAGAGAATGTTCTTTTAGTCATCCATTTCCCTCTCCCATTTCCCTCTCACTGTCCTCTCAGATGCTGCATCACAACCCAACTGACTAAGGAAGAGTTGGAAGCGGCTAAGATTTTGATGGAGAAAAAAAGTTTTTTGCAAGCTCTTGTCCAAGACATATTTCTGATTATTACTTACAATGACAAGCAAATTCAAAACTAGAGCCAGTTGGAGTTTGCTGGAGTTCTGCTTTTTGTTTTTCCTCCTAGAATGCCTCTTAATCCTAGCATTATTTTATTTATGAGAGAAGAGGAAATATTGGTTGCTTCCGAGGGCCTTCCGAGGCTCTGTGAGACTCAGCATTTGCCCAACGATGCCTTATGGTGGCTTTCCCCTTGGTATTCCAGGCACAGCTGTTATTATAGCAGGCATGAACTCCAGATGACACTTTGAAACTTTCCCCTGTGGCTAAGCTAAAAGAAGAGTGATCCTGTCCAATAGCACTTATATCCTATTGTTTCTTTTATGGGTTTAATAATGGGAGCTCCCAAATGCTTCCCCTTCAGTTCCACCAAATATGAATGAATATGTTTGAGCTGGTTGGTGGCCTCTTGGTGATTTAATTATTTGGGGGCCCAGGAAATCTCTGCTTCCGATGGTTGTTCTGTACCAGACTTACAAAGCTGCATTAGGCTGCCACTCCCCACACATGCAAATTTAGTGTCTGTAAGAAATAATAGATGAACAGCTGTGAAGGTTTCTCCCACTATAAATGATGTACACCCTCTCCCAGACTTTCTTACATTTCTGTCTTTGTCAACTGTCTCATCTCTAACAATAGAGACCACCTGTATGGATGAGAATTTTGTGTAATCTTCTTCTCAGCTTTTTTATGGATACATCAAACTATACTGCCAATTAATGCCAGCTGGGACTGTTGGCCCAAGGCCACCATGCACTCACTTCACATACATGATAACCACTTTAGATCATAAAATGAGGCTCTATTTCTGCTAAGAGGCTGCCATGAGGGGATTGATGAACTGCTTTTGATTTCTACATCTTTAGTTATTGCTGCTCTTGGGTGAGGCAGATCAGTTCTAAAGCCCCTTTCACTGGAAAATGCTTTAAAGCAGCATTTGTCAACCTTGGCAACTTTAAGCTCTTGTGGACTTCAACTCCCAGAATTACCCAGCCACTGGGGGAATTCTGGGAGTTGAAGTCCACACAGCTTAAAGTTGCCAAGGTTGACAAACACTGTTCTAGAGGACTTCCAAAGATGCTTTTTCACGAGGCAACTGGGCTTTCTTGTTTTTCTTTGAAGATGTTTCGCTTCTCATCTAAGAAGCTTCTTCAGCTATGACTGGATGGTGGGGAATGGAAAGATTTATACTCCTTGCAAACAGCTGGTTATTTGCATTCTTTTAGCGAGTCATTGAGGCCACCTAGAGGTTTACCTGTGTCCTCAGTGATGTGCAAATGGGTGTGGAGCCTTCTTGGAACTGCTGAAAGTACTGTATTGTAGACTGGAGATACATGATATCATATCCCTCCCCATCTGTTGAGAGAGGGCTGTTCAGTTTTGACATCGATAGCCTCTTTGACCCCTCTTTCAAACCAGCAGTCCTCTCTGTCCAAAATGGGGACTTTGTGGATGTGGATGAGAAGCGAAATGTCTTCAAAGAAAAACAAGAAAGTCCAGTTGCCCCTTAAAAAAAGCATCTTTGGGATAACTATGACATGGATGACTGAGAATCTCAATAGGCATTGTTCTAGAGGGCTGTCCTCAATATAATTCAGACTTTTCCACCTTGTTTTCTCCCAGCACTTGGGATCAGAATGCTGACTGGAAATTTTTGGAGTCACACACTCAATTAAAGCAGCAATGAAATCTGCCATGCAGTCTTTCATGTTTTCTTCTCTTGCAAAAGAGCTTTGAGTAACCATTCTCAGGGTATCTAAAATTCATCTGTTTTCTCCAGGTGATGCAGTAAACATAGTGCCCATTCCTAACCATAATGACACCAAATAATAACTTGCACTGTAATGTCCTTTCACACTTACAGTCATGTATGTATGGGATGGAGTTTGCATTGTGATATTACAATACGTATTTTGTCACTTGCCCACCCTTTCCACACATGCCTATGATATTAAAGCTGACTTTGTAATTGCAAGGTAGCAGTATCTAATTTGCTGGTTTTCATTTATTTTTGATGTTTCATTTTTCTCCATTATTCTGAACTAACCCTGACTATTCCATACTTTCTGAATCTTATGAAAATGACCCATGAGACGACTATCCTTCTGATGTCTTCTCTTGAGATTTTACTGCAACATGGAAAGCCAAGAAAAAGATGGACAGATAGATAGGAAATACAATAGATGAAATCTTGCAAGGCCTCAAAATCTCTAAATATGTAATAAACTTGCAAGGTGGATCATTTTTTAAAGTTGGCATCAATCAAATGAAAGAGTCACCAATCCTTACAGGGAGGTTTAATCTAACAATTGTTTCTTTCCCAGACTGCTTATCATTTATCCTAACTACTTCATTACATCTGCCTTTCCTGCATTTTGGGTTGATTTCCAGCAATTGCTCGTTATTTTATTAAAAGATGATGTCATCAGGGTTTTTTAAAAAACTTTATTTAACCCAACTGCTTGATTTATCACCCTAGCTGTGCCCTCAGAAGGCACAGACATTCACAGACGTGATTAACTTATTCAAAATAAATTGGCTTTTCATATGGTCTGGATAAAAGAGCCATCTATAGCTGGGTGTGCATGTATCATGTATGCACTTGTGTGTGTGTGTGTGTGTGTGTGTGTGTGTGTGTGTGTGTATGTACGTACATATGTATATAGATTCCAGTATTCTCATTAAAATAGTCACTCAGCACATTTTATTTATTTATCACATTTTGGAACCACCCAATGGTGGGATTCAAATATGTGAACAACCAGTTTTCTGTGTGGATGCCTCTTCCGGAAGTCCATTCTGGGCCTGGGCAACAAAAAATTAGCTACCGGTTCTGCCAAAGTGGTGCGAACCGGTTGAATCCCACCACAGGAACCACCCATCTCCCTCCCAGAGGGATTCAGGGTGATGTACAATAAAATATTAAAACATAAAAGAATATCTAAAAGTAAAAAAATTAAAGAAAAAAGATGATTAAAAACAATGTTCAAAGTTCATCAAAAGGTGAAGGGAGACTTTTCAGGGCACTAACCAGCCCCTGAACTGGTTAGTGAATTAATCACATGCTGATCAATTGATAAATTTGTAGAATTTATGGAAATACAGATAGAGCCATTCATAGATATGGCAGTGATAAGCTATAAAGCTAAGTTTAAGAATGTTTGTAGTCATGTAACCTCCTATGATCCAGTTTCATGGGAATCAATACTGCACCAACTATTAATCCAATTAGCTTATAACTCTCTGTCAACATGATGCTCTTCAGAAGCACTGAGACTTTGGCTCAATTCAGCTGTTCTGAAATGTTCTCTCTTGTCCCAGGGCTGGCAAGCAACCTTGCTACCTTAAATCTTGCCCTTACAGCATACCTGGAACAGAACAGAGCACTCTGTGATGGATGGCTCTCTCAAATGAAATTTCAGCATTGCTCAGCAGCATACCCCTTAAACTCTTCTAAATGGCAGCCACAATTCTCTGACTAATCAACGTATTGTGATTTTTTTTTATCCTATTGTATCATCCACCAAATAAACTTTTAAAAATTATTTCTGTGATTCAACCATTCAATCAATAGACAGCAGCAAAGTGTTTTATAAGAATACACTATAAGAAGGTCATTTCAATTACATTTCCAATTAAATGCCTAAGCTAGAAACAGTCTATTCGTTGTCGAGACATTGCACTCTCTTTGATCCCCATTTTAAAAAAAAGAAAATGGAAGCTGGGTTCCAGTCTCTCCCCTCAAAAGAGAATTGAAGGTGGAAGAACAGATCAGGCATCAGATGGAAATGGCCAGACTGACAGGAAAATGGGAGAATCAACTGAAGTCCCATGTTTGTCAATGTGGAATTTTCCATTTCAGGTGGTCTCCTATGGTGGATTCTTCTTTAAACTGCACTCAATTAGCTTGACCCAGATTCAAGAGGGATACAACAGCACTGGATCCTAGACAGGTGGTTTCTTTATATCTCCCTATAAGGTTTGAGGAAATGTTTTATTTTGTATAAAAGTAATATGTGAGTGCTTCCTATATTCTATTTTGTTTCTATCTCTATACTATTACTATGATATCTACATGCACATCTCTACCCATCTCCTCATACACCTGTTTCAAGGTTGCAGCTTTATTGGCACCTTTGCAATGCTGACACTGAGGAGAAGATTCAAATGGAAGGAAAAGAAGGCCGTACAAGGTCCTGAAATTTTGCTAAGAGCCTGTTCTTCCACACCTCCCCCATGCACTTCAATGCATCTGGAGGTAGAATAGGAGAGAGCACACTCCTTCCAGAGCAGTTCAACAAAAGTTATACTTGCATATCCTCAATTGTGAGAGGGAAAATAGGCAGTGACATCCAGACATGTCCTTTAGAAATGGTTACTGGACTTTGCTTGCGCCACGCAGAGGATATATGAATTTAGCCTCTGAGTCCGAGATTTTCCACTGAAATTTAATACATCTGCAAGGCATTAGCCAGGAGAACACTGATTTGTATATAGGTTGGGGTTGGTCCCAGGCCAGCTTAGAGATGCTACAGATTGAATAGGGCCTTTCTACATGAGCTATGGTTAATTTCTTACTTACAGGACTTACACGATGAAATATTTTGCAGACATCTTAACTTCTCCAAAGTTGTGCTTTTTATTAATTGAGGAATTATCTCATTTATTTGTTACTGATTAATACATTGCAATATTAGTTGGGAGCATCAATCATTCTTCACATTTAGTGTATTGCCTATCTTACATAGACTATTGAAAGACATTAAAATATAAAATAAATAGATAATTAAGAGAATCTTTATTGTTAAAGATGTTAGTGATTTTTTTTTTTAATTCTTGGAGCACAGAAGCTATGCTAAATTCCCACGCATAAATAATCTGTCATAATGTGTATATCACATGACAACAGAAACCACAAAAAAAAAATAGAGAGAGGAGAAGAAAATATACAGTCCCTGCCTTGAATTCTGTAGAGCATTTAGAGGCAAAGATGGGTAAGGATAATGTTTATGGGGTTTATTTGCTCTGCCAGTGCATTGGAACTGTGTAGGATTGTGAGAGATTTCTAGACAGAGAATTAAAGGGGGGAATCTACTATTTTTGTTTTACTGTTATGCTGCATTATTATGCCTCATAGACTTTATCTAAAACTACTAATATTGCACACTATAATTAATGAAATGTGAAAAGGGAGGAATATGACAGATTTAAGCAATTCCACATCAACTAATAGTGATAGGTTTATTACTAAACTCTCTCAGTTTGCTAATCCTCTTTTCAGTTATGCAGATTTCTGGTCATTACCCCATCTTGTTGCAGCAAATTTCACAAGTTAGATGTGTGCTTTTATCTCTCTTGAATCTTTTGTTATTTAGCTTTGTTTCCATTTTGAGTAGAGAATGTGCCTCTTACCCAATTCCTATGTCTTATAAATAATATTTTTTTTATTTATAAAATGTATTGGCCTCCCATCTTACAATAGGGTAACTCTGGCTGGCTTATAGTCATAAAATATATCTACATTAAAACATTAATAAATTAAAACCAAACATTAAAATCTAAGGATATTGGGGAGGGCGGGGGTGGAATGGGGGGAACTGTGATCTGTTCTTAATCAATCACCTGTTGCCCCATTGGGACTCAGGCCAACTGACAGAGCCAGGACTTTAGGCCCTTATGAAAGGATAGGAGGGTTATATATCTCAGTCATGTCTCATCTTAATTATTTTATTTTTATTTATTAAATTTGTTTGCCGCCCATCTCACTGCAAGGCGACTCTGTTTTTGCTTTACAGGACCCTTAAAAAGCCTCAGTGCTGCTGTTTTCTTCATAGGATATTGCTCCAGTCTCAGGAACCTTTATCCTGAGCTGTTTGGGAACCCTAGGAGTTGACTTCCTAGCATAACTGAAAGATAGGAGCTTAAAAAGAAGGTAACATCATAAATCCTAGATATATCAGAAGTAATCTTCCGTGATATATTGTATTTAGACATCTTTTTCTCCATGAATTATCTTAGGTCCTTTCGAAAGTCATCTGACCTATTGACCATTGTTGCATCTTTTCCTGTTAACCATTAATTTTACATTCTATAAGAAAACATTTCTTTCACCCAAATTCTATGAGAAACTGTGAAAAATCTGTCCTCCTGATAAAACTCTTACAAAATAAATATTGAGTATATTGTATTTATTTGAAAGACGAGATTCAGAGGAGGGGGGGGAAAGGTAGAAAAGTCTGGGCAAGATCCTGCCATTCCTCCAATGGCAGCAAATGTTAAGGAAAATAATTAAGTGATTTGCTGGATAGAGGAGAAATGGAACTTTGCCCATTTTTGCAATATGGCATCTCACAATCATATAAAAACACATTATTTTATATACTCAGCATAAAAGGGTCTATGTATTTCTGAAGTGTTAAAAAAGAATAACAGCATTTGGAGATTGCAAGAAACAATCAACTCACTTAATAATATGTGATAAGATAGTCCACAAGTGAGTAGGCAGAAGAGGTGTCAACTTTTTATTGCCTGATAATGTCCATGAAATAACAAAAGAAACCAGCCTGTTCCAACCACTTTCTTTATCCCAAACATACAAAAAAAAGTATTCTGCACACACAGCTATAAGCTTCTATGATCATTTCCATTGTTTCATATTCTGTTTAGTTAAGACTTTCTATCTCATTTCTACAATTGATTCATTCATTTCCACCAACAGCAAGTGTTTAATGTTTCTACTTCCTTTTGGAAAGATGGTTGATAAGCATAACGTAATTTATAGTTTTTATGGAGTGCTATTTCCATGACTTTATATGAGGAATGTAAAAGCGACAATGACAAAACAAAAGAAAGGGATTTTGGACTTGTAACCAGTCTGCACAATTATTATGGTACACAAATCAACAATATCATTTAATTCTGTCAGAATACAGTATAAATAATCAAACATAATAAGTACACCAAAGGCTGAAGAGTGTAGAGACAGCCAGTAAAATCAGTTATTAATTATATTCTGAAGATTTGAAATCCTACAAGATCTGCAAACCATCCCTGAATAAAAAAGGAGACATACTGGAGTTGGTTCATTATGAGGATAGCAAGGATGGTCATCAGTAAGAACAAAGAAAGGTGGACCACTGAATAGTTTTATTTTGATAAGATGAGCAAGAGGGGGCATTATGTCATTCTTTGAATCCTTGAAAGATCCTAACACATAAGATAGTAAGGTCATTTTCTCTACTACCCTAGAAGAAGAGGTAGATCTCTTGAGCTGAAATTAACAAAAGACAGATTTTTAAAATTTCTAAGAAAGCTTAGAAATCTCTAGGTTCAAAGAATGTAAGCAGATCCTGTACCTGACAGATGAGCGAATTTGGAAAAGATTTCTTAAAGAGAGAAAGTTTGAAAGCTACGACCTTATTCCCTGAGGAGAAACAAAAGATACTGTAAAGCAGTGTTTCTCAACCTTGACAATTTTAAGACATGTGAACTTCAACTCCCAGAATTCCACAGCCAGCAATGCTGGCTGTGGAATTCTGGGAGTTGAAGTCCACATGCCTTAAAATTGTCAAGGTTGAGAAACACTGCTGTAAAGTAAAGCAAATATTGTCAGTTATTAAGTACTTCTGATATAAAACCTTGACAAATGGGAAAATTGTGATGAAAACCAGGAATGAAGAAAAATTGATCGATTTAGGAACTGCAGTTTTTGCAACAGTTATGTGAGAAAGACCTCAAAAGTGGGTGAATGCTGTTTAAAGAGCAATCAGACAAGGGAGTGTATAGCCCTCAGTTGGATAATGAGTGCAGCAAGACGTTCAGCTCCTCTGAATGTAAACAAGACAGTGACAGATTTGTACTTTCAGACTTGCAAGATTGATGTCAGCCTTCCCAGGTAGACCAGACAGGAAACACGACCACATTACTAATTCTACTTTATTGTAAAGCTACATTAACAGATCTTGCAAGCAAAACGGTAAAAGAAGAAGGATCCAAAACAAAGTTATGAAAACTGGTATCTTTATATTCTGTATAAGAAGTCAGACCGACGTGTGTGTGTGTGTGTGTGTGTGTGTGTGTGTGTGTGTGTGTGTGTGCTTTCAAGTCAGTTTTTCACTTCTGGTGGCTGCCTGGACAAGACCCTGCAGTATTCTTGACAACAACATTCCACTTTGCCATGGTCTCCTTCCTAAGGCTGAGAGAGAGTGACTTTGTACCCTAAGGTGGGACTAGGACTCATGGTCTTCCAGTTTTCTAGCCTGTAGTGCCTTAACACTACACCAAGCTGACTCTCTCCATACTGATACTGTTGCTTTTAAGTCCAGCTCTTTACATGGTGGTGGCATTCATTGAAGAAATGCATTTATATTTTATAATTCTGTCTCTTTTTGTAGACTAGATTTTTCCAGAACTGGATAAATCTCCCTAACATAGGACCATTATTTATTTGCTGGTTTATGTATTATTTATTTATTTAAACATGCAAACCTCCTGATTTCCAACAATTCTTAGTGGCTCACAACAATCAAACAAAGAAATTACAATAAAATCAATAAAAGAGCAACAGACCAGGTGGAAGGAAGAGAAAGTTGGATTTACTTCACCCCAAATATATGCTTGATCAGTAATTTAATACTGTTCTTCCCTTCAGCATTGAGCATTGGAGCTGAATCACTTCTTACCATACTCCAAAGCAAAGCATTAACTCAGCTTTTGTGATGCTTCTCATTTCCATCAGTAAATCAATCGTGGCAGACATATTTTAGAGGCCCAGTTCTTCCCTATTTTTATGCCGCCCCTTGGGGAAGAAATGTATTAACTTAATCTCACACAGTATTTATACTGCTGTCCCAGATTGCTTCCTTATCTTTTTTTTAACACATTGACAGCTGCATTGTATAACTTTGCCATTTTGTGTACACATTTCAGCATTATCCTTTTCAAATATTTCACACTCACAAGAATTTCTTACAATACTCTCTTCCTTGGAAGTGTTCAGCTCTGAAAGGAAACAATCCTAAAAAGTGCTGAGCATTCAGATTTCTTATTTTTAGCTATTAATTAAAATACTCCTCAATGGAGACAATAGAATATGGAAACAAAACTGTATTTTATATTATACACTGCCAAGAACCCCTTTGTGAGGAAGATGGGAGGTTTGGAAAAAGAAAGAAAGAAAGAGAAAGAAAGAAAGAGAGAAAGAAAGAAAGAAAGAGAGAGAGAGAGAAAGAAAGAAAGAAAGAAAGAAAGAAAGAAAGAAAGAAAGAAAGAAAGAAAGAAAGAAAGAAAGAAAGAAAGAAAGAAAATAAATTTGTTCTGGCCTAGTGTCACTTCCAAATAGGATACAATTTATCCCTATTATTGATAATTTATTACTCATGGTTTCTGTTAAAAAAGATCTAAATCAGGCATGTCAAACTTGCAACGTCACATGACATCGCATGACTTATCATGATTTTTCCCCATTGCCAGCAATGGGGTGGTTTCAGTATGATGCATCCGGCCCGCGGGACGGCAGTTTAACATGCTTGATCTAAATGCTATGTTTCTGGGCACTTAAAAATGAATAATTACAAAATAAGCATGTACAGCATGATATTGTAAATGTATGGCTCTGAATTCCTCCTGTTTATAAATCTATTTTTCCAGCCTGTCCATTTGTGTTTGTCTACTATGAAAGGGAATCCAAGAATAGCTGAAAAAATCCACTTTGCATATGGATTGGGTTATGTTCGTATAGGTCTATTGTGTTGAGTCAGGCATCTATTGTCTCATTCACCTATTTAGGTCTTTATATGGATGACCTGGTCCCAGTGATGTGAAAGTAATGCATTCTTTCTGAGACTGTATTAAAATGCATTCAGTCATCTGGATGTTTTGGCTAGAGATGGGTGACGGTAATGACTTGTGGTATAATCAAAGCACATGGGACTCAATAGAGTAAACAAGGAGGGTAGTTCCTGAGTTAAGATCCTTACATTCCCATGCCGAGCAAGGAAAAAGAAAGCATAGAGGAGAAAAAAGAAGTGGTAGCACAACTGCAAACCATGGAATTGTACCTACAGGCAGTGGTGGGATTCAGCCAGTTCTTACCACTTCGGCAGAACCGGTAGCTAATTTTTTGTTTCCCAGGCTCAGAATGGACTTCTGGAAGCGGCATCCACACAGAGAACTGGTTCTTCACATATCTGAATCCCACAACTGCCTACAGGTAGTCCTCAAATTACAGCCACAATTAGGATCAGGATTTCTACTGCCAAGCAAGGTGGTTATGAATGGTGCCTGATTTTGCCACCCTTGTTAAGTGAATCACTGCAGTTGTTAAGTGAATCATGGGATCATTAAGCAAAACTGGCTTCCCTCATTGACTTTGGTTGTCAGAAATCAGCTGGGTGATCACATGACCAACAGATGCCACAACTCTTGTTAACACAGGCCAAGTGCCCAAATTTTGATCATGTGACCATGAAGTTGCTGTGATGATAATAAGTGCGAGAACCAGTTATAAGTCTCTTTTTTCAGTGCTGGTGTAATTTCCAATGGTCGCTAAGTGAATGGTTGTTAGTTCCCTGTACACTAAAATAATCCAAGAACATGGGAGCTATGTTGGTCAAATCAAAATTCAATTACTCCATTTTGAAGTTGGCAAAGATTAGAAGATTACAAAATGAGCTGATTGCATTTTGCTGCTATCTTTCTCCCCAGCATCTGTCAATCAAATATATGCTACCTCTGAATCTCAGAAAAAATACATAGATTTTCCCAGCTTTACAGCTATAAAATAAAACTATGCAAAGCCTCTGACAGAATTTATGTGCCTGTTCTTTCAGAAACCTAAAATAAATATTTTTAAAAATCCGTATTTGTTTTGCTAAAGGACAGCAAGTTTAATGGATTCCCAAGAACCTATGCACAATATTGCAGGCATGCTAATTGTATAAATAGGGATGTGTTGTGTATTGCTGCTGGTGGTATATATTGTATGGGAAAACTGGCTGCAGATTTTTAGCAGTTCCTGGGGAATATCAAATGTGCACACAATGATTAATGAACTTGCATAATTCAAAAACTATACCAATAGTTGTATTGGTCAATACTGGGTGGAATTTGGTGTTCTGATTTGCAGAAAGAAATTCTGATTATTTGAAGAAATTCTGATTATTTGAAAAAATTCTGATTATTTGAAGAAATGTTGGATTTCATTTCAGGACAAGATACTGAGCCAGATTTTAGCATTTTGTGGGAACAATGCTGTGCTATAGGCATCTGGTGCAAACCATAACACTGGAAAAAAACAATAAAATGTGATCATGACATCACAATGCAAACCTTTTCCTTTCATACTTCAATCCTGATATTAATTACTTACATCATGTGGTTTGTGTCACAACACGGCAAAATTGTGTTTCAACACTTGGCCCTCTTTCTTTTCCACAAATGGCTATGCCTATGCTACACTGATTTCAGTGAGATTCTAGTCCTGCTTCGGGAATTACATTTTGACTTGTGCTATATCACCAATGAATTTCAAAAGCCTCTTCTTATCATTCTCCCACAGGAATCAGTTGTGCCTGAAAAGTTCACATTTGGTTCAAACTCTAATGTCTCCCTTTGCATGCCATTCCCAGGTTGTGCTGGTGGTCTCTTTGTATGCCACATGGCCTGTTTCTGCTGCTCTGGCTGCTAGGCATAGCTAATTCTATACAACTGATGAATGAGGAAAATATTTATGGAATTTGCAATGTTCAGTGTATGCATTTGTCTCTCAACGCTGAAAAATAATCTTTTAAAACAGCAGGTTAAAAAAAGCAGCAAAGCCTATACCTGACCGTTTTTCTGCCAATTGTAATCTGTTTATGTCAGAAACTGTCACACTGAGATTCAGATCAACATATCATCTCCATCCAAATATAAAATCGCATCTAAATACTTCACTGAATTTCACAAGATGGAAGTAATGTGAGAACCAACTAGCTGAAGTCTTTAATCTGGTAAGATCTTATTAGGTTTAATAAGTTGCTCCTATCAAAGTCAATAATTGAGACTTGCATGTTTTGGTAATTCTGAAAAAGATTCACACTGCTGACCTTCCATATATTTGGAAAATACAATAATCCAATCTGAGTGTCTGGCAGATGTGTGAATGCAATGGAATTTACAGCTCCTCCAGCCTGGTCTCTTTAAATAGTTTGCAACTACAATGCTTAAAATGTTTGAGTGGAAAAAAGTTGAAAAATGACATTATTAGAAGTACACAGTTTTCCAGGTTATGTTCCAATAGCCCCTTAGAATAGGTCAACCTATTCTCCAAAGCCTGAAGGCTTAAAGCACCTGAAGGCAGGACAAGAAACAATGGATGGAAACTAATCAAGGAGAAAACCAATCTAGAACTAAGGAGAAATTTTCTGACAGTTATAATAATTAACCAGTGGAACGATTTACCTCCAGAAGTTGTAGGTGCTCCAACACTGGAGGTTTTTAAGAAGAGATTGGACAGCCTTTATCTGAAATGGTATAGGGTTTCCTACTTGAGCAGGGGGTTGGACTAGAAGACCTCCATGGTCACTTCAAACTCTGTTATTCTATTATTCTGTTAAATACCACGGCCACAAAATTCAATGGATGATGCAAAATGGAAGAAGCTTCTGTTGCCATTTCTAACGTCACTCAGTTTTGGTCTGCCTGATGTGGAGCTCACAGTAGAACATATTAATACTAGGGATGCCCATAAATAGTGTTTTTCTGAGGTGGTGCCAATATTATAGAATTCCCTGCCCCCTGATATTCTATCAGCTCTTGTCTTAGAAGACTTCAAGAAATTATTAAAACAGTACTGTTCAAAAGAGCTTCTGATTTATAGATGTTTCCATCTATTTGTATTGCTTTAGATGGCTTCTTTTATAATTTTATCTCTAGTTTAAATTATTTATAATGGTGTGAATATTGTTGAGATTGTAATACACCAGGGGTCTCTTAACATAGAAATAAATGCTAAATAAATGTGATCACAGAGGATATGGGTTTTTTAAAAAAGTAAGAATTAAAGAGGGAAGGAAACCGATCAGAAAGTGAAAAAAAAGTTTATAATCATTCGGTTCAAGGGTATGATTGCACAGTAGTGGCAGCCATCTTTATTTTTTTATTCTCTCTATATATATGCCCCTAGTCCATTTAGAAAGAAGCATGGGTAGCGATCTTTTAAAAATAATTATCCAGTTGAAGTAGGTACACTTGAAAATATGATTCAGTCTTTGAAATGACCAGAAGGATCAATGCTATTCTTAAAAGACACTAAAACTGGTCAGGTAAAATATAACCCTAATAATTATTTGAACTTTAGAAGTCTCCACAAACTTCATTGACTTCAACAGATAAACAGACAGAAAAATAATTAATATTGACATAGGATGGAATGAGGAGAAAATTAAGCAGTGTTCAAAAGGACTTTCTGCTTCAAGAGTTCTCAAAATCTTTTAACCGCCCTGAAGAGAAGAACCCAGAAGAGATTTATGGAGTGAAAAAAGAACCTGCAGATGGAGGATAAAATGTTTAATACTTTGTGTTATAATGGAAACAAGTCTCGCCCTTGCAGCTGCTTTTTCTCCTACTTTCCTCTCCCACCCCTACAGTTATTCAGACAGCATTAAAATGGATTTTTAGGAATGACTAAATCCCTTTTTGGCTGTAAATGTTACAGGTAACCTCAGACCTGTAAAAATTGAGAGTCTACTGTGGCTTGATCAGATCTGGGTTTCTTCATGCAGAATACTACTTTCTGTTGCTTTTACTGCTTTTTCAAAAAAAAGTCATAGCACATCCTTTTAGTCATCAAAAAGCTGTGAATGTCTGGATTCAAATTCATCATTTTGCTATGAGACTTGAAAGGAATTTCAAAAACAATGTTTACTGGAAGTTAGCAGCTACTTGAAATTGAACTTTTCCTGTATGTATACATTACCATGCTCTGATCCCACAGGAATTATACACAGATATCTAGCTTGACTGATGGAAAACATGATCAGGCACAGTTGGCAAACATCATCCAACTAGAATGACTTTAGTGCCAGAAAGTGTAAGTTTCTTTCCAAATAAATTGGATGTTCTGCAGATGACATTCACTTGTGCTCATTCTGGACTCTCTGTGGAAGAACGTCTCCCATCAATTCCCACTAGATCATCTCATCCTATTTTGAGTAGCCAATATAGATTGGGGAAAAAATACTGTCATTTACAGATAGATCTTGAGATTATCCATTAAAGATCTCAAACTCAAACTCTGAGAACTCTTCTGTTTTGGTGTTGGTAAAGGTTATTGCAATTTTTAGGCATATATATTGCTTTGGGATGTAGTTTCCAACCTTTTTGGCCAGTGGACACATTTAGAATAGTGAGAGCATGGTTATGGGTACACCCATAAATGGCTTCTACAGTGGGTAGGGCCAAAAGAGTGGTGTGGTGGCCTAGTGGTGAAGATGCTTACCTCCCATTCAGAAGGTCGACAGTTCAACCCTAGATAGTGGCAGGTGTTTCTCTCTTAGGGCACAAAGAAAAAAATGCTGCTGCAATTCCTGACACATAGGTATCAGGAAAGTCATCTGGCTAGTAAACGCTCAGTTTCACCCTATCCCTGCCCCCCGCCCCCCACCCCTACCCTGAATTAAGAGACTACAGGGTCGTAAAAGAAAAAAAAAGTGACCGTGGCCAAATCTACCCATATAATAGAGGCAGGCAAAGCATTAGGCTCACTTTCCCCACCCACTATTAGTTTCTCATAATGCCTCTGGAAACTGTGTGGCCTAGAAGCATGGCTTGAAATACCCCCTATGGCTGATGCTGATGTTGTAGCACACTATCTTCATCTGCATTTTTAATTTTGTAAAAAAAGTTTTCACTGGGTTTTTGTTGTTCTTGTTGTTCTTTTTAGCGGGAAGCTTGGTAGGCACCAAAAGAAATATGCCAATGGAAACAATGATGCCCTCAGTCTTGTATGGGAAATTCAGGTCTAAAAAGGAAGATTTGTTAGCTTGATAATAACTTACTCGATTTAAGATATTATTGAGGCATCCTAGTGGAATAGAAAATAGACAATTTTACGGAGGGATGTACTTAGGAAAATTATTGAGAAGGAAACATAATTTAAAATAAAACATGAGGTGAGGGTGCAAAAATGTTTTAAGCCTGCTTAAACTCCATGCCCAAATTTCCACAAACTCTGAGAGCTAAAAAAAAATGCCAAGAGTGAAAAATTGCAAAGTACAAGAATTTGGAATCAGAGTATTGCAATGGTCAGAATCCAAAAGGGGAGAGAAGAATACCAAAAGAAAACAAGAATCTTTATAGAACCACTAGAAAATAATAGAATTACATTCAACAGAACCTTGCTTTATTACTTGTAGCATCTAAATTCACAAATCATGTAAAGTCAGATCAATTGTTTCAATTCCTAGGCTAAGCTAAAATCACATAAAATATATTATGACTTAATATGGGATGTGGATCTACTCAGTTATTGTCTGTCCTAATCACTTGGAACCAATCGTTCTCTCTGTTGGCCCCCTGCTTGATAGCATCTTTATACATCAGTAGCCCCCAACCTTTTGGGCACTAGGGACCGAGTCCGTGGAGAGAGGTTTTTCCATTGGCTGTCAGGGGATGGTTTCACATTTGGCAAGTATCAACAGAATTATGCCAAATAGATCAGACAAAATAAATGTACTTAAGTTTATCAGTTCCAATATTTTGCTTTAGAAGAGGTCTTCTTTAATTTCAATATAGCATTATTTTCAAAGAAGTGTTTTCTTAGTACTGTTTTTCATAAAACAGACTTCTTTAGCCAGAGGAAAACCACAGTTTAACTATAACTCCCAGCAATCCCCATCAACATAGTAAAATGAACCCTTTAGAGAAACAGATATGAGAAGGCCAATTAAGAGCGTGTGATGGTTCAAGACATAAATACGGATTAGAGGGCTTTATTTTACTATTTTATTATTTTGCATTTAGACCTTTATCAAGAGTGCAAGTAGATATTTGTAAGAAATATCTCACTCGTATTGATGAGGTTGGAAATCCTCCTTGAGGGATGAAATGAGATTGTACTTGTAGGAGATAACTGTAGGAGATGAGGCCAAGCCTGAGGGAGGGATCAAATGCGTCATAAGTCACGAGTCCCTGTGCGCCTGTGAAAGATCTAAGTTCAGCCCACTTTGAATGCCTCTCTTATCTCCTGCTCATTTTCCTTAACCGTTAGTTGGTTAGATTCTTGTAGAGAGCTTAAGCTTGCAATAAATCTTTATACGCCTGAATCTCCTAATTTCCCCAGCGCTTGACAGTACCATAGCAGTTAAAATTACATATGCTGCAGCCAGAAGAGTCCTACAAATATCTCACATGGTAGATGTGAAAATCCAAATATCATGGTAGATATTGCTGACAAGACAAAGAGTTATGCTACACCCAGATTTCTGCATCACTTCCTTAAATGGGAAGTAGAAAGTACATTTCTGCTGGGAACAGAAATCCATACAATACCAATTTGATGCAGATGCTTATATTTCAATAGAAGATCTAGAAGGGGCAGATATGAAAATTCATCTTCATGTCTTTTTTGGAAGAACTCATACTCAATTGGTTAATGACATTTACATACATTTTTATTTTATTTTATTCATACCATTTTATTTATTCATCAATATTTTATCATACCATATTTTTATACATATGAATGGAACTCATACCATAACGAGACTGAAGAATTATTCAGGGTTCCAGTTCACCAGAGGTGGTTTCATATACCCCTGAAATCTCCTTGCTGTAGAAAATTGTGCAGTCAGCATGAGACAATGTCTTTCTTTAGCAGATTTCTGGAAAGAAGAAAAGTTCTGGACTGTGTATTTTGTATGTTGGACTGAACAGCAAAGTAAAACCCGAACAATGCTAAAATGTCTATGGGAATTCTCAATCATTCAGGTCATGGTTACTCCAAAGGAATTTTTTCAAGAGGTAACTGGACTTTCTTGGTTTTATCTGGTTTCACTTCTCATAATCATAAATCCTTCCATTCCCCACCATCCAGTCAGAGCTGAAGAAGCTCTGGATAAGAAGCGAAAGATCTTTAAAGAAAAACAAGAAAGTCCAGTTATCTCTTGAAAAAGCACCTTTGGGACTGAACAATGCTAGTATTTTGAATTAATAGAACCTACAATTTCTTCATTAAAGGACCATTGTGGGTATTGACTAAAAATAAACACTGATAAGACTACAGTTTCACAAATTGAAATGGGGTGGGTGTCTTTTTTTTATCCTTTCTGGAGATGTTTTACAAATTCTCATTTCTCTCTATACTGTATACTCTATTATACAAAATCTAGTGGTCAAAGAGAAACGTTTTTCAGACCTTTATTGTCTAAGCTGCAGGTATTCATGACTATTTATATTTCTATTTTCCCACACTCCTTCTGGTGCCTAGGGAGTCATTTGCAAAGCCTAATAATAGTATACATTATTACAGTGCCCTTAATGATTCCCTATGGCACCAGAAGAGCCTGGGAAAATGTAAACAGAAACTAAATTATACTAATACAAGTGCTCCATTTTGGCCTAACAGATCAGGGGCATATTAATTATGGAAGGGGATATACAGTTCTTAAGAGGAGGACAATATATTGAAATTCACATTGATTTTGGGGCAAAGAAACTCAACAGAATAAGTCAAAATACATGTTCACATTTCAAGGAAAGCTGGTTTCACTTGGAGTTCCTATCTCTCGTATCCCAAAAATGAAGAAGGAAGAGAAAACCAATGGATTTGTCCGAGAGGCAGGTAAAATTAAAATTTCCTGTCCTTTTTTGTTTCTCCCTGATATTATCAAGTATCTTAAGCTGCTTTACATGACTGCTATTTTTATACTAGTCCCTGGAGAGGAGTTGTTGTTGTTCTTATTGTAGTGACAGTCCTGCATGGTTGCAGTGTTTATTGTTTTTCCATTGTGGTTATCTAATTCTTACAGTAAAGCTATCGATACAGGATGTCACAAGGGAGCTTGTTTATCAACTGGCTTGTTGCAGAACCGGACAAAGGTTAGGGGGCTAATAGTGAGTGATCCAAGGTCATCTAGCTGACTTCCTTACCTAAGAAAGTTTAGAACCACTCCTTAGCAACCACTTTAATCAATATGTTTATTATTTTATTTTATTAAATTTAGATGCTGCCTATCTCACTGTCAAGCATCTCTGGGCAGATTCATTCATTCATTTATATATCCATTCATTCATCATATTTAATAGCCATCCATCTCACAAAATGTGTCTCTGATGGGTGTATTATGTAATAAAAAGCAAGCCATAAAATGAACATTAAAAACATTCTACAATTAAAAAAATAATATTATTAAAAAACTATAATAGAAAATATTCAGTTCTGCAAGCAATGTAGCCATCTCACCAATTCACTATTTCCTGGAGATCGCCAAGCCTGTTGTCATGACTATATTTTGACAGATTTCTGGAAGTACATCAAGGAAATCTCACCACAAAGGAAATCATGTTCCACAGGGCAGGTGCCCTAGCTCCCCATATGCACACTTGTTTCAAAGGAAATTCCATTTAATTCACTGCTAAATTAACACATCCGTATTTACTACCTGCAGACCATATACAATCACAACCCCACATTTGCAGCTCCCAAGGTCTGCTGATTGTACAACTGAAATTTGTTAGCAAATGCCAAGGGATTCGGAGGGCTTTCTGAACGGTTTGCTAAAACAGGTGCATTAGTCTTCTGAAAGGCTTAATTCACTGTTGTGCCTTTAGGGGCAGAGTTGCTTTTCATACATTGAACCTCCCTGATAATTCTGGTATTATTTCTTGAAAGATGACACTAACCCTGAAGGAGCAGGACTACAATTTGGGGTGTCTTTCTGGATTTACGACTGCTGCTTTATGAGCAGGTGGAGGCCTGGAGGCCCATCTGATATACCAGCTGCAACCCTTCCTCAATTGGGAGACCTTGTAACAGTGTTTCATCCTGAGTCTCTGATTCAATCTCTCTCTCCTCACCAACAGCAATTGTCCCCAACCATGTATCTGAGCATCCCACTCCTACACCCCTCCCCCAGAAAGTCCAGAAAGATACTACAGTCAATGATATTGAAAATTGCTCAGTGATCAAAGACAGCCAAAGTGGGCATTGAAATAATGCCAGATGGTGGCAGGCAATGCTTAAATAGCACCATATTGTTAACTGCATTAATGCAGGCATGCTGAAAGTCAACATACACTTGAATATTCTTTTTTCTTATGTTTAAAATAATAACAAAGTTATTCGCAAGTAAGTTAAAGATAGTGTAGGGTAAAGTAAGGTAAGGTATGTGCATGTGTGAATCAAAAGGCAGTCTCTGTAAATACATTAAATTCAAACTTTTTTAGTTGCACCATACTATATCCTCAATGAATTGGTTAATCCATATTCCAATTGTCAAGATATCCACATTAGTAAATTATTATTTAGTGTATGATGAAAAGATGACAGAAGAGAAATAAACATATATATATAGTCCACATAATTAGAAGTAAAACTTGTATAGCAGTGACCTCAAAACTGGATGTCCAATTCAGCTATCCAGGCTCTGACATTTGTGCAGATCTTATAGGGAACTAGAGAATGCAAGTTGTGGGTAATCTTGCACAATATGTTTAATAGACTGCATTATCAACCACACATTTGCAGCAAGGGAAATCTTTCTTTGGGAGCAATAGTCACCCACATCCGTAGCATCCTTAAGCTACCCTTGCTCCCTGGGCAGTGCTATATGGGTGACAATGAACAGATGCGGTCGTATTGCCCTTTTGGGCCTCAGGGCCATGACAAACAGAAGTGCATAAAATCAGATTAGTAAATTAATATTAATATATACTACATAAACTACTAACTGGCCCTCAGTTGTAGCCTTTGACAAAGAGCCTCATATCAAGATGTAAGTCTGAATGTTCTACATATTTTGGATCATTAATAAAGCCAACAAGAAACAGATAAGCAATATAAATCACTTTTATTAAGGCTTATCAGTAAGATTTTTTTCAATTCACTTATTATCTGTGCAGGATAATTCTGTGCTTACATTCCACTGCCACAGAGAGTCAAAGTCAGAAGATGTACAGACAGCATGTATTAAGATGATTCCTCCAATCAGATTCCCCAGACTTGGGGGGTGGCAACCCCACCCTAATATGAACCGTATACTCTTTTAAATAATGCCAGGGCATAACGCCAGTGCCCTGAAAGTTATTAGAAATATTAGAAAGGGTATTAGAAATATTTGTAGAATAGCAAAATAACAACCCCAAATATTCTGAGAAAAGACCACTTAAAACAGTAGATGCCAGTTTGGATGAGTCATTGGTCAAATGTAACAAAGAAGATTTAAAAAAAAAGTTGAAGCAGGTTAAGAGGGGGAAAATATTTATGGATAAAACAAAACTGGAAAAATTGACACACAGATGAGGCAAAGAATGAAAACATCGATTAGGAATCAGTTAGTGCAAATGAAGCCCTAAACCAAAATGAAAACAATAATCAATTATTTTTCAGAGACCAGATTAATTGTGGAGGGAGGGGGGGGTTGTCTGCAAATCCACCGCTTGTGATCATTCCACAGCTTTTAAGTAAATAAAATCAGTAAAAGATTGAGTGGACTTTAATACAAAGAGAGAGATTTTATGCTACCACTAACAAAAATAGTGAAATATCCTAAAACCTTGTGAGCTACACAGTTTTAACATTATTTTAAGAAATACTGGCCTATGGAAGATTACTGAAATCTTGAAAGTTTGCATGATCCATCTGTGTCTGAAAAGATTACCAGGCCCTGATTTAATGTTGTTAAAAAAATCTAAGCTTTTGGATTAAGAAGATTAACTACTTCTTTACATTTAATCTCTCATCTACAGTATCTGTTAAGAGCTGACACTGAAGTTGTAGCACACATAATCGTATAATCTCTCAAAATCTAAAAGCACATGTGGACAAGCATTATATGATACAGTATATATTGAATTGATGGAACTGAAGCATTTAAAACTGCATGAGATGAGAAGAAACCAATAGTAAATGCTTCTTAATATATAATTCTCACTGTATATGGAAAACCTATCTTTAAAATGAAATTGTAGACTAGTTTTAACACTGGCATATTAATTCTGCACGTCATATACATGTACAGGAATGTCCCAGAATCAGCAGAAAGATCATATCACCAACTTTTCTGGAATAAGATTCACCAACATTTATGATCTGGTGGGCATGTATGGTAAATTTAGAACATGTTGTGATCAGTGGTGGGATTCAAATATGTGAACAACCGGTTCTCTGTGTGGATGCCGCTTCTGGAAGTCCATTCTGGGCCTGGGCAACAAAAAATTAGCTACCAGTTCTGCCAAAGTGGTGCGAACCAGCTGAATCCCACCACTGGTTGTGATGTTCTTGCAAAATAACTCTTAAGAGTTATTCTCAAATCCGCTGCCATGGTGGTTAGAACCAATTACTACAAATTTATCAGAATAGTCTTTGCCATGTCTGCCATATCATCCCTCTTAATTTTGTCATTTTCTTGGGAGACATATTTACAAGCAAAGAACCAGGCTGCAGTCGCCATCAATGAATTTTATCTGGAGTCTAGAAGCATTTTTGGAAATAAAGATGCTGCTTAGAGGCTTTCCTGTATGCCAGTTTCTTTTAATGGTTGTAAAAGTTCAACTGGGACAGGAAATCTGATGAGTTCCCACAGAGGTGATGCTTGTATTGACATTTCTGAATTCTATGCTATAGACCCAGGATCTGAAATAAAGTACACAAAATGTTTTTATCTAAGTTTTGTTACAAATATTGGATTTAAATCTATATTTTTGAGTTCAAGCTAGCCAATGCAAGAGTTTGTTCCAATCTGACATCTCCAGATGGGCAGCTTTCTAAAGTTGGGTATTGCCATTCCAATAAATTTGAAGAAAGCTAGACTGGGAAAGGATATCTTATGGCAATAACAACATATTTGATACTTTTAGCAGATACTACTGTTTTCTGTAAGAAACACTACTGTGCTTTGTTTTTTACCATTTGGAGTTTCTGCTTTCCATCTACCTGACATTTCATATTGGCATGCACTCAATTTAATACTCAGATGAAATATACAATAAGACAAGAGTTTGCTTTGTAGTAGATACCTATGTCTCAATTCAAAACAGTTATTTAAATCCAGTTGGAATGAATCTTTAGCAAAAAATAAAAGGTTGAGGGAAATGGAAGAGATTTGCACCATAGAGTCAGGTAGCGTGAGAATGCAATTAACATAATATATAGGTTAAAATCAGTAGGTTATCACCTATACAGACTTTGGTATGACCTAAGGAAATGCTTCTCAGCCTGGTTTATATTTTGTAATCTGGCTATAAAATGCAGTATGGAGAAGAAGCTGTTTCTCAGTCTGATGCTTTCCTAATGTGTTGGTCTTTCATTCCCATAACTCTCAGACATAACTCTCCCTCCTGACAGTGAGAACAATTAATCAGTGGAACAGCTTGCCTCCAGAAGCAGTAAATGCTCCAACACTGGAAGTTTTTAAGAAGAGACTGGACAGCCATTTGTCTGAAATGGTGTAGGGTTTCCTGCCTGAGCAGGGGGTTGGACTAGATGACCTCCAAGGTCCCTTCCAACTTTACTACTACTATTATTATTATTATTATTATTATTATTACAACATAGCCTTTGAATTAGGGTGAAGAGTGAATGCCCGTTCCAAACCTTTGGAAATTGGGTGCCGTACAATGTTTTTAAAGAGGTTAATAAGTAAAAATAATTGTGCAAAATGGATAAGATTGGTTCTACCAACAATTAAAATACACACACACACGTACACACACACTTTTGGGGGCTTGGGATTTATCTTAACCACATGAAACTCATTTTAGGGCTTACACTGCAGTTTTCATGTGTTTACCCTTTTAAAACAGCAAAATATCTCTCCACTGATTTTTTGGCAAACTCCTCTTTGAAATTCTGGGATGTAGTCAGGATATGTTGTAGGAACTGGGAGATGGGGGAAGTGGCCATTTGTTCAGGGTGAGAAAACAATACATTATTAATTTTACCAGCAAAATTTCTTTTAATGTTACAAAAGCTAAATCCAATAAACTCCAGATGTTATCACATAGTCACTGACAGTTCTATTTTTCTTCTCCTGACCTGCAGTATTATATTCTGACTACACTGTGTGCTTCCAACAGCAATATTTTTATGTCCATAATATAATTATATTAGGTTGAACAGTTTAATGCATTATTTATTTGCAGTATAGGAATCTAAGATTCCCTATGATGCCCACAGTATCTGTTCTACATTGTTTCTAAATATTATAGCTCAAATTTACTAATTCCAAGAGCTATTGTTTCAAGCCAAAAATTGACGCTTGTCTTAAGAACTGAATACTGCACTAACATTTTTTTGGGAACTTTTCTTTTTTTGCTGTGAATTTTCCAATTTCCCTTCCCAAAATTTTACAACAAATAATAAAATGCACCTAATGACTTGTTAGCATTTATTTAAGCACATATAAGGAAAATAATTGGCTTATTTTTGCCAAATCAGAATCCTGGTCTAATTTATATAGTTTATTTTGATAAACAATAGCTTTTCAAAATTTCAAGTAGGTCTTTTTTCCAGTTTTAACTAGAAATTCCAGTGATTAAACTTGGATCCTCAGGCCTAATAAAACTGTGACCCTGTAGATTTGTTCTATGCATTTACAACAAATGACATTTTACTATATGTTTACATTTTAAGAATATGAACAAATAAAATTTCTGCAAAATTCAGCTAAGTTTAAAGTTCCTTTAAAACATGTTAATTTATAACTTATAAATTATATCTCTTCAACTGAAACTAACAATATTACATTTTGGCTAGACTGTGCTATCTAAAATGTCAAGCTCCTTGTCCTTAAAAAGCATCTTATGTTGTGCAGATTTTATAATCATTTGATCACACAATATATACAGTTACTTATGGTGAATCATGGATACTTTGCTAGTTTAAAATGATCCAACTCACCAAGACAGGATTTAACAGATTGGCAGACAGTGTACTATAAGAGTTAAAGTAGGAGATTTGGGGTAGAAAACTAGGATCTGCATCCCCAAATGATTATGGAACTCATTGTATGACTGAGCTTATCATTCCCCTTCAGCCCAATCTTTTTGTGGAGAAAACATCAGAGGCGATATTCAAGTATGCTTCAATCTCTGTAGAATACAAGTTACAAATGCAATTGTGATGGAATTTGCACCTGGTGGAGTAGAAGGGTGGACTTTGGCAATTCATAGCTTTCCCAGAGTGGAGCCTACATAGTCCAAGATGGATGGGGGAGGAGGGAAAATTTTCAGGGTTATTTTACCTTAGAACAGTGGTTCTCAACCTTTTTATGCCACGACCCCAGCCGGTTGTAACTCGAGGACTACCCAACCGGTTGTAAGTCGAGGACTACCCAAATGGTTGTAAGTCGAGGACTTTCCCTGCCCGGGAGTGCCGTGCATGCGTGGTGCCGCCCCCTACGCCGGCCGAGGCGTAGCTGGCAAGCGCAGAGACGGCGCAGGCCGACCACCGGCTGGGCCACCAGCTGGCCCAGCCCAAGGGAGGTAAGGCACCTGCCGGGCCCCATGCGCGCCAGCAACCCTCCCTGCGCCCGCCGACCTGCCACCTCCCACCCCTGGCCTTCTTTTACTTACATTTTTAGTAGTTGCTCAGCAGGGAGGGGTGGAAGCTTCCAGACAGCTCACCTTCGCTGCAGACAACTTGCAGCACCATTTGCAGAATGGGACTTTTGGTGGGCTCAGCAGGGCAGAGACAGCCTGGACAATTCCTATTGGCTTTTGAAAGCCAATAGAATTAGACTCTATTCAAGAGAGTCTAATTCTATTGGCTTTCAAAAGCCAATAGAATAAAAGGGAATAGCACAGCTAAGGAAAGGGGGAAAAAATGGTGGACTGCGTTGTTTGGTGACCTCCGTGAAATGGTCATTCGACCCCAAATGGAGTCCCAACCCACAGGTTGAGAACCATTGCCTTTGAATATCTCAGAATATATCTAATAGAGTGGAGAGTTATAGCTTTAGTTTGGCAAGATTCTGTCTGTTAGGTGTAAGCAAAGAAAGGATTGGACATGATTGGATTTCACTGTATTGTCTCTGAGCAATCAATCAGAAAATAAATGGATGGATGGATGGATAGATGGATGGATGGATGGATGTCCTAATCAGCTTTCCCCAACTTTCTGGTATCTTCTATGAATGTTTGAACACTGTAGTAAGCAGATCTGAAGGGCACCTCTATGACAAAGCATAATGCACATCTAAGCCTAGGAGGTGAAATAGCCTGTGTCATATTTTTAGAGACAGAGACTCTGCCACTACTCATGCATTGTGCAACAATTAACATACTTCAGCCTGAACACACAAAATTCTAGGCCTGAAGGTTTCACCTCTAAAGCAGGCTCAATTTATCCAGTACTAATTAAAGGGTTATACTATTTAACACCTCTCTAAGTCATAAAATCTCACTGTATTTTTTTAAGAAATCCTAACACCTGGGTGTATATACATGGTATCTGGATCATCCACTTCCAAGCCTAGAATATACATGCTTCCAATCTAAGAACCCACACATCATATCCAATTTCTAATTCAGCATATTTATTAAAAAGATCTATAAAGTAGTCAGAAACAGAGATCTTGAAGTGTATTGGATGTATTACTCAATCTTATTACGCAAACCTATTACAAACTTTAAAGTCTGAGGACACTTAAAGGTCAATTTCATGGGATTTCTCAGTAAAGACTGGCTTTTAACTTCCTTGCCACTTACTCCTAGAACTGGGCTGCCATTGAGGAATTAGGTGAGATTTCCAGCACAAATCTAGTAGTCAAAGCAAATTTACCTATCAGGTGTTTTTTGTTTTGTTTTTAGGGCAGTAGGAGTAGCTTTCAAGGATGTTGACTTGGCTGAATTGATCTAATGGTTTCAAGATACTTCTTATAGATTTTGTTTAGCATCAGGCTGAATCACAGGAAAATCACCCTGTGACATGGATTCATATCCACTTTCATCTGGACAAGACTGGGCCTGTCCTTTGTGTAGAACAGTGTTTCTCAACTTAAATCCACACATCTTAAATTTGCCAAGGAAGGTTGAGAAACATTGGTGTAGAGGAACAGTTTGGCAAGTGGGGAAAGGAAGCCAGGATCCATCACAGCTGTTCTTCATTGCAATTTAGGAAAATGATGGGAGAGAGAGGATGAAA
Source organism: Crotalus tigris (assembly GCF_016545835.1). Taxonomy (NCBI): domain Eukaryota; kingdom Metazoa; phylum Chordata; class Lepidosauria; order Squamata; family Viperidae; genus Crotalus; species Crotalus tigris. The sequence continues at coordinate 41,202 of NW_024097936.1, forward strand.
GAGAGAGAGGATTCTGAAACTCATGGCAGCAGCAGCATATAAGCTCCTAGACCACATGTGGTCCCCATAAGTTTTGGATGCAGACCCCAGAAAACTCAGAATGTTGTTATCAATTTGTTAAGTTAATGGGACAGAAGAGTAAATGTATTAAATGCTTGGCTGGAGATAAACATATGCTATATAATATATACATATACTATAATTTTAATTCAATTTAAATGGAAATGAAATCAAATTTAATTTTGTCCTGATCCCACCCACTACTTTTTGGAGTGTAGCCCCCGGACTGGAAAGAGTTGTATAATCCCAAACTACAGTTCTTTAGACTCATTGCAAAGCCAATTGAAGTATATGATCAAGTTGCTATTAAGCAATCTTTTTAAAAAAAAAATTTACAATTTTGGATAGTTTTTTTCCTTTAGTTTTTGTTGTTGTTGTTCTGGAACCACCTGTGTATTATTGTCACATCTTGGGCTTTCAACAGAAATTGGAAGGCTGAGGCAGAAACTTGATTGGAAAGCTCAGAATTTGCTTACAAGAAGAGGGGGAGCAGGAAAGATACAAATGTTTCCGAGCTTTTTCATGGGGTGGGAGGGTCATTTAAACTTTGCATATTTGTACTGTGAAAAGGCCCTTTGTTTCTTTAGCTGGAAGGACTATGGTGCAAGACATCCCCTTGGCAGATCAACAGCTTGAACATGCTGGGAAAATGTGTAAACAATGTTTTTTCATCTGTAAAATTAGAAGTAAAACAAGCAGGCTTTTCTAAAGGTTAGAACACTCTCACCCACTTTCTCCAGCACGCATATCCACCTCTTCCCCGGAAATCCACACTTGACACTTTCAACCTCAGCTGCCCCTGCTTTCATTGTGTAACTGATGGAGTGTGTTGAATGTCAGTGGCAAGAGGGCGGATTGGACAAAAAAAAAAAATCTCTGATTCAAGTGCAACAAAAGTTTGTTTCTTTCACTTTCCTAAAAAATGGTTCAATCTGCACAGATTTTTTTTTAATGTCACATCAAATGAAAATATTCTAAGCAACCATTGGTTGGTTATAAGGCAGTTTCTGAGTTGGAAACATTTCTCAATTTGATAGTGTTGAGTCCTCAAGTCAACGGTGAAAGAAGAGCACACATTCTGTTGATTCTAACAGCCTTTATTCTCAGCAGCTCTCTCTGACACAACTCAAAGGCTCGCAGGCCTCTCTGTCTCCTTTAATAGAATCCCTGGGCAAAAAGGTAACAAACTGGCACGCTTCTGCACCTTGCGCATGCGCACTGGCCGGCGCCACTCAGTCTGGTCCCGGGCAGCTTGCAACAGCCTGGGACCATTGCAACGTCTCGAGCCTGCCTTTGCAGGCTCAGGACACAACACCCCTTCCCACCCGGATGAAACTTAATTAAACTATATGGGTAGATATACGCGACCTCAACACGAGCGTGGTGTTCTATCCAATGAAACCTGCACATCTGTTGCAGCTACTTACTAGCCACACTATAGCATGGTACCAGGCTATTGTTTTGGAATTAAGTGCCCAACACCCGCACTTTCAAGTTCCCCAACAGCAAGGCACCCTCTTCACCTCCCTTGCTTTGACAGCAATGTTACAAAATCTTCCAGGTATTTGGGAGATCTTTTTACTCTCTGTGACCTCCTCACATTTTGAGAACTCCCTAAATCATCCTGTGCAGAGATTGTAGTGGAGTTGCCCCCTCTTTTAAACCCTGGTGGTCCCCGTGAACTGTGTCTTGTTGCCTGGTCTGCTTGCTTGCCCACCAGGCTCATCAGACCAGGACTTTGCTCCCCACTGTACCTGGTTGACCTGCCTAACTGCAGGCTCTTGGGCCCCACTATGTGCCCGCCAGTATTTGGCATTTCTGTGGTACTCTCCAAGTCCACAATGGACCTATCAAGGGAACGCATCCCTTCACTCCCAAGCCCCGTAACGGGATTGTCTGGGGTTTCTGCAGTGCCCCAATACTCGGTTGCCCCCCATTCTATGCCAGAGGTACCAGAATCAGTATTTGCCTCTCTGACTACCTCCCTGTGTGTAGATTTCCTTTTGGAAGCAGTAGCAGCACTGGGCCAGCTTATTTGTTTGTGTGCCAGTTCTCTTGTGTTATTTGGGTTGTTTGGATGCTCCCGGTTATTCTCCCTGCTTGGAGTGCTGAATTGGGGTTGTGAATAATAAGTATGCACCCTGGGTGACTCTCTGGCTGGAGTAAGCACTGGTGCCTGTATTGTTTCTTGTTCCCCTGAATTTCTGTTAGGGACACTTGCGGAACTTTGGAACAGGCCTTCTTCAGCCTCTCCGTTTGGCCCCGGCTGCTGCCAACACCCTTCCTTTTGCCCACAGTGGTCCCCCTCCCCCCCCGGAGAAAACCCAGGAGTTGCAGAGGGTGAGTCCAGTTTCGTACGCAGCTGATCAATATGCCACCGAAGGACATGACCGTCATCCAGGGAAACCTCGTAGGACAATGGACCAGTGACCTTGCATACTACCGCCGGAACCCACAGGTGACCGGGCCCATAGTTCCGGGTCCATACTGGGGCACCCACTTGCAGATACAGTGGTGTCCTGGGTTGGGTGACCCTAGGAGCCAGTCTGTCCAGATGCAACCTGTCAAGTTTGGTGATCAGTTTGCGCCCCCAGGGAAGTTCAGCCGGGCTCTTCCCAGTGGAAGTGGAAGGTGTGGTGCGGTAAGCAAGAAGAAAGTCTGCTAACCTGTGGTGCCAGTCCCCGTAGGTCAGTTTCTTTAAAGCATCCTTGGTGATGCAAACCATCCGCTCAGCCATACCGTTGGTGGAAGGGTGGAATGGGGCTGAAGTTGCATGACGAATCATGTTGGCCTGCAAGAAAGCCTGAAACTCGAAAGAAGTGAATTGAGGACCATTGTCAGAAACCAGAACATCTGGAAGGCCATGTGCAGCAAAAATCCCTCTCAGTACTTGAATGGTCTTGGCAGCAGTAGTGGAAGAGACAGGAACAACCTCAAGCCACTTTGAATGGCTGTCAACAAGGACCAAGAAGAATTGTCCCTGAAAGGGCCCAGCGTAATCTACATGCACCCTAGACCAAGGTGACTGTGTCTCCTCCCATCTATGCACAGGAGACTGAGGCATTTCAGGGTGTGAACACTGGCACAAGTGGCATCCATGCACTTGGGCCTCTATTTCCCTGTCTAAACCTGGCCACCATAAATGGCTGCGCGCAAGCGCTTTCATCCTGACAATGCCAGGATGACCCTCATGGAGGAAGCTAAGACTCTAGGTCTCAATGAGGTATGAATAACTACTCTGCTGCCCCACAATAGGCAACCCTGGAAAGTGGATAACTCTTGCTTCTTGAGCCAGAAACTCTGGAACTCAGTACCTGGACAACTCTCAGGCCATCCAGACAAAACCCGTGACAGCACACAAGTAAGCGTGAGATCTGTGGCTGATTCAGCAGCCACATCCCTGGCATTTAGGGGAGACTCAGGCAACGCCTGAATGGAAAGAATATTGATGGCAGGGGCAGGGTCAGCCTCTATCGTTTGCAAAGGTAATCTACTTAGGCCATCAGCGTGGCCCATTTCCTTGCCAGGTTTGTGAACCAATGAAAAATCATAAGCTGACAAAAAGATAGACCATCTCAGCATTCTAGGAGAGATGATATGAGGAGTTTGTTTGTTAGTGGTAAACAACCCCAACAAAGGCTTATGGTCAGTATAGACCGTGAAATGTCTGCCATATAGAAAATCATGGAATTTTTTAATTCCAGCGACAATGGCCAAGGCTTCTCTATCTATCTGGGCATAGTTTCGCTCAGCAGAGGACAAGATTCTGGAGTAATATGCAACAGGAATCTAAGTTCCCTCAGCTCTTAAGTGGCTAAGTACAGCCCACACCCCATAAGGGGAAGCATCACAAGCGATGCAGACAGGAAGAGTTTCATTAAAATGTGCAAGCACATCATTTGATGTAAGTAAGGCCTTGACCTCATTGAAACTTTTTTCATGTACTTGGGACCACTGCCACACTGCCTGCTTGTCTAAAAGCCTATGAAGTGGTTCTGCTACATTAGCTTTGTTAGGAATGAAAGCATTGTAAAAATTCAAGAGGCCTAGGAAAGCTTGTAACTCAGCTTTAGACTTAGGCCTAGGAGCCTGCTGTATGGCCTTCAATTTAGACCCTGGCATCTATTCTGAATCCCAGGAAATCTGTAGAAGAAACTCCTATTTTGCATTTGTCTTTTTTTTAAGTTTTAGGCCTGTTTTCCTGAAACGCAGCAGAATTCTCTCAGCTAAATTCTGAGTGGATTCTCCAGCAATAAGGACATCATCAAAATAGAGGCAAACCCCTGGTATACCTCTCAGGGTGTTTTCCGTAACACTTTGGAGAATTCCAGGAGCTACATTTACTCCAAATTGTAGTCTCTTGACTTTGAATGCCCCCCTATGAGTTACAATAGTCTGTGCTTCAGCAGCAGCTTCATCAACAGGTAACTGTTGATAAGCCTGTGCCAAATCTAGCTTTGCAAAAACATGCCCCCCCCCCTTGAGGGAAGCCAAAATATGGCTGACTACAGGTACAGGATACGCATGCTGTTGCAATGCCTTATTTAGTGTGCATTTGTAGTCTGCATAGATGCGAATGTCCCCATTAGCCTTAAGAGGCATGACTATGGGGGTTTCCCATGGACTTGAATCAACAGGTTCTAAAATACCTTGCTGGATCAATTTGTCCAATTCAGCATCAATTTTCCCTTTAAGAGCAAAGAGTACTCTTGCTTTCACCCTAATGGGAGTGACAGTGGAGTCAAGTTTCAAAGAAACTGGGGGGCCTTTGTAAGCTCCAAGCTGGGGGCTGAAGACTTCTGCAAACTCTTTGCAGACTTCTGCTAAGCCTAGCGTTTGCAAATTGTGTAGTCCTGTAACTTGGATTCCCAAGGCCTCAAACCAATCAAGTCCAATGAGACTCGTTCGTTCACCCCCAACTACCAATACATCTAATGGACCTTCAAAATCCTTGTATTGTACTATAAGGGTGGCCTCCCCCTTTACACACACCTTGGAATTTTGGAAATCTGTTAAGATTATATTGGATGGCCAACGTTTGGCCTGGAACCCACTGCTAGTGCAAATCTTCCTGAAAGTGTGGATAGAAATGATAGAAAGGGCAGACCCAGTGTCCAGCTCCATAAACAATGGAACTCCTTGCAACCTCACCTTAAGTGACAGTTTCTTTTTAAGTGACCTGTGTGTGCCTGTTCTATAGATACTTCTGCATGATGCACAGAAACCCACCCTGTTTTGGCTGGGGACCCTGGTACCTTTCAGGAGCAATTGTTCTCGAGGTTGTGCCTTCTGACGGCCCAGACAAACAGCTGCTATGTGGCCTTGCTTGCCACATGCTCTACAGATTGCAGAACGGAACCTGCAGTCGGTCTTCTTGTGGCGACCTCCACACCCAAAGCACTTGGACACAGCTGGAGACTTTTCTTTGCCTTCCTTCTGCTTCCTTTCTTTGGATGGGTAGAGATGATCCACCTCGTCTTCAGGATCTTCCTCCGAGCTCACTTGAACTCCCTCATGGTGCATAGAAACTGCTTCTGGGTTGCTCCTGATAGGCCTCATATTCTTGACCACCCCACCTGCTGCCTCTTCTACAGTGACCTCTCTCAAGGCATCTTGGAAGGAAATGTCTTCTTTTGCAAAAAGTCTCTGTTGCAAGTCTCTGTTCCTAAGCCCGCATACAAAATGGTCTCTCAGCCTTTCTTCTAAATCTTTAAAGTCACAGGGCTTAGCTGCTCTTCTCAAGGCTGCAATGTATTCTTTGGCTGATTCACCAGCTCTTTGATCCCTCTGTTCAAACGTGTGTCTCCACGCAATAACAGACAACTTGGGCTGGAAATGTTCCTTCAATAACTTCTTTAAATCTGTATAAGTGACAGACTCAAGAGGAGCAGGGGCTGCCAAATTTTCTGCAATTTCAAATGCATCTTGACCATAGACACACAGCAAAGTAGCGGCCTTCAAGCCATCTTCTCTAACTTGATTCACTCTAAAGTAATTTTCTACTCTAGCAACATAAGACTCCCATCTTTCTGGGTGAGTAACGTCGAATTCAGACAATCTCCCAGCCATTCTTGCTTCTTACTCTAGGAAGGAGTCTATCAGCCAGCTTACCTCCAGCGACGCTGTACTGGCAGGCCAGATGCTGAGTTTAACGCCGTCTTCCTCTCTCCAGGACTCTTGGGGTAAGCTTACAAGTCTTCTTCCTTAATCTTGCAAGCGATCCCACCTTCGTCGCCAGTGTTGAGTCCTCGAGTCAACGGTGAAAGAAGAGCACACTAACAGCCTTTATTCTCAGCAGCTCTCTCTGACACAACTCAAAGGCCCGCAGGCCTCTCTGTCTCCTTTAATAGAATCCCCAGGCAAAAAGGTAACAAACTGGCGCGCTTCCGTGCCTTGCGCATGCACGCTGGCCGGCGCCACTCAGTCTGGTCCCAGGCAGCTTGTAACAGCCCGGGACCATTGCAACATCCCGAGCCTGCCTTTGCAGGCTCAGGACACAACAGATAGAATATTACTTTTTGTTACTATCTGCATCTGAAGTCTGCAGAGTAGTGAGCAATTGCACCATTTCATTGCTTGCCTAGATTCTCATACAGTTGCAAAGTAGGAAAGTTATGATTAATCATTCCTTCTTAATCATCACTCACACTCAAACAGTTATGCTAAAGTTACAGACTGAGCAATATAAAGCTAACTCAGCACTGAATCCCCAAGTGTCCTGGCAGAGCACCACAGCACTGAAGCCAAACAATCATGTTTGAAAGTTAGTGGTTTAAATTACCTACAATGATACCACAAAACCCTTTGACAAGTGCATTATGGGAAATTGAAGTGACGGCTCAAAGCCATCAGACTGCCTTATTTCCTATGACACAGCTTAAGGACTCTTCAGGTATATATCTGACTGTCCTTAGTCATAATATCAAGTAAAATCTTCATCATTTCAAGGGTTGAGGCAAATATTAAAAGCTTTCTTTCTTTCTTTGGCTGCCGATCTCACAAGGGTGACTCTGAGCAGCATACAATAAAATCAACAATAAAAACATTCTTCAAAATCCATTAAAACAGAAACAAGATCAAGAGAGAAAGACTCAGTGTCTCTCACATGATCCAATCAACATGTGATGTTCCACATATATTAGGAGAAATTATTTTCAAAGATACTTGCATCTGCCCTGCAATTTGGCTACTCAGAGTTACAACTTGATCAATGAGGCTAATGTTCGTTTTAATATTTCTAATGGTGCACTTTATAAGAATCATTTTATCCCATAGATGGATGCCATTATTATAAAAATTAAGAATAAGGTTAGCTCCTTATGTATTAATGCAGAACATTGATTTTGATAGATGGGATTATGGAACTACAGTTGAGGGTTAATGAAACTTTTTCCAGTTTCTGATTTTTATTTCCTGGCATAAATTCACTTTTACCCATATCTGTGTCAGCTTGCACTTCTTTTTTTTAAAAGTCATCCAATATGCATATTTTGCATCCATTATTTCCATATTTCTTTTTTAAATTAATAGAATTTGTTCTTTTAATATATATATTTGTTTTCCCATAAAGTGTGCTTTAGCTTATTACATTATATGCATTTTACATTTCTTTATGGATACATTAAAATGTGCAAAACTATTAATGTGAACTAAAATCATAGTTCATATTAACATTAAATTGTCTGCTGAATAAATGATTACCTTTTTCTAACTAGGTTTATTCTCTAATCTCATCTATTCTTCACTACTAACATGAAGATTCAGTCTAGCTTCTGAGGCTATTCTCATGGGATCAAATTACATAAGAGGCCAAGCTATGCTTTTCTTTTTCTTTAAAATCCATCTTGTGGTGTTCCAGTTTAATTGCACCAGCAGTGGAAGACATGCGAGTATGTGTATGTCTACATATTTGTCTGTTAGGTTTTTTTCCCATACCATTTTTCAGAACTAAGCTCCTCAAATTAGCATTTGTTCTGATAGCAAATATGAACTCATGCATCTGCAAACTATATGAATTGTACAGTGTGTTCAAAGTATATCATTTACACAGACCATAGGATTCATCATCTTTTTACAGAGACATAGTTTGCCCAATTTTAGGATACCATCAATGAAAATCACAAGGTAGAGGGTTTGAAGTGAAGAGATACACACCCCCAAATAAGTATCCCATCAGCCATGGAAGTTTGTGATGACTGACCCAATTCACTTTTTTCAACATGGCCATTGTTAGAGTAAATTTGGAGAGAGAGGAACTTAGCAAGCTCTCACCTGGCTTCACTATTTAGATTTTTAATACCAGCATTTTGGTTTTTGCACTGAACTCACTTTGAAACTTGTGGAAAAATGAACATCCATTCTTAATGCAAAAAAATGAATAGAAGTTTAGAATAGAATAGAATCTTAATCAGAATATTGCTGGAAGGGATCTTGGAGGTCTTCTAGTCCAACCCCCTGCTCAAGCAAGAGACCCTATACCATTTCGGACAGATGGCTGTCAGTCTTCTCTTAAAAACCTCCAGTGATGAAGCACCTACAACTTCTGAAGGCAAGCTGTTCCTCTGGTTAATTGTTCTCATTGTTAGGAATTAAGTTTCTCCTTAATTCCAGGTTGCTTCTCTCCTTGATTAGTTTCCATCCATCATTTCTTGCCTTGCCTTCTGGTGCTTTGGAAAATAAATTAACCCCCTCTTCTTTGTGGTGGCCTCTCAAATACTGGAATACTGCTATCATGTCACCTCTAGTCCTTCTGTTCCCTAGACTGGCCATATCCAATTCCAGCAACCATTCTTCATAAGTTTTAGTCTCCAGGCCTTTAATTATCTTAGCTGCTCTTCTTTGCACTTTTTCCAAATTCTCAACATCTTTTTTGTAATGTGACCAAAACTAGATGCAGTATTCCAGGTGTGGTCTTACTAAGGATTTATAAAGCAATACTAATATTTCATATGATTTTGATTCTATGCCTCTGATTATACAAACAAGGATTGTATTAGTTTTTTTGGCTTCTTTAACTCTAAAAATTGCAAAGCTTTCTATATTTTCCTACATTTTCTGCTAGCATGCTACTCTTAACCAGGTTCTCAGATAGATTTGTGCTCCAATACTGTGATTCATTGATTCTCATTCCTTCCTTTCAATCTCTTGAAAGTTATTACTGAACGTCTTTCAATCCCAAACCAGCTTCCCACTTTTGTCATTTCTAATGGAATACAAAATTGGGGTGAGGGGTAAGTAAGATAAACTTCTATAAAAACTTCACTTATAACATCCAGATATTTCACTCAGAACCCAACATTTAGCAAACATTTCCCCACTTTCTTAAGTGCTTGCATATGTCAAACAAAATTCCTTGTTTTTCTTTCCCCCTCATTATATTCACCATACCCTCTTTTGGACTGTCCTCTTTTGTTCACATTTAAGCTATTATTAAAAATACCTTTTTGGGTTCTTGCATATCCTGGATAGTGTTTTATTTGCCTTCTTTGACTGTTGTATATTGCTGTAATTTTTTTGTTTTGTTTACCGCACACCTTAATTTGGAAGATCATAGCAGGATATCAAATACAGCTGTGCAGCATTCTAGTTTCAAAGGGGAAAGTTATTCAAAATGCTTGAGGGGCATTTGCATAACACCTGTTGGCAATTCCTTAAGGCAGCTGCATCTTATCCTGGGACTGTGTGGGCTGTCCTCCACACTTGTTTGGTTCATGGCAGGTGCTCCATACCCTAAAGACCAGCCTTGAAGCACCGTACAGCCCTAGTGTTAGACAAGGTTACCTTCTAACCATGCATTTTCAAACTAAAGTTTTAAAACAGCCCAGATTCTGGAGCATTCTGAGGAACTTGTCACCATTATCAAATGATAAAACAATAGATCAATGAACAGGGTGGAGTCTGGCTGGTAGGCAAAGTATGGCAGGAAGGAGCTGGGGATGAGTTTTATGTCTCACACTAAAACAAGCATAGGCCTGGAGTGGAAAGGTCTGATGGCTTTTAGAAGTTCTGTTATGCAGAAATCAGGTGTGAGACCGTTTGAAATTGGGCTCTAGATAACAATTGTGTTTCTTGGTCTTCTATCCCTCTCTCTGCTATTCAGCTTCTTCCTTGCCTGATCTGTTAGAGCCCATTACCAGCTTAGCACTGGGTTCTCTTAACCTGCTAATACTTGGGGAATTGAGCAGCATCAAATCCTGTGGCAGCTCAGAGATTAATGGACATTATGTATGCTCTGGATCCCATTGCTCAATGTCACTAGAGAGGATCAGGAAATGGGTCTTCACTATGACTGAGATCCATATGGCCATCACCATGGTTATTTCTTTGAAAAACTGGTCTTTTCTCTTACACCTTGACAAGAGTGAGGGAGAGCCTCTTTTAGGATTGAATGTCTTCATTTGAATGTTATCTCTTCTTACATGTTACATTGATTCCTGCTGTTTTTAATGTATAAACTTTCCAGAATCTTTATGGGAGCTGACTGGTACCCTAATTCATATTTTGTAAATCATAAATTGGTAGTATAACTTCAGAGCCAGCTTGGTATGGTGATTAATGGATCAAGCTAAAAACCAAGAGACCGTGAGTTTTAGTCCTGCCTTGAGCACAAAACCAGCTGTATGACTTTGGGTCAGTCACTCTTTCAGCCCTTAAAAACAGGCAAAGGCAAGCCATTTCTGAAAAACCTTTAGGAAAACTGCAGGGACTTGTCCAGATAGTTACCAGGAGTCAACATGGACTTGAAGGCACACATGGTACAGAGACAGAATATGCCTGGCACATACTGAAAATAATTTTCCTTGAGACACTTAGAAAGGAAAAGAATAAATGAAACCTCATTTAGAAGCCATGTTCCCAATTTGGATTGGACATCTGTAGTGATTTTTTTTACTAAAAGAAATCTAAAAAATAAATAGGAAGCTCATTTTTCCCCAAGCCAGCAGACAGAGGAAGCCAACTTAACCACATAAGGAAACCAATTCTGCTCATAAAATGTAAGGTGATGGTTCTACCACAACAACTTCATAATATTTGAACCAATCAGTGGTTAGTCCCATGAGTAGAAATGATGAAAAGTTTACAGATTCAGTTTTGTAGGCTACTTAACTTATGCCTCATAAATGACATAATTGCCCTCATAGATGTGGTAAAGGATGTTTGTGTCCCAGACATGGAATGGAGGAGGTGCCATTTTGTTTAACTGAAATAGGAAAAGGGTCTTTTGTTTTGAATTCAAAGAGGGGAGGTTAAATTCAAGGCAGTTCAAATGCAAAATGTTTTGTACATCCCTACCAGAAAACTAAATAACCAGACTCATGTGTTGATGCATTCTGTCCATTAAAGCCTTTTAGTTACTGACTCACACTATTGGTAGCTTAGCATGGAATTGAGATGTAGGCTTATTAATTTTTTTCCAAAGCTTGTAGGATTGTTGGCATGGCAATCCATGAGCCGAGGTGGCGCAGCAGTTAGAGTGCAGTAGTGCAGGCCACTTTAGCTGACTGTGTTCAGCAGGTCAGCGGTTCAAATCTCACCGACTCAGCCTTCCATCCTTCCGAGGTAGGTAAAATGAGGACCCAGATTGTTGGGGGCAATGTAAAATATATATATATATATATATGTATGTATGTATGTATGTATGTATGTATGTATGTATGTATACACACACACACACACACACACACACACACACACACACACACACACATATATATATATATATATATATATATATATATATATATATATATATATATATATATACATTGCTTACTGGTGTACACCGCTTAAAGAGTGCTTGCACTTAAAGCGGTATATAAGTCTCATAAATAAATAAATAAATCCCTCTTCAAACACTCCTGTAACCTAAGCCACCCAGAGTTATTTGAATAATGAGATGGGTAGCATATGAATTTAACAATCAATATACCCAAAGAAAATATTTCCAATTTCTTTAGCCACTTCATTAATTGGAAAGTAGCTAAATTACATGCATTAGTAGGCATCTTGTATTTCTGTCCATAGAGTGTTCATAGAGTATTGCAGTCTCTAATCTGAAACAGTGTCATCCAAAAATGCATGTTCTTGCTGCTATTCTTAGAATTTGTTACCTGTAGTAATTGTTTTGCACTTTGCTCACCTATGTTTTACAGCAAATCTCATCCATGCATAATACAATGAGGGGGGCTAGTTTTTCAGCCTGCTCATTGCAGAGCCTGAAACTGAGAGGAAGTCATTGACCCAAGTTCATCCAAACAAAAGCAGATAATCTTTATTTTCAGAACAGCCTTATCTTTCTGGTGTTATAGTATTGTTTTGATACATGTTATCTACTCTTATAATATTTTATTAGTTTTCTAATTTTGCAATTAAAAATTTAAAAAGCAATGTTAATCAATAATTCAATAACATACATAAATCTTTAGTACAAATCTCAAGTTACAACATCAGATATTTCCTCTCTTTTTCCCTTAATATCTACTATCTCATATTAGGCTAATAAAGATCTTATTATTATCAACTAAGTAAAACCATCTTTGTTACATTTATCAATAATTTTAGCTTATACATATCTTAATTGTGTTGGCATTCTATCTTTATATACAATCAATGTCCTGTTATTACTTTTTCCCCAAGCTTTAATTTCCCATCAATATTCAAATTAACATTTGGTATTTATAATTTCCATGCTTTAGGTATCCAAAGTTTAGGTAACCCTATGTTCCACCATATTAAACCAAAAGTCTATTAGTCTTGTTACACATCTTGCCTATTCGATTATAATGCTATTTTATTTTCTAAAAATTATCTATTTTCCACCATATTCAACCCTCTAATCAGTAATGTGAAATCCCCTCTAATAAATCAAAACCCTAGTTTCCTTCAGCCTTACTCTGGCTTTCTTCCTTTGCCAACTGACCTTCCATGTCAGTACTTTTGAATCATCAAACAGTTCTCCCTCTATTATTATATATATTATTTGAAATAAGAAAGTCTATTCATTTACAGGTTTTTTGGAAGAACTAGCCCATTTGAATTCATTAAATCGCCTCCTTATTACTCCAATTTCCCACAATTGTCCTGATAGATTTATCTTCCATTCAATCTGTTCTTCTTCCTTTTCCTCAAATTTCTTCTGATTTGTGTAAAAAGTCTTTTCCATTTTCAGTGTTGTCACTCCCTTTTCTGATTTTTCCATTGGCTGGATCTGTTGGTCAATTGGGTCCTCTGTCTTAGTGTTTAGTTGTTCCACTTCTCCTGTTATTTTCTGCATTGTTAGTTCTTTGGTTGTAGTCAAGATCTGGGTTTGTATATCTAAGCTGGCATCTTGTTCCTTTATGTTGCATCTTATTTTGTCATAAGCTGAAAGAATGGTTTCATGTATTGATTTCAACATAGAAAGGATTTTTTCCTGATCTTCATCCATATTCTCTTGATAATGTGTTAAATTGAAGACTTTAAAATCAAACATTAAAAATATTTTTTTTGTTTTTTTTTTATAACTGGGTATGGGACATCTATTTCATGTGTTATAGATAGTCTTTATAGTAGAATTTGTTTACCAAGTCCAAAGTATTTGTTTATAGTCCAAAGTATTCCATCATCTTGTATAAGAACAGATGTAAAGAAATAGGAAAGCAATTCCCCACACATAACTTTGAAAATCAGTAAAGGTTTACATTCATAGTTCAAAGAGGCCAGATATGCCGCACAGAAAATCTTTCTTTACAGCTGATTTTTTTACAGGTGGTATTTGTCAAGGCCAAAAGAGTTTTTTCTAGAGTCTGGGCTTCAAGTCAAGTCCCTTTTAGGCAATAACAAATTGTAATACCATACTTCACCACAAGATGTCACCAATGCCGTTTTAAGTCCAAAGTTTTTATGACAGTTTTTCAAGGTTTATTTCTTTTTTTTAGATAAAAACAAACGTCTCCAGTAAGAATAGGAAAACTTTTAGTCCCCAAGTTTCAACAGCATATGCATCCAATTAGATTAGAATTGTGCCTATAGTTGCTCTGTTTCCCCTGGGTAGTTAGTCACCACTGTTCCTATAGGGTGGGGTAGAAATTCCCTTCCCTCTCGCCTCACAGGAGGAAAAATACTTTGGGCAGCTTTTACAGGAAAAGATATTAAAAGTCTTAAAGAGAAGATCAGATCTCACCCAGTTTCATCCGCGTTGCTTTAAAGGTGCTTGGTGATTTTGACTTCGGCTGTCAGCAGCTAAGTGACGAGCCATATTTCTATGGCTGGTCTTTCCCCTGCTGGTTTGGAGGGCTGCTCCAAATCAAGTGGAAGGGCTGCCGCCCTCCCACAATCAAGCGGGGATCCCCTCCTTGTTCATCACCCCTACAGTGTGACTTTTGACCCTTTCCAGGGTCCCCCAGTGGGACGAATTCGGACACGAAAGATGGAGCTCGTCTTCCAGTATCTGCGGCACCACGATGGCAAACCGGAAGTCCTGATCTACTCTTAACTGTCTATTTTCAGGATCCTTCCTTTCATCTAATCTAAACAGCTTGTCATTTATTCCTTCTCTTTCTCCAGGCAGTTTTCCTTGGAGACAGAGTCAGGAATGGTGGCCTATAGAACTGAAGACAAACATTCCAGACAATTGTAAAGGAAGTTAAAGTATATCCGTGACCCCAAATAATTTCTGGTAGATAAAACTGAAATGGTATTCTGAAGGGGAAAAGAGACAAATTAATAGAAATAGCAAGCTAAATGTTTTAAAGAGTTTCTCTTCCTCATTCTTCATCATATACATGCATGCCATTTTAAACCTGTGATTATTAGCATGAAAAAAACCCATTCTCTAAATTTGCAACAGTGTTTTTGGTGTAAACATATTTTTTGCAATTTAGCTAATTGTGGGTATACGGGTGGTAAAATGACCTAAATGACTGATTAACTTCATTACCCAGTTGTTGTGGTACATTCTACCTTCTCATTTAACAAGGATCACATGTTTGTAGACTGAAGCTTAAAGTAACAGAATTATCTGTTTCTCTTAAGAAACTTCAGACCAGCTGGATTATACAAGTCACTGCTAAAGGAGCAGAACATTGGTCACTAGTCTACAATTGCTGGAACAGCAGCCAGTGAAAAAACAAGCAGCAAGAAGAGATCTGCATATTTAAACAAGAAGGGGTACCCTGACACATCATTCAAATTCTGCAATGCAGAAGTTTTCCTGGCAGTAAAAATGGCACAAAAGATGCAATTAACTCTGCATTTGGCAGAACCTGTAGGATCAAAAGAGTTTAGACTTCTATTGATATGAGAGTTTCCACTTACAGAGCCAATCTGCACCTTGGCATTTGAGCTAGTTTGACCAATTCAATAAGCCAAAACCTACGGAGCCATAGTATATAATGTAGTGTGTTGTATAAATTAATCATTGATTTGTAAATAATGGTTAATGTTTGCTTATTTTGTACAAATTAGTAATTATTAAATAAACTCTAGTTTGGTTAAAAAGCTTGGCATGGTATGTGAATTAAAATGCTTTTCTGAAAATACCATAAGGCAGGAGTGAAGTAAGCAGAATGAGAGTGTGTTAGAGTAGGGATATATGTATCTAGAGTGGGATGCCCAAGGGCTCTGTTCTGGTCCCAGTGCTTTTCAACATCTTCATCAATGATTTGGATGAGGGGATATATAGAAAACTCATCAAATTTGCAGATAACATTAAGATGGCAGGAATAGCCAACACTCCAGAAAATAGGCTTAAGATACAGGAGGATCTTGACAGAATTGAACATTGGGCACAATCGAACAAAATGAAATTCAATGGTGAAAAAGTAAGGTTCTACATTTAGGCAAGAAAAACCAAATGCATAGGTATAGTATAGGTAGTACCTTGCTCAATAGTAGCAACTGTGAAAGGAATCTTGGAGTCCTAGCGAACAATCCCTTAAATATGAGGTAACAGTGTGCTGCAGCTGCCAAAAAAGCCAACACAGTGCTAGGCTGCATTAACAGAGGGATAGAATCAAGATCATGTGAAGTGTTAATACCACTTTACAATGCCTTGGTAAGGCCACACTTGGAATGCTGCATTCAGTTTTGGTCACCAAGATGTAAAAAAGATGTTGAGACTCTAGAAAGAATACAGAGAAGAGCAAAAAAGATGATCAGGGGACTGGAGGCGGAAACATATAAGGAACGGTTGTTGGAATTGGGTATGTCTAGTTTAATGAAGAGAAGGATGAGGGGGGGCATGATAGCAGTGTTCCAATATCTCAGGGGCTGCCACAAAGAAGAGAGAGTCAAACTATTCTCCAAAGCACCTGAAGACAAGAAGTAACAGATGGAAACTAACCAAAGAGAGAAGCAACCTAGAACTAAGGAGAAATTTTCTGACAGTTTAGAACAATTAATCAGTGGAACACCTGCTTCCAGAAGCTGTGAATGCTCCAACACTGGACGTTTTTAAGAAGAGACTGGACAGCCATTTATCTGAAATGGTATAGGGTTTCCTGCCTGAGCAGGAGGTTGGGCTAGTTGACCTCCAAGGTCCCTTCCAATTTTATTATTGTTGTTGTTATCTCGCTATGCTTCAGATTATGTACTACCTCTGATCATATAGGCCTTCTCCATGATGATTTAGTAGATTAGAACTCCTTATGTTTATATTTTTTATCCTCTGGATGGACAGACACAAGCAATTTCTAGTTATCCACAATGCCCTAAATTCATAACAGGATTTGTGGGAATTTGTGAATGATGGCAGATCTGTGATATAGAAAAGGGCACACAGAGGACACTTCATTAATGTTTCTCAAATCTAAAATCAACCAAATCTTAGAATGGAAAATATGCCAATTTAAAAATTGGCTTGGTGGAGTTGCAATGAATGGCCATGTTTCCATGATCCTTGTCTACTCCAGAATCCCCATGACAAAAGGTCCTATCACATCAGGTTAATCAACTTGTTTTAGTGTCCAGGGCAAAAAAAAAAAAAAACTTACTTATGCCTCTTGTGGACTAAAGTATCAGTAATAAAATTGTCTCCTTTTCATTTAGAATCTGTTACCCATGGAAGCCACTTTAACTCTTCCTAAAGATGGCAGTGATCCCAAGACATGTATCCATTTGATGCCTTCCAGATGTTCTGGATTTATCATGCTGACCATGCACTGAATTCCATATAACATTTAGAGAATATATCTAAATGCAATGAACAAATAATGGATAAAAGGAACCTACCCTGATTGCAAGTTCCAGAACTCTTTCAGAACAGCTTATTGCTTAAATTACTAAACATATAAATATATTTTAGGAATGTAGCATTCTAATTTTAGGAAACTATCAAAAAAACAAGGAAGTGAGAAATTTGGAAATTGCTGACGCATGCTGAATTAACAATTTACACCGTTAAGGATAATCCAACTGGGATTTGCTTCAAATGCTCAAGGATGTAAACAAGGTACTATATAAACCATTATCTTCACATTGAGGCTGGGCAGAATTTTCTATTCTCCTCTTGTGCAGTAAATAAAGTTTAACTTGTTATTAAGAGTGTGGTTCTCCACTCACTAAAGGGTTTGAGGAATTTTCCCCATCAGTGGAAAGGTCAATCTACATTTATCTTCTATTACTGTCAAGGACTGGGCCAAGATGTTTTGAAGCCTGAAGTAAAGGAAATGCAATTTTTTTTTTTTTTTTTTTTTTTTGCTTCTGATGCTTAGAAGCCAACTGAGTTTTCAATCTTGAAAAAATTCACTTTTCAATTTAGTAAAGGAGTGATGCAGTATGTGAGGGAAACAATTTAGTAAAGGAGAGATACAGTATGTGAGGGAAATAATATGTATGAGAAAATGGCACCTGCAGTACTCAAATGCAAGTGGTAATTACTTCCCTAGTAAAGATATTAGTTTAGGTATACAATACTGATCTTTTGGTGAATGCAGAATGTTCAAAATAGCTCTTAGTTTTGAATCAGTAAACTCAGTTTACTACCCAGTTTAAGAGAATTAGTTTGGTCTAGTGCAATGGTTCTTAACCTCAGTGATATCGCCCCCCAGGGGGCGATTTCATTTTTCAGGGAGGCGATGGAACAAAAAGGGGGCAACATGGGGGTGATGGAGCAAGAAGTTTTGGGGACACTTTTGAGACTTTTTCATACAGTGAATCGCTGTATATCTGTCGTACAAAAACATCAGATCGCTCGCTATTAGTGGATTGAATTGTGTTTCCAAATGTTCCTCCAGCTAGCTTCAGTATAGAACGTGTACATATGTGAAGACGCATTGCTTATCTTCATGCGCATTGCGCAGCAGCCTCTACTTTTTTTATATTTCTTTTTGCATCTTAAATTTTACTTGTAATTCAATCATTAAATGTTACTGTTTTTCTTTTCAGGCATTTCACTTTCTTGCAATTGAATATTGTTTTCAGTGGTCATTACATTTAAGTGTCTTGAATAAGTAAGATAATAATGAAATACATGTATCACAAAGTTTGGGAATAAAGTGACGGGTGGCACCAAAATTTTTCACACAGTTGAGATATGGGGAAAAGACTGGAAATAAATTATTTGCATCGATATGTCCTGATGACAATTTTAAAGAAAACAAAACAAGTGTTTGCATAAATTGAAGAATTATTTCCTAAGTTGTGATTGAGAGGTTATGTTGGGGGAGGGGGGCGATGACAACTTCCTCAATGGCTCAGGGGGGCGATTCGTTCAAAAAGGTTAAGAACCATTGGTCTAGTGTTTAGGAGACTTGAATTCCACCTTAGGCATAAAAGTGAGCTGGGTGACTTTGGCTCATTCACCTTGTGGTGACCAGTCACAAGGTCAATTCCTGTCACAACTTATATATAACTGCTTAACTACTTTAACATCGATTCCCAATGGATTGCTGAACACCCAGACATAGAAAGACATATAGATGATCCTACACAAAAGGTGCCAGGCTCTGAACAACCTCACTAGCAATGGACAATCATGAATAGGATTTGCACCCAACATGATGTCTGCCGGAATTCACTATATAAATGTATACCATAAATGTACACTATATAAATGGGGTATAACATCCTCCCCTCAGTGTGACTACAGAGTTCCACCTCAAACTGTAGATCACATAATGACTGGCTGTAAGCTGAGGGCATATACAGATCCAGTTTCTGATTTCTTTCAGATAAATGATGCGCTTCAATGATTAGAAGGCCTAGACATTGTTATATAAATATAGATCTTTTTAACATTCATATTTTACTGTGTTTTTAATTTAAGTGGAATGTTAATATACATTGTAAGTTCATGTATGTTATGTCATACGATAAATAAATAAGCATGTAAAAATTAACACTAGTTGCCCACTAAAATCTACACCTCTATTTGAAAAAATAATCAGGCAGGCAGAAAATTTTGCAGAATAGATATTTTGTTCACTTTTTTATTTAAATAATTCTCTCCTGTTACATAATATAAACCCAATTCTAACATTGCAATTGTAATTTGCATTTTCTTAGAAATGGTTTGCGTATCTTCAAATTAAAACAATATATTAAAACAAGACAAAGGCTACAGCTTTAAGGCAGCATTAAATAATCCAAGGCTAATTTCACTGATGCTCTTTTTCTAGGTCACATTTGCATGCAGGCTGTACATAGAAATGTATAGCACCAATGCAATGAAAGTAAGGTCCCGAAACAAATCTTGCTATAACAGGGCTGCCCTGTTGTGGCTCAAGTTTCCTTATATAGCAGAATAATCTACTGATGTTTCACTATTAGTTTTTGCTAAGCAGCTAAAAAAGGACAGAATTAAAAAAGAGAAACACTGAACATCATCTAGCTGAGTGCTTTTTCTGAAAAGTTCTACTAAAACAAATGGAATTTCATTAAAAACATTTATTTTCTCTTGATTCTGTGGATCTGGAAGCTCAAACTGGATTTAGTTCACTGTTATAAGTTGATATTCCACATAGAGGAAGCTCAACATATGAAGACAGGAGGTAGCTAAATGGGTATAATTTTCATTTGCTATTAAGAGGTCATAAGCCCAATGATAAAATCAGGATTTATAAACAGTCAAGTTGGGCTAAGTTTAACTCACTTCATAGTAGGCTGTTTTGCCCAGATGTTAAGGCTTTCTAACACAGTTACAGCTATTTATTTTGCCTCTGTCACTACAGATGCTTGCTACATCATTATGCAAACATGACAAATTCATTTCATTTACATCTGAGTTTCACTCAAGTGCACTAAACATATTCAAGACTGTGTTGGAAGCCACTAAAAAATCTATTTATCACTATACTGAAGCTTCCAACAGTTGTATTATTTAAAGTAAAAGGAAGATCAGTCATCTGAATTTTGTGTGTGAGATTGTGTACATGTGTGTGTTTGTCAGAGGTGACTGGTTTAGCATATCTGCACAAATAAATTATGAATTTAAAAGGTATTTCCAAGAGTCTGAAATTTCATTTTATAGTCAACATATGTTTAACAGCTTCTGTAAATACATTAAATGTACTATGAATGTATCAAAATACATTTCAAAAGTGGCCATCATCATCATCATTACCAACTTTATCATCATTGTTGTTTAGAATCATATAAGTAGATGCTCATAAAATACTGTAGAGATAAGGAAGATGGCTTTGACAGAGATATGCAGAAACCATTACTTAAGCAAAAGGGATTGAAGCATTTTTTTTTAAGTCCACAACAAGAAGATAACATTCAAAAGTGGCTCAGGCAGATGCCTCCCTAATTCACTGAAGTGTAAGAAGGAAGAGGAGGTGCAGCACAATCAGATACACACGATTCTGTTATTACAGCCATTCTCAAAGTAAGTCTTCCTGCAAAGCTAATTCCCAGATCTGGTCTACGTAGTGGGGCTGATCAATATCCTGTTCAGGATCTGAAATTTTGATTAGCAAATTGTTTACTGGGAATCATTAACAAACTCTGAAGCCACAAAACTTTTAATGGTTGTTTTCCTTATATCTTATGTCACATAAAATAGATTCTCCAAATTCCTGAGTCTCATTGTGTTAGATTGTGGTTGCCAAAGGAAAATTCCTCTAAAATAGACTGCATTCAGCTGTATGTATTCCAGGTTCTGATCTGCTCAAGAATGTTCACGTCAATGTTTTAATGTTTTGCTTTTTGTTTTTCCTGCTCTTTTGTAAAAAAAACCCTGTGCATTTCTGGACCTTAATGTTCCTCTCTCTTTTTTTTTTTTTTTAGAACTTCATTTCAAGAACACTTGCTAACCTTTATCTTTTAACGTGGATACATAACACTTTTTAGATTTTTTTTTTTTGTTCATACTGGCCAAAGAGTATATTTTAATATTTAATTCTGGTATAACTCCCTCATTTTGGCCTGCAGACCATCACAAGTCTTCTTAGCATCCCCTAGAAGCATGGCAGTGTTGGGCTTGTAAAAGATGGGGTTGTCAACAGCTGCATATCCAACACCTAGAGATCTCTTCATCACAATCACCTGAAACAAAGACTTTTGCATTATATACACAGCATCTTTGCAGACATTCATAAAATCAACATTAAGAAAAAGATGAACTAATATGTTAGGTTTGTAGAAGTCTGTTATTTGTTTATTTAATAAATGTATATGCCATCCATCTCACTATCTAAACTGATTCTGGGTGCTATAAAAACATAAATATAAAAACCTTAACATCAACAATAATTGAACAAAGGCTAAAAACCAAGAGGACAAAATGGTGCGGGGTTGGGCTTTTATCCTTCTATCACTTGACCAATCATCTTCAGCGTAGTATGCCCCCATCAGAGCCCCAGACCAACTGGCAGAGTCAGGCTTTAAGGCCTTCCAAAAGGCCAGAAGAGTGGAGACAAATCTCACTTCCAGTGGCAAAGTGTTTCAGAGGTGGAGGCCATGGCACAGACCATCCTAGCTCCATGGACCCTCCGTTTTAACAGGGTTTAGCCAAAGTCTGTGTCCCCTCCCCCCCCCAGGTACCGCAAAATGGCAGCACAGCACAGCAAAATTTAGGTTGCCCGTGATGTAAATGTAAAAGCTAAATACTTCATCCTATGGTATTGGGTAATCTCAGCCAGCATTTTCATGTAGATGTTAAAAAGGAGCAGAGAGAGTACCATGCTAGTGGTACACCACAAAGGAGTGGCCATATGCTGGAACTTTCATCTTCAGACTTATAATACTGCCTTTGATTGATTTATAGACATCTTATATACTGTTTTTTGCTGATTGTTGTTAGCCACCCAGGGTTCATAGGTAAGATGAGCAGCAATATGTATTTTCTTAAATAAACAAATGTACCCAACTAATGAACTCTTTATCAAATGTAATTCAGAGATGATATGTATAGGGTAAATTTAATTATATCACACAATCATAGATCGTATAAGTGGGATAGGTTTAATTCCTTTAGAAAACTAAGGATAGGACAGGCAATCTGTAGGCTTTATAGAAACCTATTCCAATCCCTTGCTCAATTTAGAATCCATTAAATCTATAATAATAGGAGACATCCAGTATTTTTTTTAAAAAAAAACAGCAAGAGGGAACCCATCACAGTTCTAGAAAGACCATTTCACTGTTTTAATAGTTCTTGCCATCAGGAAACTCCTCATAATAATCACCATGTACTTACCTTTCTTTTAATTTCAACCCATGGTATCCTGTCCTATTCTTAGCTTTTAAGATACCTGTAGATGACTACCAGATCTCCTTTCAGCCTTTTCTTTTACAAGCTAGTCCCTGGCTTCTTTTAAATTTTCTCTAGGTGGTTGGTTTTCAAACTCTTTATTATTGTGATAATTTCCTCTGAATCTACTCTAGCTTTAACTCCCAGAACTAGATAAATATTCAAAGTGTGATATAACCAGGACAAAGCATCATAGAACCATTATCTGTCATAATCTGGGCACCATCCTTTCCTTAATACAGCCCAAGATTCCCTTGATCTTTTTAACTGCTGCATCACAGCAACTTTTTCACCACATGGAGTTCCCTGAAATTTTATTCTTCTGATTTTTATCTCTCCTTCTCTTTACAATGAGTCTTAGGCTCATTGTACATTCCAAAATATATTATTTCTTCAAAACACCATAGAAAGGATTCTATTTGTTATGTAACATAATTTCTAAGGCTTATCTATGGATTGTGGTGATAGAGGATATACAGAGCTCTAGCTGATAATTACTGGCCCTCAGTTTTTAAAAACCAAAAATAAGGAAGAAACCTTTTGTCAATTACAACTAAGGAAAGCTAAAAGCTCTCTTAAAAATAATTTTGATGGTATCCACTTTTTCCACCTATTAGTTCTTCAAAGATTGAATGATCTCAAGATAATATGGGGTTCTTGACCAATGTATCAAAGAATGCAGCTAACAACACAATTGCTTTTCCCCATAAAAATCATGGTTTTAACTGTATACTTTTAGTATACCCATCAGTCCACTAAAAATAGTGGGATGAGGAAAAAAGGGTGTTAATGGCACAGCCTTCAGTGGACAGTTTTCAAATAATTGTATTCTTTTCCTTATCATCTTATGTACTCCTCTACACTTATTAGCATTCTGACTTAAGCTGTTCATAGAAAAAAAGAACAGCTGCAGGATATCATCAGATTTATGAATATGTAAATGACTTTAAAGAATTCAATAAAGCATGGAATTTCTACTATAATGTTTTGTCACTCACCTGCTTTGCCTTCCAAACTTCAAGAACAGGCATTCCAGCAATGATAGAATTTGGATCTTCTTGGGCAGCTGAATTAACCGTATCATTAGCTCCAATGACAAGGACCAGATCCGTTTCTGCAATAAAAATACAAGGAAAAAAACACATATTCATTAACGAATAGAACTCCAATTATTATTAGTAACATCTTAATTTCTGGATTAGGTATCTCTTAATCTGAAGTCCCTCATCCCACTAAGAACTATGCATGGGCATGAATGATACTTCCTAAAACTAGATCTTGGAACACATAACACATTTATTTTACTTCAACTTGAAAAACATTGGATATAAATAATGGCTATTTTAATAGTGAGTACTACCTTCAAATTACTATTATCTAAGTTAATAGTCGGGGTGCACAAGAGCAAACCTTCTTGAATTTGCTTCTAATGCAACTTTCTGCTAAGTGAACCAGGTTAGCTCCAAACTGCAATTTCTCAGAGGCCAGACAACTATGTTAGACAGAATTTAGTCTTGTTTGTTAAAAAAAAGTTCTAATTAGTGTTTATTTCTCTTTTATTTTTATATTGTTATTAGGTTGTAATCCTAACTGATTTTGGCATAACCTAGCAGGTTTAGGCTTGTATTTGGATGGGAGACTGTCAGGAAATCTCAACATTATATGTTAGATTGAAACAAAAACAATCTGGAAAAAAACAAAGGCAAATTACTTTTGCATTGTTCCTAAGAAAATTTAACGGGCACATTCATGAAGTCAACAGAAATCAAATTTGACTCTAGCCAGTTTCTACTCCTAACATCAGTTGGTTTGAGCATTAATTTTAAAAAAAGCTTTAGATGCAAACATAATAACTGCAGGCATATAAATTTAATATATTATTATGTTTGGCCATACACTCAGTCAGATGTTTAGAATGGATTTGGCATTTTTATCTATCAAGCCCTTTTTTCCAAGGACTTGGGATACACAGATGTTGTTGTTTGATAAAGGTATCATCACAGGATGTAAACTGTTTCAAGTAAAATTGCCTCTTGCAATTGATTCATGGTGATTTTGTCAATGCCAAAGGTGTTCAAGTGGCGCTCCAGACGTTTTGGGGTCTGTTAGTATATTATGATTGGTCACACAGTCAGCCAGATATTTTGACTGGATTTGGCATTCCATCAATTGAGTTCTTCCCAAGGACCTGGGATAGGCAAATATTGTTTAATGGTGCTAAAAGTAAGATCTCAGGATATAAGCTGTTCCAAGTAAAGCTGTATTTTGGAATTATTATTATTACTTATAATATACACAAACTAGTAAAATATTAGACTACTTTTTGAAAAAAATATTTGTTGCAAAAATGCAACAATTATCATCTTTCGCTCACCTGGAAAATCTTCATTAATTTCATCCATTTCTAGAACAATGTCATATGGTACACCAGCTTCTGCAAGCAATACGTTCAGTTGTCCAGGCATACGACCTGCCACAGGATGAATACCAAACCTAAGATGGTGAAAGAATTGGTGAACTCATTTACTGAATATTCAAAAAACATCATAAGTGTGTTAGCCATTTTGTTATTCACTATCACAGCAAATTTTAATGATATAAATCCACAGTTTAGAGATGGGAGCCTAAGCTTAAGAAAATAATTTATTCAATGTCACATCCAAGTAGAGTTCAATAGTTCAATATAGTTACCAAAGATCTAATTGATCATACTATCCAATACTCTCTCTTTCTGTCCCTCTCTTTTGGTCCAACCTTCCTCCCTAGATGTCCTGGGTTCATTGGGCCTTTGAATAGCATAGAGAAGAGCATATTCCAAAAACTGTGCAAAATTACAGCAAATATTAAATCTGATGAAGTTTAAATTGTATTAATAAAAACAAGTAATATGATTGTTCCTAAAGAAATCAATATAGTTTGTCCTGTTGTATAAAGAATTATATTTTAATGACAGCTTTTGAAAGAGTTTGGAGCAAAATATCTAAGGATTTTGTGTAGCCTTTGGCTTATAGGTTATATATCTTTTGATTAGCAGAATATAATACTAGAATAAAAAAATATTGGAATCAAGAATGAGTTACTCTGAAAAAGGAAATTTGCTTTTTATAACTAGTATGAAGCTTCTGTGTTGCTTCAAATACAACAGTTCTTGACTTACAACTGTTCATTCAGCAACTGTTTGAAATTATAATGAGGCTGAATAAAGGGACTTATGAGCTGTACTTGAAGTCATGGAATCTGGTCACATGGTCACATTTACAAAATTTTAGCATTTGGCAATCAGCCTGCCCTTAAAACTGACCACAGGAATGCTGCAGCCAGTTTCTCCAGCTTATCTTCTCAAACATCCCACCCCTTTGGGTACCTTGGGGCAACCCTCTCACCCAGCTGAGTCCCTGCAGGTCTTGGCCCTGCTTCTCATCCCACTGGGTCTCATACCTCCTCCATGCCCCCCCCATCACATCTCGCTTCACTTCGTCTTTGGGAAGGAGAAGATGCCGATCTACCAAGCAGCCTTCCTATACAGAGGCTGCATGCCTGGAAGCGGTTGCCACTTTGAAAAGTAGCTTTGATTTTCACAATCTGAGAATTGTGGTTGCTCCCAAAAATGATGCCTGCTTCCAGGATGGCACTACATGGCTTCTGTATAGGAAGACTGCATGGTGACTTGGTGAGTGGATCAAGGGAGGGGGGTTGGATCTGCAGGAACCCAGACATGTGGGAGATAGTCCTAAGAGTGAGGGGCTCAGTAGGACAGGAAATGGAGCACAGGGTGTTTCATGGGGTGGGGGAGGCCCAGGGCTGGCCCACCTATGAGTGTGGGAGCTGCTGCAGTGCCGCAGATATGCTCCCAGGGTGTATCCCATCTTCTGAGCCCCCCTACTCTGTTTAACAACCACAAGGGGGAAAGCAGAGATTATGATCATTAAGCAAGTTGATCATACGGATGCCTCACTTAATGACCACCACAATTTACAACCATAATGGGCAGCCTGCATTATAGTCACAGCCCTACCTCTACGAGTGTTTTCTGTTTTCTAATTGTTCATGACCTTGTTAAGTGAATGGCTTATTTACTACGTTATGTTTCCAACTGAGATTCCTTTTCAGTTGCTGTTTGCCTTGTAGATTAAAATGTACAAATGCTGCAACTATCTTCATAAGCACTTAGACTGCGAATGGAGTAAAACAGCCATAAGGATGATGAGCATTTTGCTTACAAAAAAACATTAGAAAACTGCACAGAGCCATGAGAGAGAGGAAGGGCAAGGTGGGGGGGGGGAGGAAATATCTGCTATCATTCTACCGAAGACCAGATGTAGAATCAGATATACAACAGCGGAACAAATAGGGCAAAATATTAGGGAGCTTAAAGTTTCAGCCAGCCACTAAGTAACTCAAGCCATGTGAAACAATCCTGATTCTTTCCAGAAAATATGAAGTGCAAGAGTTTTCAGAATTTCTGCACTGAAGTATATTAGAATTCAGGCAACTAATAACATTATATTTAAACAGTTTTAATTATGGTGCATATTTGGATTTTATACACTATTAGCAATTCTGAAAGCAATATATCTTTTCTTGAAATCATGCCAAGTATTTTGAAAGAATATACACATCTGCAAATTGAGAGCTATCAAGCTTTCAAAAGTAACTGCATTTTTTTTCAAAGCACAGGAGTTTTTATTTACTTGAACTGTTGAAGTTCAGCCAAGAGAAACCCAGTGAGTCCAATAAAGATGTTTCTTAA
Source organism: Crotalus tigris (assembly GCF_016545835.1). NCBI lineage: Eukaryota > Metazoa > Chordata > Lepidosauria > Squamata > Viperidae > Crotalus > Crotalus tigris. The sequence goes on from NW_024097936.1 coordinate 68,684, forward strand.
CAATAGGTCACTGGCAAGCTTCTAATTTAGGCTTCCACACTAGTCTGAGATATAAGGAGACTGTCAGTATCATCATAATAGATTATATTTCATTCAGATTTGCCTCTGTTATCAAGGACCAGATCAAGCCCTTAAAGATTTGGTTTTTAATTTTACCATCAAAATGGTGTCAACTCTTAGTAGCCACAAACACAGATCTCCAAACTGATCTGTCTCCAATCTCACTCTTCAGGTCTTTCAATAGTGCACCAATTACCGCTGTAATCAAGTCTATTCACCTTGCTGCTGTCATTCTCGTATCTTTCTTATCATGGAGGATTTCTCAAGAGAGCTAGACTTTTCAACTCTTTGCATAATGTGTCCAAAGTAGGATTATTTGAGTTATTTGTGCCTCAAGTGTTAACTCTGAATTTATTTGTTCAATTATCCATTTGTTTCTTTTGTTAGCTGCCAATGGTATTATTATTGTTCTCAGGAGTCTTCCCAACATCAAAAAGGGTCAATATTGCTTCTTTAAAGTCCCACTTGCATTTTCAGAGAATGTCACAAGTGAAATTACTGCCTTCACAATTCTGTTCTCTGTACTGTAGATCACAAATACCTCCACTATTTTTTTCCCCCTTTAAAGCAAGGATGGAAAAACTGAAGTCATATCATCACATGTGGCTCCTGACTGAGCATTTTTTCCCAGTCCCTTCTAACCACTTATGCCAAAATTTGGCAGCAATATTTCCTATCAAATTGATGCTAGAAACACGCAAAGCCTGAAACAGGTGCTATGTCATTTGATCAATCATTTCCAACAAAAGCCCAAATAATAAAAAAGCCTAAATTAAAAATAATCTAAAAAAAATCACAGCACTGTAATGAGGTCTTCAATTCTTGCTCCATAAGACTGCACATCCATTCTTCACAATGCCTTGACTTTGAAGTCATGTGTTTCAGATAAGCCTTGCATGGTTAGTATGTTCTTAGGTTTTTTTTTAATCCATATTGTATTCCTGAAGTGTGTTTCCAGGAAAACTGGCAGCAGAGTTCAGACACAGAATGGAAAAGAAAGTGCATTCTGGGATGATCAGGAGTGCGGCAGTATATGATGCAACAAACTTATAAAACTCTTCATAAAGCTGAAAAATGTTATGAAAAAACAACTAGACATCAAGCAGATGTAGCTTACTAGCATCACTTATGTCTCCAGAAATTTGGCAAAAGCTACAACAGTTATTTGCACATGGATTATTAATGAAATTATAGCAAACAAGTTCTGGGATAAGTTAGACATATGAGTTTGCATTGTGCCAATAATCACTGCATATTTTTTCCAGCTTTATGTAATATGGAATCTGGCTGCCTACCAGCAGAACAATCTTGTACACACAAACTGGACTTTCCTTCTATTCGGTATAGAAGACAAATGTCCACTATGCCAACTAGATCTGTTATCAACAACAATAGCCATTTCCAATGATAAGGTACACACAGCAAAACTCATTCTGATCGGTAATATGGGCAGGTTTCAGGAAAAAAATGGCTGTAACTAAACAGTCATGAGGAGTCAAGTATAAACATAAAGTAAGGTTGGTTGAAATAAGTATTTCCCAACCTTCCCCAAGCATGGCTGGCTGGCGAATTCTGGGAGTTGAAGTCCACACATTTTCAAGTGGCCAAGTTTGTTCAGCTCTAATTTAAACTAACATCCAAAGCAGAGGTTCTGCTTATTTTAAACTATGGTCTAGTGAAACCAGCAAAGATTAATCACAGTTAAGATATTAAAACTGCTGTTATTTTAAGTAAGTGAATGCTCTGAATTTTACAGTAATGCTAAGGCTGGAAAAGGCAATAGATCCCCAGACTCAAAGTCTTATTTCCTTAATGCTAAACTATTGTTTATCATTACATCCAAAGCAGGCCAGTGTTATTTCTCCAATTTCATGGAATTGGGAAACACAGGTTAGACTATTATTATTATTCTAAGCAACTATAAGTTAGCCACACATAATTTTCTTAGATCCATGGAACACTGCAGAAAAAGCACTGTCAGTATAAGAGCATTGAAGCTTGTCAGTAGTTTTGTGCTGACACAACATTTGTACTGCACACACTGACCTCCTAATATACTGATACTGAAAAAATACTGAGCAGGCAGTATGAATAAAAAGAGGCTTGCAGGTCATATACAATGTCACAATGTATTGAATCTGAAAGAAATAATGAAAGAAGAAGCAAAGAGCATAATTATATGATCGGCATTTTAAAATAATTCCAAATTCCTATTGTAAGAGTACAGATCTGCATATTTTTTCTATTTTCAAATTAAAATATATAGATCATTACTATCATCTTTATGTTATTTTGGAAACAACATTTTAGAACATCTCAATACAGATTTAAATAGGGGTCAGGACACAGAATAAGGAAATTATGCAGCAATGTATTGAAATTTAGCAAATTTGAGTATATCTTATGCTCAAGGGAGGTTACAATATAATTCTGAAAAACACAAGCATGCAGTTCTGGTCATAGCCTCCAAGTCACTCTTGGCTTATAAAGAAGAGAGGAGGGACAGAACATCACCCAATAAATAAAGTTTTACAAGTCCTTGAATGAGCATATAGAAATAGAAATTTAAAGCGCCTTGCAGATGTTTGTGATACCACTGAAAAATAAGTCCAATGAATTATAAAACACAAAAGTATATCTAAGAATGCAAAAATCCTTTCTCAACCATAAGAAAGACAGAAATAGTATTATTTTAGGCTCTCAGACTATAGCACAATAAACATTTTATTAACAGTTTGTTTATATTTTATTAAGTGGGGATATATTTATACTGAATAACTTGGGGGGGAATTCATTTTCTGCATTACTGGTATATGTTTTCTCCAACTGTTACATGAATTCCAAAATTTAAGATTGTGTTTAATACAATGTATTACTGAAATAGCTCAGAATAACATTTTATGAAGAACATTCTATTGTTTTTAACAAATCAAAAGATTTGTCTGAGATGGTATAGGTTCTCCTGCTTGATCAGGGGGATGGAGTAGAAGACCTCCAAGGTCCCTTCCAGCTCTATTCTGTTCTATTCTATTCTATTCTATTCTATTCATGTTAGATAAACAATCAAGTAGTAAACCCAGGGCTTTTTTTCTCATAGAACACCCAGAATGGAGTTCCGGCACCTTTTTGGGATGGAACATTATAGGGTAGGCAAGGTGGCTTGTATGACAGGTGTGAGTTCCGGCACCTTTTTTTTTTTTTTAAGGAAAAAAGCACTGAGTAAACCATATCCCAGTCAAGGAAGTATTAACTCAGACAGAAAACCTAACAGTGAACAGCCTAATCAAGAAACCATCAAGAACATTCCCACGACACTGACAAGGCAAGCTACCACAGTAGTCCTCGATTTACAACCACAATGGAACCCAAAATTTCTGTTGTTAAGTGAGATAGTTGCTAAGTGAGTTTTGCCCCATAATACAACCTTTCTTGCCAGTTGTTAAGTGAATCACTGAAGTTGTTAAATTAGTTACACAGTTGTAAAGTGAATCTGGCTTTCCCATAGACTTTGCTTGTCAGAAGGTTACGTGACTCCGGGACACTGAAACCATTATGAATATGAACCAGGTGTCAGATATCCTAATTTTAATCACATGTCCATGGGGATGCAGCAATAGTCATAAGTGTGAAAATTGGTTATAAATCATTTTTTCAGTGTCTTTGTAACTTCAAATGGTCACTAAACAAATGGATGTAAATCGAAGACTGCCTATAGTACATAAACAGAGAGCAAACCCTGTTCTCTTCTAGCACTGGTGTTACCTACTTGGGTAATGAAACATCTTCAAGAAAACAACCAAACTCAGAAGACCCCACTATCCACCCAAGTTTATGCTCCACTTATGGTCTCCTTGACTTGGAAACCCAGACTGAGGGGCATCATCCAGAAGGTTATTGGCTTTTGGAGTTTATAAGCAATCAACCATTTGAGGCCCACTCAGTAAGCAAGGAAGATGCAGGAGGGAGCAGATATTTCCAAGAGAGAACTCAGCCCTAGGACATACTGAGACCAAAGCCATGAACACCTGTCACTAAACCTTGTCTGCATCTAGTCCTATGTCCTTGTTTCTTGTTCTGTCTCTTGTTTCTTAAACTCAAATTGGCTAACTTATTTGGATTTTGACTCCTGGACCGCTGTGGATTAACCCTCTTAAATTTGACTTTGGACTGAGTCCAGCAAGACTTCTGCACAGCTGGCCTTTATGTCTGACTGCTTGCTACTTGCCAGTAAGCCAGTTCAAATCAAGTTGGCATACATATGCTCAGTGTGGAACAGTACATCATTGTTGTATGCTAAGATTCAATCTTGGTTATTTGTTATTTTTCAATTAAAACACCAATTGATGAAAATAAATATTGGTGAGAATATACAGTATACTATACAGAGTTTTCCCATACTCTCTGTCAGCTTTCAAGTATGGCTGTTCCTACATTCACCTGAAAGTTAGTCAGCCAAGACTTCAAGGAAAACTAATATTTTTTAGAAGAACATACTGCATGCATTTACAAGGCACCTATTATATGAAGTAAGATAGTAGGAATTGAGAAGAAGGGAAAGAAGTAGAAAAAAAAGTATACACACACACACACATAATTTTTAACTGAATTTATTAACACATCAAAGATGGAATTTGCTATGAAGGAGAACTTTGTGATAAATGGCGAGGTTAGGAAATATTTTAATAAATTCAGGCAGGCTTTACCTCTACCTTGGCATCTTTCTGAATCAGAAAAATCTGGCACAAGTATTAATACAACACAACTGTGATCCATTCAGAACATGCTATAGCTGTGGAGAAGATTTGCCAAAAGAGCAGTGCCTTGCCATCAGGCAACCTGTCAGGCAGTATGACAGACGCTGTCTTCCTTACCAGCACACAGATATTATGCCCTGATGACAACTGTGTGTCCATGCTGGCATTTTATCTGTTACAGATATGAAAATATGTCATTACATCTGGATGCAAAGTGGGCAGAGACCTAAGGCTCCATGGGCCTACAGGAAGGAGAGGGTGAACAGCTGCACTCAATAAACACCATGATGAAAGACCCAACTTACCACAAACAGAAAATACAGATTTCTTTCATTAAAACCCTCTAGGTAATGGTTGTGGCGAACGCTTGCCAAAACGGGCTTTAAGAACTAATGCAGTTACATCAAAAAGTTCCAGTCTCTCCAGCACAAAGCTCTGATATACAAAAGCTGAGGCTTTTATGCTTTCTGTCACAGAGTAAAAATAAAATCAAAGTGAAAAACTAGCCCACACAGGAGCCAAAAAGAAAAAAAAAAGATTAAGGGAGGGACAAGAAAAAGGGCAGTCAAATTCTGTTTAGCTGGTGGGTTAATTCCTGCTATAAGAAGCAAAGTGATGGTTTCTTAGATCCAACCACAAGTATGTTCACACTAGAATTTAACTGCTAGAATTATCCTTGAGTAACTTACACAATAGCAGCATTCATATTTTCAGTAGTAGAAAACTCAATTCGAGTGTTGAAAGACCTAAGACCAGTTCAAAGATTCAGAGTGTTAAATAGGAAATATGAACAGATCTGGCATTTTAAGTCAGTACTCCTGTTCACATGAAAGGAAGAAATATGTCCTTAGTTGCCTCCATTCTAATGGGGTACATAACAAACTTCCTCCAACCTGGTGTTCTCCAGATGTGCTGAGTGGGAGGTAGGAAACACCAAGTTGGAGAAAAGTAGTTCAAAAAACCCAGTCTTGGCTTTAAAGTGGGTAAAGAAAAGGTGAAATATAAGAGGCAAAGAAGCTCTATTCTGAATGAAACATAAAACTGATCACAAAACAACTGTTCACAGTTAGAGCCTATTGCTGCTATTCCTTTTCAAGCAAGGATAGGCAAGGTATGGCAGCAGAACCTACTCACAGCAAATATTTTCATACTTCAACTGCGTCTCTCAAATGCATTACCTTATTAATTTACCAAGCATCAATGTGCATTATAAAAAGATTTGCTTCCTGGTCCGTGGAAGGGGATAATACAAAAATGATATACTTTTAATTGTTTTGTATTCTTAGAACAGAGTATGGGGGACTCTAAAGGTAGTCTTCAACTTACAATCATTCGTTTAATGACCGTTCAAAGTTACAATGGCACTGAAAAAAGTGACTTATGACTACCTGTATTTGAATTTTTGGTCACATTGTTTACCTTACGACATTTCATGGTAAAAGATGAGGTAAATAGAAAAAAACATAAATTAAAGAAAATGGCTTTTACCAGCTTTTGAGAATCCTTGCCTTACTTTTTACTGTAAGTAAGCAAGCCACCTTGAGAGATATCAGCATTTAAAAGATGACAGCATTAGAAAAGCTCCCAAATAGATTATATAAATTTTGTATTTATCAGAAATCAAAAATACGAAAAAGAGAAATTCTGCCAAAACAGTGAGCCCTTAAAACAGACAAGGGCATCATAAAAACCACCATCCATGTTATCCACTGACCTGACTTTCTTGCCTCTTTCCTTCAGCATTCTCACTAAATCAGCAATTGGATACTGAGCCTTTGCTGCACAGAGGCCATAACCTGTAGAAATAAGAAAAGATCCAAGATAAATGATGTCTTTGAATAAAGCTCTAATTCTTCCAAAATTTAAACTCACAACTTTCATGTTCTGATTATAAAGATACAATCTGCAATAAATGATTGGTGCATATTCTTAGTTAAGCACCTCTTGGTGAGCACGCTAACACAGTGGTCTCAAACCTTTCCAGCTCCATGTACCAGCAGCAACGGTGGCAAGGGAAAGGGGATGATTATGTATGTGCGCCTGTCACTTGCACAAATGGAACTTCACATCTTATCTGCCGCTTATGCGGCCCGGTTCACAATGGGCCACAGCCCCGTACTAGGCCAAGGACCGGGGGTTGGGGACTCCTGTCCTAATGTGTTTTTGTTTTCTATTGCAATACAGCATGGTCCAGATCCCATTAATTCAATAGTATTGTCTTGTGAAACCCAGAAATATGTTTGCTCTGTTGCAGCACGTGCCTGCTGAAATGATATCCCCCCCCCCCCCAAGAACCCAGATAATTCCCATCCTGATAGCTTTCAGGAATCTATTAAAATTCTGATTATTCTCTCATGTTTGGGAGCAAAGTGAAAGTTGAATCCTGCTTTATAGATTTTTTTTTTATTACATATCGGTTTAGCGGATTTCATAATCCCCTTTCATCAATTTGTATTTCTAATTGTAAGCCACTCAGTGGGAGTGAAGGGGCCCCAAACCTCTGTAAATAAAATCAATCTCATGGCCAATTTTCCCATGGTGTACTGGTTTAAGTCTACCTTCACCCATGGAAGCTCAGTGGATGATTTTGGGGTCACAATCAATCAATCAACCAATCAATCAACTTACCCCATGAAGTTTTTATTTACTTTTATTTTAGAATAGAATAGAGCTGGAAGGGACCTTCAAGGTCTTCTAGTCCAGCCCCCTGCTCAAGCAGGAGAACCTATACTGTCTCAGACAGGTGAATGTCTAGTCTCTTCTTAAAAACCTCCAGTGATGGAGCGCCCACGATTTCTGGGGGTAAGCTGTTCCACTGCTTGATTGTCCTCACTGTCAGGAAGTTTCTCCTTAATTCCAGGTTGCTTCTCTTTTTGATGAGTTTCCAACCATTGTTTCTCGTCCTTCCCTCTGGTGCTTTGGTGAACAACCTGGCTCCCTCTGCCTTGTGGCAGTCCCTCAGATACTGGAATACTACTAAATTTTATTTACTCTCAGGAAATAACTTGGCTATAACTTGAAATATCATATAATGTTTGCACAGATTCAGTCAACCTACCACACAGTACTTTTTTAGGAAACAGTTCTATGAGCATACAATTGTTGCTACATAGAATGCAATTATCAGAAGCAATGTCAAAAGTAAGATGGGATAAAGTCAAGATAAGGACTTTCGGTTACAACAGAGGTCCCTAATCCCCAGTCCATGGACTGGCACTGGTCCACAGCATGCATAAACCAGGCTGTGCAAACAAGCGAAGCCCTATCTGCGGGATGCAGGCAGCACACAAAAACATTGCCCCTTCTGGTCTGCAGGAAAACCTATTTCCACAGAACGGTTCCGTTGCCCAAAAGGTTGTGGGCAGATGGGTTATAGGACTCCAAACATATAATTTATACTGCAGACTAGGAGTCAAGCAGTATACAGGCTTAAGTTATTACTGTAGTTTGTTGCACATCAACTAGATGTGTGAACTGTATTTGGCATTTTTACCAACCCAATGAGCCTTTCCCAAGAACCTGGGACAGGCTGTTGTTCTTTAATGATCGTAAAGCTATCGTTGTAGCATAAGATGTTCCAGGTAAAGCTGCCCTCTATATTGTTGACAAATGCAAACAAATGGGTTTTCCTTCTCAATTCCCCTATGTTAAGTTGGCATGGATCTCAATTTGGCATGGATCTCAATTTGTCCCTTTAGAATCAGGCAGTAAAACTGGGCATCCATTTCATTTACAATCTGGGCTACATAATCAAAGAAAGTCATGCAAAGATGTGGCTGGATAGGTGCACCATTCCCCTTTTCAAGCCTTAAGCTAACTCATTTAAACTTTGCTATGATATGATTCTCTAATATTGCATTTTATTTATTAGATTAGCATCTTATAGCACTAGAAGTTTGGATTAAAGACAATGAATGGTGAACTTCCACTGCTGAATGCAAACTTGAACCTGAGTCTACAGCACACCAGAGAAGCAGGTATAATTCAATAGTGTTCCTCAACATACAAGCAGAGGCGAGGCCATGATGAATAATTCAGTCCTCAAACACTACAGACTGATGTAGTTGTTCTGTCGGCAGCAAGATCTGACTGCTGGCACAGCAACAGATTCTATTGCAAATGGGGCTATTTACAAAGGAGGCAGAGGAGGACAGGTTCTAGGGCTTATGGAGCGAAGGAACTGAATGAGGCTGTCGGCAGGCCCAGAGGAAGGGAGAGAGGCTTTTGGATGAGTTGGAGATGGCGACAGCATGCTCCAGGGGTGAAAAGGAGTGAGGCCCCTTTAAGGAAAAGGTGGAGGAAACAGGGTCAGAAAAAGGAAAGGAGGCGAGGTTGTCCTGCAAGAATACAAGCTGATTTGAGGGCTAATCCACATGGAGCTCCATTTCCATCTGTCCTGTTTGCCATCGTTCGCTCCCTAGAGACTAAAATGGACGATCTGAAACTTGAACTAGCCACAAACAAGGAGTGTATATCGGAGGTGGTGGCCCTTCAAGAGCTGTATGCAACAAAATTTCATTTTGATGTATGTTGATTGGTGTACATTCAATGTGACAATAAAGTTTATGTTTATTATTATTGTTGTTGTTAGTTCTCCTTTTGAAATCTACACGTTCTACATTAAAATCCAAAGGAGTCTTTTGACATACCTTTGTATATTCTTTAACAAGAAGCCCAAGAGTATAAGCTATAGAGAAAGGGGTTTTTTTCCTGTCTGTTAGACTAATTGCCTCTTGATGTAATCCCTACAATCTTACTTTTACATGCTCTGTTATGAGATGTATGCTACTGAGAATTCTGAGGAGAAAGGAGCTTAAAACTCACACGAATGTAGCTATTTTTAACAAACTGCGGGCATAAAGTTAGTTTAGTGAAAGCCTCTTGCTGGCCTCTAGCCTCCAACAATTTGTACACTTGGAAATGCTCAGTTTACATTCAACAGTTACAGAATATGGGCAGCCCAATTTCACCTGGAGTGATTATGATGTTATTGGCTTCCTTTATCATATCAACTGCACTGTCCATATTCACTTCTGTATGAGTGCCAGTAATTTCCATTGGCTTCCCACCAGCAGTTGAAGTAGTACCATATCCTCCAAGAATCACATTAACAAGAGAGCGATTCATAGCCTAAGGGAGCAAAAATAAAGCATAACTGGGTGTTTTGAATAAGTTGACATTTAAAACCAAGCACAATGGACACAATTCCACAAAGCAATTATTTCAGCAAAGTGTGCTTTTTTGGTAATGTCCTCCCTTCATCCCACTCCAAGTTTTGATTTTCCATAATATTCCAACCTCAAGATGATGCAATTATGCAAATACCAAACATAATTCTACCTAAAGGCATTGGAAGATATCAAAGGTCTTTCTTTGGAGAAATAAGAAAAAAGAAAAGAAGGCAGAACAGACTTGAATAGATAAAAAAAATTAAGAGGATTACTGAAAAAAGCATTAAGGTCAATATATTTACTGTTTTCATGATATAAAAATATTATTTTTAAAAATATTTATTTAAAAAGGCAGGGAAGAGAAAGCAGTACCATCATCACGTAGAGATTATTAAATCTCCACAATCAGTTTTATTAGACATTTTGTTTCTAGGAACTCATTTATGTAGATTTATCGACATCTAGTGGCCGTCAATTGAAAGAAAAGAAAACTGTAAGTTAAAAGGTGAAACGTTTTAGCAATTTGTCTACAAAAAATGGTCTGTGTTTATGTGTAATTCACAGATACCATGTTTCCAACATTGTTTTAACCTATATGTGTGTCTTCTTATCAAATGTGTAATCAAAAAATGTAAGCAAATACACAGAAAATTAGATACTGACATGAATACAACCAGTATTAGACAGTTAAGAAAAAAAGTACAGCAGCTGAGGAGTAACAATATTATACTAACAATTCCCCAAATTTCTGATATTATAGTATTTAATCAAACTGCTGCCCAGTTTATTTTTATACTCAGGAAATAGAATTGACTCAGATGTTATTAGATAGTGACGTGAACATATGCGCTATCTAATAACATTTCAATCAGCTGTTTCCTAAGGAAATATAGAAATATTAGAATGTTGTGGTACTACTTGAAGCCATGTGAACTGATTCACTGCACAAATCATTTAGATGAGGTAAAATCAAACTAGTCAGGAGCTACCAAAGAGATGGCCATCTGCCAAACAATCCAATAGTGGAGTAGTTTTTCTGCCATCAAGAAGAAGACCTAATACAGCTTCTCTCTGATTGCTACTCCTGCTTTAGCACCCATTCATATTCACTCCCGATCTTGCACCACCATTACTTAAGCTCCTACTCTTGTGCTTTATCACTTGCAATCATTTCTTAAACTACAATGTGCTCTTGGTGTCAATATGAGGCAGGCAAAGCTTCTATCTCAAGTCCCTACGAGACTTCAGACCTAGAAGACTTCAGTATTCCATATATTTAGTTTGGATGCCTCTGTTGGAATGGTCACAATATGCCTTAAGTATCTTCTTCTCGTCTGCAAAAACTTGGCCCAAACAGAGAAAGGGAAACACATGCAAACACTGCCATATAAAAATTGAAAAAGCAACAAAATAACAAGAAACAAGATAACCTAAATCTCACAATACTAAAAATACAGCCAATCACACTCTTATTAAACCATTTTTTTAACATACCAAGCAATTGCATAAAATGTCTGGCTGGCCTCTTGTCCCAGCCCTCTTCGTCCATCCTACCATTCCTACCACCTATGCCAGTGGTGGTGAACCTATGGCACGGATGCCAGAGACGGCACTCAGAACCCTCTCTGTAGGCACGCGTGCTGTCGCCCCAGTCCTAGGCCTTCAGCTGGGTTTTATAAAACCTTTTCGCTTTAGGCCTCCGTCACCATGTACAAAAAAAAAAAAAAAAGGTTCAATCAATCAGTCAATTTCAACTTCTCGTGGGGGAAAAAAAAGATCTTGCAAAGTTGGAATTGATTGATTGAATTTTTTAGTCCCTCCCAGTCTGCCGTTACCACCACAGCCACACCTATCCAATGGGCCACATCCCCCAAATTGGCCACACCCACCCGGCACCTGACGATGCATAAGTGGGTTTTGGGTTGCAGTGTGGGCACTCGGTCTCTAAAAGGTTCACCATCACTGACCTATGCCAGCATCCTCACTACCACCCAAAGCCTGGCAAAAGAGAGAGGCCTTTTGCTTCTCAAAGGAGCCAACCAGAAAGACAAAGTTATTTGGTGCTCTTCCTTCAAGATCAACACATCCTGGAATTGGCCTGGAACCTGCTTTTGGTTTGGACTAAATTTCCGCCCAACCTTTCAAAGACCTGGGCAAGGGCTTTTATTTATCAGATCTCAGATAAAAATGATTTAATGACTTGTTTGATTATGACAATACAAATCTTCAACTAACAGATAGAATTTTGTGACGTTGACAATATTTGTGATAATTAAGAAACCGTGTAGACTTTCTGTGAATATATTACAATAACATATTGTTAATAGAGTGCTTTGAAATTTAACTTCACTGTTGTTTAATCTGTTAACTATTTTTTTTTATTTTCATATATGTAAGGTATGACAGGTCAATTGGGTTGCAAATAGATGTACAAGCTCGTAAATGTTGGACCTACTTTGCAAAGGGGGAAGCTATTGTTGCTGCAATAGATTTGTCAGTGACCAGTTAAGGGGGGATAATATGTGTTTTTGCCTGTTGTTTTTTTTAAAATTCATTTTTTTAATGTTTTTGTCTAGCTTTGTTTTGTCCCTGTTTAATTTGGGATTTTATATACGGCCAGAAAAAGAACAAAATATGTAATAAAAAGATTTTCTCACAGACAAAGAATAACAAAACAGTGTTGGAATGGACATTTCCAAAATCTCCTTACCACACACATGATATGAGACAGGATGGCACCAGAAAAACCAATCAGGGCACCCACAATGGTTAATAAATTGTTGTTAAGCAGGAATCCTTCAGCACAGAGTGCCCAGCCGGAATAGCTGTTTAAGACAGTAATAACAACCGGCATGTCAGCCCCCCCAATGGCTGCTGTCAGAGTAACTCCCTGCAGAAAGGAAACAAAGACAGAATTGAAAAATTAATGCAGACAGTATTATTAGCTCAAAACATTTCTAAATAGAATCCAGAGCCTACAGATGTACTCTTACTTTAAAACAAAATCCACAGAAATGTTTAGATATACCAAATGTGGCATCAAAATAAAACAAAATTTAAATGATTATACAGACAATGCTCTACTTATCAATAGGTGGTATTCCAAGAGACAGTTTGTAAGTCCATGAAGCATAAAAAAACATGCACAATAAAATTCTTACTTTACAGTATGCAAACTGATCTGTGGACAGTGAAATCTGGAGAAGGCAGGAAAGGGTTAGGTTCCAGCACACTGCTTACATTAGCAGTGTGCCAGAAACTAACCCCTTTCCATCTTCTACTGACTTCCAGGACCTTCTAGGTTAGAGCTATGGACAGGTTTGTTCATATTGGCAAAAGTTTATAACTTGGAAGTTTGTAAGTAATGTCTGTATATCTCTGAATGTACTTTTCATTAATACAGAAATTCCTTGACTTATGACCTCAGTAGGGATCAGAAAATTCATTGTAAAGCAAGCAGACTTTAAGTAAGACATCACATTACCACAACTTGTGACATCTCCTATCAGTTTCTCCAATGACTTTGCTTGTTGGAAGCCAGTTGAGAAAGTTACAAATGGTAATCAATGTGAGAGTGGGATACTGTGACCACATAAATGCACAATGATTGTCAGCTGTGTTGATCACATGTCTACAGGGATGCTGCAAGTCATTAAGAGTAAGGACTAACTGTAAGTCATTGTTTTCAGTACTGCTATAACTCTGAACACTCACTAAACAAATGTCAAAATCATAAATGATCATAAGTCGAGGACTCTCTGTATTCATAATTAGGCTTTTAATATATCCATGAGGGGAGCCTAACATTATTCAATTCTTTATAAAGAACTCTGCATAAACTCTGCATATCCTTGAAGCCAGCTTTAACCTCAAAAGGAAGCCTCCAGATGTGTTGGGCTGCAATTTCACGAATTTCTAGCCATCTTAGCCTATAGTTATACCAGCCAATTAACATTTCTGGAAATTTTAATCAAACAGGAAGGGTCATGGTTAGAGAAATCTGCTTAAGTTAGAAGGTCAGAGTTGAAGAGAAATTTTGCATGCAAATCTCCAGGGATACCTGGAACTGGAACTTCCCCAATAAATTCCCAGCTTTAAACAGTATTGTTTTTCTTAATCAGTAATTGAAAATATATCTTATCCTTTAAATAAAACCCAGCTCTTTAATGATGACTTTCATTTCCTTTTTCTATCAATATCTGGTCCCTTTACATAAGCTTTGTTTTCCATAGTTTTGTTTCCCATGCTATTATTTTTGCTATCATTCTCTGAAATGATTTCTGAATTTATATATATTTATATACACTAACACAAAAGTCTTTAAAAATGTCTCCACTGAAGATGTATCATCTTAATTCTTATTTATGTCTCCTTTTCATTAAAAAGCTCTTTAGAATTCTCTGTACTCGAAAGGACTATAGTAGTAGTAGTAGTAGTAGTAGTAGTAGTAGTAGTAGTAATAGTAATAGTAGTAGTAGTAGTAGTAGTAAAGTTGGAAGGGACCTTGGAGGTCATCTAGTCCAACCCCCTGCTCAGGCAGGAAACCCTATACCATTTCGGACAAATGGCTGTCCAGTCTCTTCTTAAAAACTTCCAGTGTTGGAGCATTCACCACTTCTGGAGGGAGGTTGTTCCATTGGTTAATTGTTCTAACTGTCAGGAAGTTTCTCCTTAGTTCTAGGTTGCTTCTCTTCTTGATTAGTTTCCATCAATTGCTTCTTGTCCTGCCCTCAGGCGCTTTGGAAAATAGCTTGCCTCCCTCTTCTTTGTGGCAGTCCCCGAGATATTGGAACACTGCTATCATGTCCCCCCTCATCCTTCTCTTCATTAAACTAAACATACCCAACTCCAGCAACCGTTCCTTATATGTTTTAGCCTCCAGTCTCCTAATCATCTTTGTTGCTCTTCTCTGTACTCTTCTCTGATCGGGTTATTTACCACATCCAGTGAAAATTTGGAATATCTCACTCACTATTTATGAGTTATTATAAATTCATACTTACCATTACAGCAGACAGGGCAGACACAGATCCTAAGCAAGTCAACCCTGTTGTGTAACTTGGATCCATCATGTACGGAACCATTCCACCTATGCTTAATGTTAACAAACCAGCATTCAGTAAATGTCGTCCTGGTAAGAGGAGTGCAGCAGAATTCAGTATACCTAGAAATACGAAAATAATTTAATTTAAAATTTGGAACTAATCAGACATAGCAAAACAAGTCAGGATGAATCCCACAGACCCAATATTGGGTCTTTTTTTTTCCTCTGTCATATTAACAAAACTACATCTTATACTTAACAATTCACTATAAGTTGTTGTCCACATGGACCAAATACTTGGCTAAACATTTTTTTCTACTATTTATCATTCCATGATTTCAGTGATATGGGCCTTATAAAACAGAATGCAAAGCTGCTAAGAAGTTCAACCAAAACAGCTGAACTTATGACCAACCTTTATTTATTTACTAGATTTATATCCTCCAGGAGCTCAAGGTTTGTTTTTCTTCCATTTTAGTTCCCCAATAATCCTACTCAGTATTGTAGACAGAGAGCATGAGACTGGAAAGTGTCTACAGGCTTAGAAGACTGCCCTCCTAAGGAAATCTAAAATCTTGTAGTTTAATTAAAACAAATGCTAGGACTTGGGGTACCATAAGTATTGCCTACATTAATACTTTGTATTTTGCACAAATGCATAAGAAAAACTTTCCCAAGTATTTCTGTTCAATTTTACCTTGCAGATGTTTCTCAGATGATCAGCACAATGCTCACTGTGTAAGTAAGTTACATCTGGCCTCTACCCCATCTAGTTCTACCTTGTCAATTATTAAGCAAAATATGTTTCTCTCTGACATATTAATTTTCCATATGCAGCACATTTTGAAGCATGTGAAGGAACAACAGAATTCATACCTGACACCATAAAGCGCATATATGGACCAACTACAGTTTTTTTCCAATGGAATGATCTTCACACACACACACTAATGTTGGCATATAATTACAGTATTTGAAATCTAATGTCTTTAGAGTCACCAAGCTGTGAAAGATTGAGTTTAGCATCTTAGCACAATTTAAGCCAAAGTAAATAGATACTGAATACATGTCATGCACGCACACATACACACACTTATATATAAAAAAGAGCACACTGTGGAAAAATAGGGAAAATTACCCTGTAGTTTTCCATAAGCAACAAGAGAGCCACTAAAGGTTACACCTCCTATGTATGTGCCAAGATAGGCCACAATTTTTGTGAGGCTTGCAGCTGGATCAGTTGCAAAATGGGGAAATTCAATCATGTACTCTGCTACACAAGTGAGAACAGCAGCCAAGCCAACCAAGCTATGGAAAGCAGCCACTAGCTGAGGTAAATCTGAAATCTGGATACGTTTAGCAATTGTCAGACCTGCAGAAACAAAAAACAGTTGCATGTTAACTATGAAAGGGGATAACATTGCTCAATAATTCAGATCAGAGTACACACCATAGGAACAACTGCTTCTTCAACATCAGCATGACTTGTGATCTCTGTGACTGGCATTTTGTGCTTTAATTATATTATATTATATATTTAATCAGAAATATCAGTATCTAAACACAAAAAGCTAAAGAGCAGGTTTATATGACATCCTAACAGTCCTATAACTTTTTCCAACTAGATCTACTTTCCCATCACCTAACTGCAGATGCCACAACAGAATTAGATAAGTCTTTCAAATCATGCAACCCTTTTGCTTTGCACTTACCTATGGTGCCACCAAGGGCCATCGCACCCGACATCTGGGCCAGAAGCTCAACGGATGGTTTTAGACTTCCCAGGGTAGCTGCCAAACCTCCAGCAACACCTATCATACCCAAAGCATTGCCAAGTCGAGCTGTTCCTTGGGTAGAAAGGCCAGCCAGAGCACCAACACAGCACAATCCTGAACCCAGGTACATCATCTTTAAAAGATGAAAATAATATAGACATATTTTTTTACAAAGGACTTAAAATTATTGATTTGACGGGGATACAAAGCACTGTTTAGTTGGGTTTCAAAATCCTCACAGCAGATACTGCCCATGCCGCTTTCTCTACAAATATATTTCTGCCCAACTGAGATTTTGAGCAAATCTGGCAGTTTGCAATGGAGTGGGTTAATGCCGAAAGGAAATTTGTTCTGCCTGTTCAAAATTGTTGCAATATCATCAGCACCAAGAAAAGGCAGAACTGATTATATAATTTATATAGAAGAGCTCTGTCAATATAACAACAACAATTCAAAACACCATCAAACATCCAGATGTGCCTATCCCAGGTCCTTGGTAAGGACTTGATAGGTAGACAAAAATGCCAAATCCAGTTTGAACATCTGGCTAATTCTGCAATGATTATTAATAATGATGATGATGATGATATATTAATAATGATGATGATGATGATGATAGTAATAATAGCAGTAGTAATAATAATAACAACAACCATCAAACATCCAGATCGATAGGTAGACAAAAATGCCAAATCCAGTCAGAACATCTGGCTGACTGTGCGATTAATGATAATGATAATAGAGTTGGAAGGTCTTCTAGCCCAACCCTCTGCTCAGGCAAGAAACCCTATACCAGGGATCTTCAAACTTGGCCCTTTTATGACTTGTGGACGTCAACTCCCAGAATTCCTCAGTTGAAGTTCACAGGTCATAAAAGGACCAAGTTTGAAGACCCCTGTCCTATACCATTTCAGACAAATCAACATAATAAGTGTTATATCAAGATTGGCTACAAAGGAAAATAAATATGCTCATTAGGAATCACAGCTCTTTTTTTTATCATCAATACAGTTTTTGCATTTGCTAGAAGATCAGGAACTGAAAAAGAGTGTGCTCTGCTCAATGGATGCTGTCATAGTGCAGGTGCTAAATTGATTTGGGGATAAAGAAATATACTAGGAAATGCATACTTCCATCTGTATAACTTCACCTTCAACCCAGATCCCTATCTAAACCAACACAAACCATAGTTAAGGTTAACCAAGATTTCCTTTTAATCTGAAAATCTTCTCTGAAGATGATTTCTGATATTCAGGCGTAGTAACAGCAGACTTCTGAAACAGGATTGGAATTGCTACAAGGAGTATAAGAACTTCTGAGGCTACCAGCTTCCAGTTCTGTCAAGTGAGGTCATTATCATTCCAGTCTAAAGGATCGCATTAACATAGGAAATGAAGTTTTGGAAAACAAATATATTCTTAAGATAGCTTTCTTCTTTCTTCCTACCAAGATTATACCAAGAAGTTATATTTCTCTAGCTATATCGTTGTGGCATGGCTACTAATTGTGTTACTATTATAATGGACATTGCCATTTCCAATTTCATCGCAGCAAAGAAAACAAAGCTGGTCTTAAGTAAAATGCTATGTAGTGTTTTACTTAAAACACATATCAAAACAAAACACACAAATTATCATCAGCCTCCAATCCATTTGCAAGGATACGGTTCTTGCAAGTCCTCAACTTACAACCACAATTGGTACCAGGACTTCTGTCACTAAGCAAGGTGATCATTAAATTGATTTAAGTGATTTTGCAAGCTTTTTGTTCTAGTCATTAAGTGAATCACATGGTCATTAGCAATTCTGGCTTTCCCACAGATTGCTTGTAAATCTGTCTGCGACTTTTGCAATAAAGATCAAATCACACACACACACACACACACACACACACACACACACACACCAGGGCATTGCAACCATGATAAATACATGCCAGTTGCCAATTAAGTAATTTTTATAATATGATTTTGGGGATGCTACAATGGTCGGAAATGTGAAAACAGGTTGTAACTTAGAGATGGGAAGGTCTGGAAAAAAACTGGAAAAATTAGGGGGGAAAAACAGGGGTGGTTTTTTTTTCAATTTTTCTAGTTTTTTTTTCCAAGCCTTCCCCCCCAAAAAACGTGTTTTTGTTCATTTTTTTCCAAATGGCTTTGGGGAAAAGGGGGGAAAAGGGGGGGGGAATCCCTGGTTTTTTTCCCCAATTTTTCCGGTTTTTTTTCCAGGCCTTCCCATCTCTAGCTGTAAGTCACTTGTTTCAGCACTACTGTAACGTTGATTGTTTACTAAAAAATCTTTGTAAGTCAAAGGCTATCAGTACTTATATATGAGGTACTACAAACATTCCCTTTTCATCCTAGCGAGCATAGAAAGCGAGCATAGAAAGACATCAGACAAGAGTAAGATGGACTACATCTTAGCAAATCAGGATCATGTGGCCTTTAATAACCTGTTCACAAGACTGTAGACTTGTATAAAAAAATGGATCTATGGATGCCTGAGCAATCTTCGTACCTGTTCAATGTTATAACCACTTTGCAGTGCTGTTCCATATCCTCCTATAAACAAAGCAGCAGGCAACAAATATAAATAGTTGAATTCAGGAGGGTCAGTAGGGCGCTTGAACATATCCAGCATTCTCTGAGTGATCAGAAAACCACCTATGCCACAAAAAATAATAAAAAATAATAATAATTAGGTTCTGAAAACTAAGAAGTGCTTTAAGACATGTATGTGTTATAGTGAATCCACAAATTCAGTTAAATAGGAAATTGTCAGTCTTCTCTATGAAGGACTATTATCTGGCTATGCAACATTTTGATGCAGACAAGAAAAGCAAGGAATAATGCAGAACAATTACTATTTTGGAACATTTGAAGTATGCCATCAATTACATGAAAATACCGGAGTAGCTTTGGCTTCAAGAAACCTTTAAGCTGAGAATTATTGGAAAACCTTGTGGCACTGGCCAGAAATTACACAAAAAAAAACATGCAAAGAAACCAGGTCAGATCCAGAATGGAAGATATTCCATTTACAACATCTGATGAATTTTGTTGCTATCGCCCAAAAGCTTCAAACTCACTTTGTTTGCTGGACTCTCTCAAGCTCTCCAAGCACCCATGAAAATTGTACCTTTTGAGTTATTCTATTCAGCACCACTTCTGAAAACACAGGTTTCCTGAAGATAGGAAGTAGGAAAGCTAGGAACTGCTTGGTACCTGCAATATTGATAGAGGAAATAAAAGCAGCAAGAACAGCAAGGCCCTGAGGTAGAGTTCCAGGTAAGTATTGCCCTCCCATCAGTGCTAATCCGCCAACAGCAGTCAGTCCTATTGAAAAAGAAAAACATCAACAGACTGAGATCCTTGTAGCACTTCTGTTTGCAAGATGTAATTCTGATTATCCTGACTAATTAGTACCAGCATATCCTCCACAAAATGCATTTTAAGTCTTTAATTACATAGGTGGACCCCTCATGGTACTGATGCCAAAGTATGTTCTTTTGTTTCCTCAGTCCTTTCTCATGATTTGTAGCGTCTCTCCTTTGCTTTCCAATCCTGTTATAAAACTAATTCTTCTACTTTGGGGAGGGAGCTTTGTCGGGTCTACTGCTGTCCCAACAGATCAAAAGAACCCTCCCCAAAGCATTACTAAATTTAGCCTTAACCTCACTTTAACCATATCCTTTATAAACACTATATAAAATTCAATGTAACTGAACAAAGAATGCCTAAATCAAAATTATTTCTTTGTACGCAATTATTTTGCTATATTCAGGTAGTCCTTGACTTACAACCATTCATTTACAGTTGGTTCAAAGTTACAATGACACTGAAAAGAGGGATTGACAACCAGTCTTTCCACCTACATCTGTCACATCCCCTCAGTCACATGATCAAAATTTGGTTGCTTGGATGTTTGCAGCATTCGGCTGTCATCTGATCGCCATTTCCAATCTTCCCAGTTGCCTTCTGACAAGCAAAGCCAATGGGGGAAGCCATATTTGCCTAATGACTGCACAATTCACTTAACAATTACAGTGATTCACTAAATGAACCCTCCTGTGGCAAAAAGGTCACAAAACCAGACACAACTCACTTAACAATCTCCTTGTTTAGCAACAGGAATACTGGTGCCAATTCTGGTTACAGGTCAAGGACTATCTTTATTTATTTGCTATACATAGTCTAAATACTTAATTTTGTACTTTCAGATCTTTTCATGGATTAGGAACATGCAACGGACTTTTCTCTACCACACCTTTTTTTTAAAAGAATGCCTGAAGCTAGTCAACAAAGGTTATCAAATTAAGAAATGTATCGCATACAAACATCTATCCAATGCATTCTTTATTATGGAAATATATGCTGCATTGCTACGTAGAGCAAAACAGAAAGGTCCTTGGAGAAAATATGCAGAGGCTATTAGCAAAAGATGAACTCAGTCCAGGAAAGTCAAACAAAATGAGAAAGAAGTTAAAACTGCCCGGGTTTTAGGAGGGAGAGAAGAGAAAACATTGTTTACCTTTTTAAAGATTCTGTTACAGTATTAGCCATTTTTTATTCTGTCTTTATTTATATATATATATATAATTCAAGGCAACAAACATATTTACTATTCCTTCCTCCTTCTATTTTCCACACATCAATGGGCTGAGCTGAGAGTGATTGGCCCAAAGTCACCCATTACTGGTTGAACTACAACAGCAAATCATAGATAAGATGAAATAGATCTAGATTATTCTTTTCCGTCTTGATGTACTCCAGGTGTTTAGGACTTTGATTCTAGTATGTCTGGCAATACGCATAGTGGCAGTGCTAGAATGAATATAGAAGTTGAAGCCCAACATCTGGATGCTCCAGATTGGAGAAGACTGTAATAACTGTAATATGTAATAATGTATATATAAAATATATAATTTATATTTTAAGACATTATAGCACTCACTCTAATGGCAAAAATAGATAAGGAAAGTCAAACTTTGAGTTTCAGAATACTGAACTGCTATCAACTGCACCCTCAAATAGACAATCGTAATTAACACATAACTCAGATACACACCAGTTCCATTCACATATTTTCATTTTTAATGTATAAAATTTCTCTTCAATCACAGGAGAGTAAGAACAGAAATATTAATGTTCAAAAGAAGCATTTGCACCAAATGTACCTGCTCCTGGATCAAGAGGTCCTTCAGACCCACATGTGCTAGCCACCTCATCCTTTATATTGTAATGCACTGTGTGTGGAGCTGCCCTTGAGCTCAGAAACTTCAGCTGATCCAGAACGCAGCACAGCAAATTATGCCTTGATATACCTGTGAGACTTCTGTTCTACAAGCCATACTGGTTGCCAGCTTGGTTCCAGATGTGATTCAAGGTGTTGATTATGGCCCATAAAGCCCTACATGGCATAGGGCCCTTTATTTGAGGGACTGCCTATCTGCCAAAATATTTGTCCAGTTAATTTCAGCTGACAGGGTTGGTATACTCCAGGTTCTTTCGATTAATCAGACCCAGGAAGCATGTCTTCTCAATTGCAGTGCCTGCCCTCTGGAATAAGATTCCCTCTGAAATCCATGTGGCTTTTACCCTGTTGGCATTCTAGAGGG
Source organism: Crotalus tigris (assembly GCF_016545835.1). NCBI lineage: Eukaryota > Metazoa > Chordata > Lepidosauria > Squamata > Viperidae > Crotalus > Crotalus tigris. Next base: position 91,104 of record NW_024097936.1, read on the forward strand.
ATAAAGATCTGGTTGATATCCCAAGCCTTGGCCTAGGCTGGCTGAACACCCTGCTGCCTATTGGAAGTTGTGGAATGTTTGGGTTGTTACTGAATTTTCCAGCTTCTTCTTTGCTAGGTCTAGTTTTTGTTATACAGTATGTCTGTTTTTATTCTAGCCACCCAGAATCTCCTCAGTCGGGTAGTACCAAATTGAATAAAATAAATAAGTTATAGTTGTACCTGAGATGGCATTAGTCACTGACATGAGTGGTGAATGGAGTGCAGGAGTCACACCCCATACAGTATGGTATCCAACAATCCCAGCCAAACCAAAGGTTGTCACCATCTGAGTGAAAGCTGAATTGGGAGAGGCAATACCCAGCCCAAGCACGCCAGCAATTCCTGCAAAACAAAACAAAAAAATCAGTCTTTTGGAATACTGTCATCACCTCCCTATGAATGGAGGCTAAGATGACCATGGTTTGTTTCAGGTAGGCAGTGATAGAGGCAGAACGTATATACTAACTGGCTGGCAACCTATGGAAAACAGTTCCCTTAAACCGTTAATTGTATGTTCTCATTAGAGACAGCCCGTTCAATTTTGCATCGGTTTCCACAGCCTTGTCTAACACAGCCCTGAATAAATGAGGTCACCATCCAAGTAAGAACGCCAAAGTGTGACTCTAAAGAGGTTTACCCCCTCAAAAGACACGTTAGAAAAGCATCTAGGTGAAGGGCACCCCCTTCAGTCTTTACTTATGCTAGAAGTTGTCTGGAGATCTGAACTACAATGGCCTGATGTTAAGAATTGTCCCAGGAAAATGTAGGTGAATGGAAAAGGAAAAATGGCCAGGGGGCAAACACTGAAGCAAGAAAGAGCAGAGGGGCATATAGTGCAACTTAGCAGTTGCAAGGAGAAAAATGGCAGTTTGTACTAGTTAGAAAATGATAGCATACAAGGCATTCCCTTGTACCTTGCAAAATTCCACCTACGTCAACATGTATGATCTAGGAGTTAATCCTGGATGAAAATGCTGTTATACTGTAAATCACTAAGTCTTAGCTGAACTAACATATAGGAGAAGAGTCAATCTCTCTCTGTCTGCTTCTGTCTGCCAAAATTAGATGGTAAAGAATGTGGTCTAAAGGAATTCTATATTGCTCAACAGATGTCCCATTTGACAGTTTGCCAGCTTTAAGGTCATGCTACTGGATTTGAATGACTGAGTCTGTCATCTTGGATTGTCTAACTCAGGCATGTCAAACTGCCAGCCCGCGAGCTGGATGCATCATACTGAAACCAGGCCCAACCCATTGCCGGCAATGGGGAAAAAAATCACGATACGTCGCGCGACGTGACGTCACAAGTTTGACATGCCTGATCTAACTCCAAGAATTCTCCAGCCAACATGATCTCTGAAAAAAATTGTGGGAATTGATATCCAAACATCTGAACCATGGCAAAAATAAAGAAAGTTTTCTTGGATTGGGCAAGTCCAGCCCTTAACTGTGTCAGCAAATTCCAGAAAAGCCGAAGAGTGGCACTCATTTCTCACCTGCTGTATAGGCAGAAGCAGAGGTCATTGTTTTCCTAAAAGGTGTAATAGTAGCAGCTTTCTCTGCTTCTAGCTCTGCTACTGTCTTCTGCTTCACAGGTGCTGCCTGAGGAATGTTCTTAGGAGGTGGTGCTGGGAAAATCACTTTCCCATCCTAAGAAGAAAGAAGAACTAAGGGCTTAATTAAAAGATCAAGTGATTTACATTAATGATTCAAAAACCACAGTCTCTGAGTCAAACCTTCCAGAGGCCCTGTTACCTTCAAAGTTGCAATAGGAAAACAAAAAGGGAAATATAAAGGGAGTGGTAACTTTGATATCTAGACAGTTTTTCTTCTTTTTGATCAAGTTAAAGTAGTCTTTGGCAACAGGGCACCCTGAAAATGCTTCAACTCCTATACTCCTTCAAAACTATTGACTAGGATAGTCCCATCTGGCTGGATAAATTAAGGTAACAGACAAAGCAATAGACAAGGCAATTTGTCTTTTGGGAAGGAATTCCAAAGTACATTTGCAGAAGACAATACATTGACTCCTAGTCTGTTGAATCTGGTTGGCAGAAAGTAAATCAACTTCACGGTTGTAGCAATTTCAGGCTGATGTTATGGGGGTATCACAGGAATGAAGAGACTTTGGATCCAGGGCCTTCAATGTACATTTTTCCCACCACTACTAACAGCAGCTTCCTATGGTTATTTCAGTAGACTGTCAATATTATAGGTATCATACTTGGGCACCCTAAAGATCTTCCTCTCCATGGGCAGAGTGGCACTTAGATTTCCCAATTAAAATTTAACCACTTTCATCATAGCAGCCATATATTTTTCTCATTAATTTTGTCTAATACCCAGATGCACACAGATTTTCTTTGCCTACCATGTCTGAACTCTTTATACCGGTCATATCCTTCTTTTTCTTATTCAACTGAGTTAAAAGGAAAGGAGAAATATGTAACCAAAAATGTTGTATGGGAAGTTCCCTGTCGCCAATTTTACTTGGTCATCATGTATATTTACTGTTTTATTTTTACATGTTTACAGTGTATGCTGCCCAAAGTCATTTGAGATATGTGGCTACAGAAATCAAATAAATAAATAAAAGTTATAATGACCACCTAAAAGGGATTTTTCAAGCATAAAAACTAGCAATCCATATTTTAATCCTTCTGAAGTCAAAGATCCTAACCAAATAGCATATCAACAATATTCATTACCAATATTAATTTTAAATAATAAATGAAAAATAAGCTACTTTCCTTGCAAAATACATTTCAAAATGGGAATGACTATATTTCACTCACAGGAAATTCAAATGCAGAGCTATAAACAATATTACTTAAATAAAATATACATCCTCAGCTTCAGAAAAAAAGAGCCCTTTACCTTTATTACCACTGTTCCTCTAACAACGTGGTCAAGAGTACCATAATCAAATTCATCCTTTATGTTAAAATAAAAGTTTTCTTTATCTGGGCTGATGGCTTTCAAGAGCTTTGTGATGTTATTTGAATACAAGGTACTAGCTTGGGTTGCCATTCTGCTGGGCAGGTCTGTGTAACCTATATGCGTGATCCCCTGTAGACAACAAAAATATAGATGAAAGAACATAAGAAAGGGCTTTATGCCAAGTCAGATTCTTTATCTACTTTGTCCAATATTGTTGCTGCTGCCTGGGGCCAATTTTTCAGGGTTACAGGCCTAACGTATCTAACTTTTCCAGAAGATACTAAAGTTCTACATGCCCTTTGTCATATATTTGTACATATGATTAAATAAACTTAAAAATAATTTGTGGGAAGAAAAGGAAAAAGAAAATCCATTTCTTCAAAATCTAAATCTAGTCATGACATAAATGTTGACATAAATAAAGCAACTGTTTTCCTATTAACTTTTTGAAAGCAATTTCTGAGTGTATATGGGGCATCTTCCATGTCCATAGGCCAACCCTGATTAACAAATATAAGGGTTAAGGTGAGAAGCAGTGATTTTTAGGATGAAGTTGACTGTTAAGTAAACACAGAGTAACTTGGTTTCAAGGCCTCCAAGAACAACAAGTATCTATTATTTCAGAAAACCAGGAGGAAGAAGCTATTAAGTTGAAATACTGAAGCTATAAAAGGAATTTATATCTTCAGGCAATTAACTGTTGTGAATAGCTTTATTCTTCCTTACAATCAAGATTGTAATCTAGCCATGTCTGAAAGTCTTCTATCAAATCTAGTTTAGGAGCTCAATTAGGATACCTTGACATATTTTTAAACAAAAGTTATTCATTAAATTACAAAAACCTGAATTAACATACTTTGTGCTTTTATATTGTTATTTTATCTATTTTCATGGGCCTATTTATTTATAGCACAATTTATCTGAAAAAAGTACAAGGAAATAAAGGTAGTCCTCAACTCATAATGGCAATTGGGACCACAATTTCCATAGCTAAGCTTTATGCAATCATAAAGCATGACTGAATCACTTAGTGAAGGCAACTGCTGCAGTCCCAGCTGTAGTTGTTAACTGACTCCGACAGTCCATTAGGTGAGGCAACTTCCTGCTGGCTTCCCACAATCAAATTGAGAAGGAAAGCCAGCTGGAAACTGCAAGTGGGTGTCAAGTGGAGGAGGAAGCAAAATGGTGCATGGAGGTGGGGAGAGATGCAGTGTGGCTCAGAGGGTGAGATGAGAATCAGGGAGAGTGTGGTGTGGGTTGGAGAGGGTGCCTAAGAGTACACTAAAGAGATGCATCACAGAAGGCATGCAAGGGTGCAGCAAGGGACAGCACACAAAGCTATGACAGAGATGGGCTGGGGAGGGTGGACAGAGATATGCAAGTGGCCAGCATTGTGTAAGTGCAAAGGGGTTGGGGGAGGAATGGAGTGTGGAAACTTAGCCCACCAACCTGCAACTTCCCTGTTGACTTTCTCATTGACATTCTGGGGAAGCCGGCAAGGAAGATTGCAAATGGTGATCATCTGATCACAGGGCACTGCAACCAATCATAAGAGTGAATCGATGACCACAGTGTGCTAGGACAGCTGGAACTCCAAGGACTGATCATAACCACCATTCACTGTCATAACTTTGAAAGACTGCTGAATGTAATAGTCATAGACTGAGGACAACTTGTTAGCAAACCCAAGTAGTTATATCGCATGTGTCTGCCTACGGAACACCAACTATATTAAACATTTTACCAATATTGACTAAAACAAATCTGTTGCACATTTGTTCCACTTAGCTGTGAGTAAACAAAGTAAGGAAACTTACTAAGTTTAAGTATGAGATAACTACCATATTCAGCATCCTAAATATTTGGAGACAAGAAATATTAGGGAATAACCACTTCACAGAGCACTATGTTGGAAGAGTTAGGTTAGGAACTCCTTATTTTATACTTTAAAAGTACAGCTATAAAGAACCTGACAAAGCTACCTTGTGAACATAGAGTTCATCTGGCTTCGTAGTTTCAATATTTCCCCCTGCTTCAGCAGCTAGATCTACAACTACTGACCCTTCCTTCATCAATTCAATCATATCTTTTCGAAAGAGGATCGGAGCTTTTTTACCTGAAAAGACAAAAAACAATATTCTAAAGTTGTAAGCTGTACTTAATAACCTGTTCTATAATTTTTCTCTAGATAAAAAGAACACTTAAGCTTTTTCCAGAGAATCTGTCTTACTTACATAAACTTATAGGTAGTCCTTGACTTACAACTGGTAACCATTTCAAGCTTCAAAAAACCTACCTGAGAGGTACTTATGGAGTCAATGTGCCAACAGTCCCCACCAGTCACATGACCTTATTTTGGGCATGTTACAGCATCCCAGTCAAATTACTGCATTTTATGACGGTTTTCTGGAAACTGGTATTTAGTTCTGCTTTTCAGTAATACGGTGCCCATAGCAAACCATTGGTTTGCTTAACAACTGCAGTGTTTGGTTAATGAGAGCGAGTTAACTTAATGATTGTGGTGATTAACTGTAAAAAACTGTAAAAAGACAACTCACTTTATGACTATCATGAGTTACGACTGTGATAGACAGACTCCATTTTGTCATAACCCATGGACTACCTGTATAAACATGGAGGGGGCCATTTGGACCACAAACCTGCTACATAGTGCAAAACTCACCACCTTGTTGAGAAACAAAATCATGTCAGTCACCATTCCAGAACTACAGTCAATAAATTCCTGCCCTTTAACTTATTTTCTTCAATATGAGTTGGAGCAAAGATTATTACTTCAGTCAAACATTCTAGAGAAAAATGAATGTATATACCGGGAATAAGTGCTGTTGTAATAATGATATCAACTTCTTCACACTGTTTAGCAAAGAGTTTCATTTCAGCTTCAATAAATTCTTTGGACATCTCTTTTGCATATCCTCCTTGGCCTTCCCCAGATTCCTTCATGTCAACTTCCAAAGGCTCAGCACCCAATGATTTAAATTGTTCTAATGCAGCAGCTCTGCCAAGTAGAAAATAAAGCAAACTCTTTAATAACAAGGAAAAGGGCAAATAATATACAGAACATTAATACCAGAAATAATTCTATACAGGTGACTTCAAACTAGAAAATCATATTTTCCCTTAAAAATGACCTCCAATAGAAGCTTGGGATGAATTCAGATGTGTAACTAAAGTGATGATGAGTTTGTCACATAAGAATTATTTCAGTACAGAGAAAATGCCTGAAGTTACTTGCTTTCTTAATCTCATAGGGATGTAATAAAACTTGAAATTCTAGGCTGAGTTGTCTCTTGACTACATCTGTCTCTTCTACAGCTTTGCTTGAAACACAAACAGCTAGTCAGGTGCATGACTATATTAGTACCATTATAAACACAGAATTACTAGGTTACACAATAAAAAATGCAAGCATTCTTACAGGAACCATAATAGTAGCAACCCCACTTCATGAATGAGTTTGTATTTCCAAAAATAAATCAAGATGATATTCCTTTACTCCAAAATCTTATGTAAATTATTAAGATGTATCTCAGAAAAATTTAAAAGCTTGAATTATTCCTTACACCATGTAGTATAGTGGTGCTCAGTCATAGTACTTGGGCTATTCAATAATTCCGAAAAAAAGCCAAAAATTTATTTTAAGAAGAAATGGAAATAAACTCTTTGCAAGCTGTTCTGATTGTCCTTGAGGAACAACAGAATGCAAATGAATTAGTAACTAATAAAATTTGAGAACCATTTGGACGTAGTGGTTAAGACACCATGCTAGAAACTGGAAGATTCTGAGTTCTAATCCCACCTTGGGCACAAAAGCAGATGGGTAATCTTTGGCTAGTGACACCTTCTCAGACCTAGGAAGGTATCAACTGCAAACCACTTCTGAAAACCTTGCCAAGAAAATTGCAGGGATTAATTCAGACAGTTGCCAGGAATCAACAGTGACAGGAAGGAACAAAATAAATAAATAAATAAATCTTTAAGATTCATATATGTCTACCTGGTATCAAATCCACGAACTACAGCTCCCATTGATTTAGCTGTTCCTGCAGATGCTAATCCAGCAACTCCACCTCCAATGATCAGAACCTACATCCAAACAAAGAATTATAATATCTTATACCAATCTAAATTGCAAATACTAAATGGCTGGCATGACTCAACATAGAGTGAAGATATAGGATGGTTTTAAGTAGCATCCAACAGCACATGTTTGCCTAAGAACATAAAGCTTCTTGAAAAGAAAAATACTAGCCAATCAATAGTATTGAATATCAGTTATCCAACCCTTAAGGATTTTGCTGGGGGAAAAATTAGCAATCAATACAAGTACTGTTGAATTTTTCCATAGTGGAATGTCTGATTTCCAGTTGATTACCCAGCTTCAGAAAACTTGAATAAGTATTTAAAAATAAAGATTTCTGAAACAGTCATATGCCTCATTCTTTTGATTCCATAATACAAACAATAAACAGCACTGGTTTAAAAATCTAATTTCTTTAGTCACATCTAGAAATGGCCTAAACAATTTCCATCGTACTCTTGTCAACTGCGAAGAATCAGGACCACACATTAAGTTCCAGTTGATTTATTGCTCAAGCCTATACACCAGAATCTAGTCAACTAACTGTCAGCACTAAATTGGCATTAGGCAAGTGTCAATGGGATTCCAGAGGAATTGGACTTGGAACATTTGTGGACATGTAACAAGTCTACTGGGTTACACAATAAAAAAATGCAAGTATTCTTACAGGAACCACAACTTTTTTCAAAATTACAAACATGTCTTTAAAAAAGAATTTAATGGAGGAAAAACCTTTTAAAAAGCCCAGTGCAGTTTGCAATTGTGGAACAATAATTAGGAGGAAAAAAGAAAGCAAGAAAGTAATCATACTGAATTGCTTTAATTCTGTAGAACATCACATCATGCTACCTTTCACTGTAACCCTGCATGCCTAATTTATCCTCCTCCTGATTGACACGGAGAGAAAACATCACTTTTGATCGGGCTTATCTTTAGACTAAAGAGGTTTTGCCAGACTTTTTTTTACAAATCTGAACTTTATTTTTCATCACTATAAAGAATGAAAGCTTGCTTCACCGGATGCTGAATCATGCTTTCCATACTTGTTTGCAAGAAACTATTTGTGAAACCTGGAGAAGAATTTTCAGCATTCTTGGCAAGAATTATGTTATCATTAACAGATATCAGATAGTTTCTGAGTGCCAAGGTAACTAATTTCTCTGTTAGCTGGGAAGAACGGAATTTACTCTTCTCCTCCTTCAGTAGATTTTGGTGCTACTGTCTGTACTTTTATAGTAATACTGAAGAACAGGGCAGCACATGACAAAATCATTTAATATTTTAAAACATAGTCCAGAATGGATGTGATTATCTTCCACTTTGGAAGAGATAATGTAGAAAATCCAATACTAGCAGATTATATTTTGTAATTGTAGTAATAGAACACAAATATTACAAAAGATTGCATGGCTCTGTACAGGACTGCAATGAAACATATCACTTTAGAAAATTATTTTAGCTATGATGCTAATGACTGGACTAGTCATGTTATTAAGCCTGAAGTCAAGATTAAAATTACAGAATCATCCTATCCATAATAGCAGTTCATCAGACAAAGTTATTAACATGAAGAAATGACAGACATTTTACTATTTACCAGCAGCAGTAAGCCAGATTGTATATTAATTTTATAATCTGCATATCTTAAACTTTAGTTTGAGAGAGATTTGTAAACTACTCATTATTCATTACAATTCAACAAACCACTGCCAACATCAAAAGAAATTACATTTGATTTATTAGGGAAAGGTTAAACAGAGTCTCTGGAGAAGAAAACTCACTAAAAGAGATTATAATCAGCATATGAAGGCACAAAGAGCATTGCTACCTGCTTATGATTGATTCATTACCCATTTTTCCCACACATACCTTAGCTGGAGGAACTTTGCCTGCTGCCGTGATCTGACCGGTGAAAAAGCAACCAAAATGATTAGCTGCAAGTACAACTGCCTTGTAACTGTTAAAAGAAGGAAGACCAGCCATCAGTATTATTGCATTTACATTTTTCCATAGATATAGTATGGTTTCTGTGTGTGGCTTCAGAGAGTAGCATTTGCTGATCTACCCATCTACCCTCTGTTCCCATTCACATAACCAACATAGCATAAAGAAGGGGTCCCCAACCCCTGGTCCGTGGACTGATACCAGGCCACAGCATGCCAGCAACCGGTCTGCACAAACAAGCAAAGCCCCATCCGTGGGATACAGGCAGCACACAAAACCACACACTCTCCAGTCCACGGAAAAACCTTTCTCCACAGAACCAGTCCCTGGTGCCCCAAAGGTTGGGGACCTCTGGTATAAAGGATAATTCAAATGAATCTGACAAGTGAAAGTAAGAATGGGTCGCAACTGGTCATCAGAAAGCTGGACACAATGCAAATCATGGAATGAGAGAATCATGCTCAAGCACAGCTACTAATTGTGAAAAATAAATTGTCACTGACACAAAATTCTGTTTGCCATCAATTCTGTATGCTTCAATTGCTCCAGATATCAAAATATGAGTCCTGCTTCAGTCAGCCTGACAAAGCAGTTCACGTACAGGGAGGTTAAGTCCGTGGAAACACACCATCAGCTACAGAAGCTCACAGCAAAACGTCAGGCTAACTGCTATTTTGAGCCCACTTTAAATGATGGTTATGAGGAAATGCTGAGAAACCACCTTCAAGTCCTAGAGGACAAGATGAATGTTAATCTAACATAAACAGATTTGTTTACAGCACTGCACCATTTTTACTTTTCTGCTTCTCTTGTAGCATGTCTCCTTCTTCAGTTTCAGATTTCTTGATCACAGAGAAGTCCTTCTTCAACTAGTGGATATGAGAAACTTGTGAAATGGGACCCTATATAAATTTGATTAATAAATAATAAATAAATAATGGCTTTAAATTTTTGTTCTTCCTTTGAACTAAAATACAGGTAGTCCTTGACTTACAACCATTCTATAGTGACCATTCAAAGTTACAACAGCAATGAAAAAAGTGACTTATGACCATTTTTCACATTTATGACTGTTGTAGCATCTCCACAGTCAAGTGATCCAAATTCAGATGCTTGGCAATTGGATGTAATCATGACGATTGCAGTGTCCTGGGGATCATATGATCACTTTTTGTGACCTTCTGACAAGCAAAGTCAACGGAGAAGCCAAATTCACTAAACAACTGATTCACTTCACAACTGTGGCAAGAAAGTTCATAAAATGGGCAAAGCTCTCTTAAATGTTTTACTTAGCAACAGAAACTTTGGGCTCAATTGTGGTCATAAGTTGAGGATTATCTGTAGGCCTTACTTTCTGAGAACTTTCCAATTGTTAGAAACTGGAATTTCTTTGTTCTCTGTCTGGACAACAGCTTAAGGGCAATGAATTTGTCAGCTTAAGGGCAATGAATTTGTTCTGCTCACTGAAGAGGAAAGCATGCATTGTCTGAAATATGAATTCCACTCCATCTCAAATTCTTTATTAGTAGAATTCTGCAAATGAGTAAAAAAAAATATGTGGCATCATACCCAGCAATGTTGGCCATAGAGCTGAGAGCATCATATCCCTGAGCAATGGTCACACGTGGAACCTGATCCATAGCCAAGACGGTGGTGTTTTTTTCTGCTAATTTGTTCAGCAGATCTGGGTTTTGAGCTGGATAGATAAAACTGATCAGAGTACTATGTGATTTTAAAAGCTCAATCTCGTGGACACCAAGTACAGAATTAAACATTGGAGCCCTCACCTAGAGAAGAGTAGAAAAAGAGTAAATCACAAAAACTCATAATGCAAGAATGAAAATAAAGTAAAATAAAGCAATATTCTAATACATTAATTTTTAAAAGCATTTCATGCTTTGTTCTAATTGCTGTATTTATTTTGTGAACTCTAAGTGGAATAGGCCTACAAACGCGGTAAACAAATAAATAAAATGCTATTTAATAATTTTATGCTTAATAGTTACATTATTACATATAATTTATTAACATTACCAATTTATAAATCATTATATTAAGCCATGTAAGTCCTAAATGGGATTAAGATTCAAAATAGCAATTAGCTATTTGTTTAAAAAAGAAACACCATAAGAACTGGCGCTGGATAAGGAGACAAGGAGGAGGACAGAGAACGTTTAATTCTTTCTTCCTATACTGCAGGCCCATCTCAGCTGGATGGGGCTGCAACGTCTGCCAATTGTACGGGGGGGGGGAGCCCTATTTCGGTTATCTAGAAATGTTCTTCCAATGCAAAAGGATATTGGAAAAGAAGAATCCAGAATCTATACAGTTGCTAATGGTGTGGAAGATTTTTTTCCTTTCTTTACAAAAGGAAATTCCTTTAGTTAATGGTACCGTAGGTAAGTTTTTAGTCAATGATTCATGGTTCGTTCTGAACTCTCCCCTTAGGGCTATAAATCTCTCACAAAATATTTCAGAAATGACCTTGTAATGTTTTGGAGAGCATGAGCTACTGGACAAGGACAATGTCTTGCATATTTTTTAAGTTGGGGCATCCTAGTTGCCAAGTCATGCTTTATAATGCCTCTTCCCGAAGACTCTGCTGTTAGTTAATGTAACACTTGCTGTGTCATGATAACAAAAGATGAAGAGTTCCATTCCTGAGATCACCTAATAATCACCTAATCACCTGAAAAAATATCTTAACAGAATTCCTGGGCAGATTTTGTCCACCAATGTAAGTCAGTGGTTCTTAAGCTGATTGACCTAATTATCCTTCTCCCAGTCTTGAATAGCATCACTAACCTCAACCTCCCCCCCCCAAAAAAAATCACACAGTTTTACAAAAACAACTTACAAACTGGATCCTCACTCACAAACAAGCAATTACAAATTGCTCCATTACTACTAGGATACGCCCAAACTATCCTTGCAGTAATTATCCCTATTTTAAGAAGAATTGGTCTAGTTGAGTATTTCTCAAGATCATTTCTCATCAGGAATGCTGATTTTAAGTGAAAATCGATGATTCAAAACAAGGAGTCAGATTGTTGCTAGTTAGCTAGTTATTATTTTATTTGATATTTTTTTTAGATTAGTGTTTCTCAACTTAAACTAATTTAAGGTGAGTGAACTTCAACTCCCAGAATTCCCCAGCCACCCATGCTGGCTAGATAATACTATATAAAATAATAAATTATCTAACTATATAGCTTTCACCAACTTTACTCCTTCTTGTTTTGAATCATTTATTTTCACTCAAAACCAGCATTCCTACTGTCAATGGAGACAGAAGGGTAGGGAAGGACAATTAATCATAATTAACGTTTCAGTCTGCGGAAGCAGAATGTTAACACAGTGTTGCCACTGAAAAGTAACAGCAAAATGGACTTTGCTCAGTCAACAGTTTGCCTAATAACTGCATCTGCTCTTCAACAACTAAAGTTTGCTCTCTGCACAAGACAAAGCTTTATCAGATGCGCTTTGTCCTAGTTCCAAAGAAACCTGTGTCAGAATTTCTAATGCTATACATGTTTTTAAAATGTATTGCTGGTGAAAGATTTCAAATAATAAATCTAGCTAGTAAAGTGACTGAATTTTATAACTCAAATGCTATGATTTATACCACCATAGATCAAAATACACTGTGTACTATGCAAATAGTATTTTAAGATGATGTTTGAAGAATTAGGATAGGCCCGCAGTTCCCAATAGCTAGCAGCATAGCAAGTCCTATATGAGGATACATAGCGATTATGTATCAAGTCTCTTACATAGAGAGCCATTATGATGTAGTGGTTAAGGTGCTGACCTAGAAACCAGGAGATTCTGAATTCTAGTCCCACCTTAAGTGTGAAAGATGGCTGGGTGACTGTGGACCAATCACTCTTTCTCAGCCAAACCTACCTCATAGGGTAGTTGTGAGAAAAATAAGAAGCAGGAGCATTAGGTATGCTTGACACCTTGGTATGTGCAATTTTTCAAAATCAAACTTTTGAATTCAACATGGCTACTTCCTGAGTTCAAAATGGCTTTGGATATTTGAAACTGTTGCTTCCCATTTGAAATGGCTATTTCCACTACTTGGGACATGTTTTGAGCTGGAAATGCTTCCAAAATGATCAGAACGATTAATTTCAAATGCAAATCAACTTTTTTGAACTTAATGATTTTAACAAATTGAATTCAAAAAGTTTTCCATAATGCATATATATAGGTAATCCTCACTTAACCACCACAACTAGATCTCATCGTTAAACGAGACATCATGTGATCATGATCTGTGATTTTACTGCTTGCTTCTCCACTAATTTTGCGCATCCGAAGCCTGCTGTGAAGCACACAAATGGCAATCACTTGACTATGGGAATATTACAATGGTTGTAAGTGTGACAATCAGTTATAAATTTACTTTTTCAATGTCATCATAACTTTGAATAGTCAATAAAGTGAGGACTGCCTGTATATACTTAAATTTGTTTTGACAGACTTCATGCATTTTCATTGTCAGACAGGTTCCCTGTTATTTATTCCATGTTTACTGACCAGCACTTTAAGGATAAACTAATGACAGAGCCGCACTGGCTTCCTTTAATATTCCTTATCCCATAGGTCTACTGTATATGCAGGCTCTCTGAATTCAAATGAGTTTTCTTGAAATTCCTCTTTCACATGTCTGGTTTTTACATTAAACACCTGTAGCCTTCTATCTACTTACATTTAGGAAGCTGATACTGCTTTGTCTCCTATTAGTGCCTATGTGTTCCTACCAATTCCAAAAATGTGGTAGAAATATCTATGAGATAAATTTGTCCCACCTAATCCTTCATTAATAGAGATTTATCCTGTTTCCTTAAATGAGTCTCTTATAGATAAGCAATACCTGAGCCGTAATGATTTTAAATATGCTAAGATTGTGTTTGTAGGATCCCTGCAACTTTTTTACATGAAGACAAACTTCTTCCATAAATTTTACTCATTTTGAATTTGAAATTTTTTTTGTGCATCCTTATTAACTAGTCTTCAAATTTTATTTTTTATTTATTTAAGAAAATTTATATGACTGCCCAACCCATTCTCAGTGACTCAGACAGCTTCATGGATAAAAACATACTATAAAAACAATAAAAGAGCAATAACTCTCAACCTCTCTGGCAACAACAAAGTGGAGAAACATTTCTTTTTGAAGAAAAACTTGAAGAGTATGATCTAATAGGAGTAGTAATAAAAAGATAATTATTACCTTGAGAACTATGTCAGAAGCCAGTACTTCCCTGGTGCCCTGAATCCGTGCCCCAGCCTGTCTATAGTGGTCATCAGAGAACTTAGCCGTCTCTCCTGCATTTGACTCCACAATAACATTAAAACCCTGCTTAACCAGTGCTTGAACTCCAGCTGGTGACAAGGCAATCCTTTTCTCATTTTGAAAGATCTCCTTTGGAACACCTATACTCAGTTCCTTATATGGAATACCTATAAAGGCAGAAATATAAACATCAAATGAACTAACAGTTAAAAGCCTGAACATATTATAATATCCTATGCAAAAGTATTATTTGCATGTATTGTAAATCAATTTTTAATAAGCATTTAAAGCATTCTTATTTCAAAAACCATAAATTTTAGGAACATCATGCATATTTTACCATTTTATTATTCAAGTCTTCCCCTACCTGACAAATTCAAATGTAATGGATCTCCAACTCCTATAATTCTCAAAATTGAAGTAGGATGCTACTCCAAAAAGGGTTACAAAGAAAGCATGTCTCCAAGGTCCCGTAACGTGACCACATTTAAAGGAAGGGACCTACAGCAATGTTTCATCTGAGAGTCTATCAACATCAATATAGCCCCAAATACTGTGAAAGCTATTCTTGACTCACATACATGATAATAGCCCTAGGGTGCCAACAATCAGGAAGCAACCATGGGTAATTATTTAGTAGCTGAGAGTTTCATTTATTTTTGGAGGGGTGGAGTGGGGGAGATTCCAGAGAGAGAGGAGGAAAAGGTCCATAATGTGTGATGTGAGCAAAGTCAGGATTTTGTTTTATAACTAGAGTTGATAGTTTTTTTTTGGGGGGGGGGTTAGTTTACACTTCAATATTCCATCTTTGCCATCTCAAGATGTCAGTTTTGAGCATAAAGTCAAGAGGTTTGGGAACCACAAAAAGAGGGCTTTAGAGACATTAGTCTCTTGCTTGCTATAAAGATTCTTTTATGTATAACTCTGTGAAGGTTCAAGTTAATTTGTGATAGTAAAGTGATACATATTAAAACTATTCGGTATACACACTGTGGAATTAACCCTTATGAGTATGAGAGAGGTTAAGCATGCCTTGAAGACAGCAGATCCATCAAATAATCCAACTATATACAGTATACATGATTAAAGATGAGGTATGAATAGCTGTGAATCAACATCTACTTATTAGCTCTGCTAACTGAACACTAATTCCTGTTCTGTCACCTTTGAAAGAGCAGATGCAGAATGCATGGTGATATTTAACAATAATTGGTTCTGTTGAAGAAGCAAGTGCAGTGTCCCTGACCCCTTTATCTTTCATCAAAAGGAAAGTCCCAGCACAAATTTTGTGCTGGATAAGCATACACAGAATAGAAAACAACAGTGGGAACTGCAGCTATCACCTATGGAGGGATCCTGCCTACAATATGGGTGCCATCACAGAGTACCACTTGCTTATAGGAGATATAGTAATCCTCAACTTACAACAGTTCGTTTAGTGACCTTCCAAAGTTACAACAGCACTGAAAAAAATGACTTATGACCATTTTTAACACAACGATTGCAGCATCTTCATGGTCACATGATTAAAATTTAGAAGCTTGGCAACTGGCATGTATTTATGACAGTTGCAATGCGTCGGAGGTCATGTGATCACCATTTATAACCTTCCCACTGATCAATGGGGGAAACCAAATTCACTTAACAACCACAATTCACTTAAGAACCCGCAGGAGTCACTTAACAACTGCAGTGCTTTGCTTTACAGCTGTGGCAAAAAAGGTCATATAATAGGCCACTTGCTTAACAACTGTCATAATTTTGAAGGGTCATTAACTGATCATAAGTCAAGGACTACCTGTAATTAATCAAGGCAACAAGAATTGACTACTTCTTAGGAAGTAGTTCAAATTTCTTAAGAGCTCTATCTTAAGCATGCATTTATTAGTATAGCTGAAGAAGCACACACAAGTCCGCTTTCCCACACAATTTAATTTTATTCCAAAATTCAAGCAGCAATGTACAAACTAAGGATATTACTATGTAGATTCTTAATACTCTCTATGGATATTTTTCTTGGTATATATTTCTCTGAAGGAAGAATAAGCACAAAGGCAATACTTCTCGTATATAACAAGCCAAAAAAAGATATGGGAAGTTATTCCCATTTGATTCATCAGGAACCCCCTTTAACTGTGTTGCATTATTTACAAAGCTAACTATTGTTAAAGTGATATAAAAACCACAGCTATTAAAAATATAGATAAAAACATTTTTTTCTGGAATCAGTCCAATTAATAAACCTCAGTTACTTTTAAAAATCTCACAATTAAGCAGAAATACAGAACTGAAAGAAGGCTGGCAAGTACAGGTAGTTCTCAACTTACAACAGTTCATTCAGTGACCATTCAAAGTTACAACCGCACTGAAAAAAGTGACTTATCACCATTTTTCAAAGGTTACAACCATTGTAGCATCCCCATGATCATGTGATCGAAATTCAGATGCTTGGCAACTGGTTCATACTTATGACCATTGCTGTGTCCCAAGGTCACGTGATCCCCTTTTGCAAGTTTTTTTCCAAAGCGCCTGAGGGCAGGACAAGAAGCAACGGGTGGAAACTAACCAAAGAGAGAAGCAACCTAGAACTAAGGAGAAACTTCTTGACAGTTAGAACAATTAACCAGTGGAACAAACTGCCTCCAGAAGCGGTGAATGCTCCAACACTGGAAGTTTTTAAGAAGAAACTAGACAGCCATATGGTATAGGGTTTCCTGCCTGAGCAGGGGATAGGACTAGATGACCTCCAACTTTATCATTATTATTATTATTATTATTATATTTGGACAAGTAAAGTCAATGGGAAAGTCAGATTCACTTAACAACTGGGCTACCAACTTATCAACTGATTCACTTAACAACTGTGGTCATAAAATGAGGTAAAACTCACTTAACAAATGTCGCATTTAACAACAGAAATCTGGGGCTGAATTATGGTCGTAAGTCGAGGACTACCTGTAGCTGGCTTTGTTGACCTTCATCGTGACTCCTTGAGTGGTCTTCCACAAGATAAAAATAGAGAGACTAACCAATCACAGCCACTTATATTAGTAATGAAAATTCTAAACTAGGAATTCTATAAAAGAAATTGTTGTAAAGATTACTTGCTAATGCTAAGGTGGGGAATAAAACTGCAAAATGTGTACCTCATAATTGGTTTACTATACCAACAGCTCTAGAAGCTGCTCGCCTTTATTCAGAGTTCTGCAGGAAGAGAAGGAAATAGCCTAATACAGCAAAATGAAATGAAGACAAAAGAATGCAATGAATAACACGGAGGAAACAGATATCCTTGCAATCAAATTTACCTATAGTTCAAAGGAAAAAAGACCTATTAAAAATACACAAGGACACAATTTTCAATATAGATATATTACCTTAAAGAGCTGAAGCAACATAAAAGAAATACAAAAAAAAAAAAAGAAAAAAAAAGAAAAAAAATAAGCTGTGAAGGCTGGCAATCAGCCACTGGATGAATGATAGGCTTAGATAAATTCCAAAAGTAATCATAGATCCTGAAGGGTGTGTAATAACTGTAGGTTAGGTGCTATATAGGTAACAAATAAAAATGGATTTCGTGCATTGATTTATTAGAAGACTAATTTTAGCCACAGTTCCTCCAACACAATAACTTTCAGGTGAGCCAGAATGTAACTCTCATCATGCCAGGCAATAGAGCCATTGATTTTTCTGATTTGACTTACAACCACAATTGAGCCCAAAATTTCTGTTGCTAAGTGAGACAGTGAAGTGAATTTTATTCCATTTTACAAGCTTTCTTGCCACAGTTGTTAAGGGAATCATTGCCATTGTTAAGTGAATCTGGCTTCCCCATTGACTGCTTGTAAGAAGGTTCGCCAAAATTGATCATATGACCCCGAGACACTGCAACTGTCATAAATATGAATTTTGATCATATGACCATGGGGATACTCTAGCAGTGGTAAGGGTGAAAAATAGTGACACGTCACTTTTTTCATTGCCACTGTAACTTCGGTCACTAAATGGAGTTTTGTAAGTTGAGGACTACCCGTAATCTCTTAACTGAAAAAAGATATAAGTGAAAGCTAGTATTCTAAGGACAAAGGACTAATTTCTAGCAACGTATTTTTGTGTGAAATGCCCTTGAGTCCCATAGCAGGAGCAATGGAACAGGAGAAAAAAATTAGCAGATCTCGTTTAAGATCTCAAAGTCTTCCAAGAAGTCTTTTTCTGACTGCACAGGTCATGCTAGACTTGCAAACATGCATTAAATGTTCAAATGTATAACAGTGTTGTCAAAAGTGATTTATGACCATTTGCTTAAGATTTACTTAACTGTGTGATTCCCTTAAAGACTATGGTTTTAAAAAAAAGGTAATAAAATCAGGTGCAATTCACTCAACCACACCGCTTAGTGACAGAAGTTGCAATCCCAACTGTGGTCATAAGTTGAGGATTACTTGTACCTACCAAATGCTCTCAAAATTCTAAATGAAACTTTTAGTGTAAAAAGGGAGGGGGGGTTGTATGCAGATAATTCACTTTCTTGATCTTAAACTTTTCGTATTAGCCACTGGCAAAAATTAAGTATTAATACTTTCTGCACCATTAAATTACTGAAAACCCTGGGTTTTTCAATTTTTTTTTTTTACTTAAAGAAAGAAAAAAGCAGGGGATCCATTTCAAAAGACTAGTATACCATTAATTTTCACTTTCGCTTTATTCTCCATGCCTTTTATTTGAGCTAGCCTTAGTCATTGACAGCCACCATTCCCCCTCCTCCTCCTCCTCCTCCTCCTCCTCCTGCCATGTGCCAAACTTCAAGGAAGAGAATCTCCAGACAGGCATCTTTCCAGGCATTCTAAGCGTGTGTATAAACATGTCTGTCAGTGATTTAATCAGAAGAAAATACCACCCCCATTGTTTTCTGGCTACAGAATGTAAATGCTCTTCAAAGAAAACAATTTCCTTTAACAAAGCAAATATGCTCCAGTGACTGAAGTTGCTATTATAGTTACAAAATTTCGTACTGAGTAACTAAAAGTGGGTTTTGCTGACTCTTTTTTCTGGAATTCTGCATTTATCTGCTGGTACTCAATACCAAATCATTCCGCAGCAATTTCACCAGCTCAGCATTTTTTAGGATTACATGTTGCACTCCTCACTGCACCATACCTAAGAAAACATCCTGACTCTTCACTAATATGGTTTCTTCTGAATTCTTTGTTTTTTCATTAAAACATCATTTTTAGGCACACTCTTTATCAGTCTGCCGAGATTCCTCAGCATTATTTTCTGCAGAAAACATTACCAATGTCTCAGTTTGGGATGGGGTGAGTCTTTTTTTTGCAGGTTACATAAGTACTACCACATTTTTCTGTTCCTTCTATTCCTGGATTATGTTGCCTACTTATGACAAACCAACTGACTTTCACTCATGCAATTATTTCTTATGTATTTTATACTAAGAGGCAAAAAACAGAGGTGAAATTCTATGAGAGTCAAATACAGTACTTATCATCTATCTGTAGCTCCATGGATGAACCAAACACACAGGTCTATGCAGATGCACATTAATGGAAGTTTGAAAATTTCAATTGGACAAGTTTTGGTTTTGTTACCATGGTCACAACAAAATCATTCTTACAGAGTGAAAAAAGATTTTGAAACTAAAACAATGACTTTCGGCCACATAGAAAGTTACCCAGCCCAAATCCACACAATGTCCAAAATTCCTTAGTTAACTTCTGGCTTCCTTAAAAAGTGAATTATAATTATATTATTTCAAAAGTCTGCCCAGAGTCGCCTGAGTGTGAGGGACATTATATAAATTTAATAAATACTTAAATACATAAAATACGATGGTGCTCATCATCAGTCTTTGCCACCAATTGGAAACCAACATCAATACTGGCTTGATGAAAACTGATAGTGAGATGCAGTATTACAGTACTTAGAAGTCTATTCGGACAAGTAATAAGTTATACAGTTACATTAAGTAGATTCATTTACATAAACTTCACTTTCATACAGTACCTTGAGTGTTCGAGAGAATCACGTTTCTCAAATAAGATCTAAAATATTCACTAATATGCTTTTAACTTTGTAGATTAAACTTTGCAAAGCTCCCATAAATTCTTCAAAAATGTTGATAGGTGAGACTGTAATTTTTTTGTTCCACTTATATAACTTAATTTAATGGATTTTAAAAAGCAGGCTGGTGTAATCACATTAATCAAGTATGGAGTAATTTTCCAAAATGTATGAAGCCGTAAGGCTCTTGTTATATTTCATATGGAGTTCCTATTATTTTAAAAATGCCAAGAAAATATTTCTTAGTACATTACTGAATATATTCTGTACTGGAAAAAAATGTAATCTCTTAAGGCATCAGTGATTTAATAAACTTGTTGACAGCTTGCAAATTTAGTCAGCGTGAAGTTTTCATAGCCGAGAGGCAATCCTCCACATTCAAGATAGCTTTCACCATTCCTTCCCATTTACTATCTCAGAAAATAGCACAATAATAAAAACAGTGATCCCTATAATTTTTCATATGTGCATTCGGACTGGATATATTAATATATCCCTATATTATTTCATTAACAGACTATTCAAACATGGTAAGAGTACTTACAGAACTGTAGTATATAAACAAAAATGTCATATTTCCTATTGCAAAATAGAGATGGGAAAAAACTTAAAGCTACACTTTAGTTGTTCAGGTAATCCTTGACATATGACCACAATCTGGACCAGAATTTGTTACTAATCAACATGGTTAATGTCAACACTGCTAACATCGGATGTTCTTGCTTTGACAACAGATGGAAATGCAACCATTTTCTCTACTGCTTTTAGAATTAGTTGCTGCTGGGAGGAGGAATAGGGATGAGAGTCCAGTTAGTCATAATAACTTAGTTGTGGGAACCCAAGGACATTAGGTCCACAGCTGATAGTGTATTGGCGGGCTGAAGAGCTGGGGAGAAAGCCCACACTTCAAGCTAATTGGGAAATGTGATTGATGACGGTTTATTGGAGGAGGGAATTGCACTTTGTTACTTTGTATCCAGAGGAGGGGAATTTAGTTTCTGATTTCAACTATGTAGTGCCGATACTTTGTTTCTCAAATAAAAGATTCTTTAAGGTAAACAATGCCTCAAAGTTCTTTTGAAGAGTTTCATCTGTCGGAACCATGACAGTTAAGTGAATCATGCCCAATTTTATGATTTTTGACATGGTTACATGAATCTTGCAGTCATTAAGCAAATCTGTCTTCCCCCATTGACTTTGCTTGTTAGAAGGCAGCTGGGAAGATCACAAATGGCAATCACATAACCTTAGGATGCTGCATAAATGCAAAGTCCAGCATCTCTTTTCCACTGCTGTTGTAACTTTCAACAGTCACTAAACGAATGATTATAAATCAAGGACTATGGTGCCATTTCTCTTTCAATCCCAAGCAAACAATGAGAGCTACAATTGCAATACATCTGGGACTAGATTGGGGAAAGCAATAAACAACAGTAGGAAAATGAATGAATATTTTTGTAGGTCCCATGCCAAACTATATAAATCACTTTAAAACACATAAGTGCAAAAATGTGCTCTGAGAAATTCTGCCACTGCAGCTAAATTATAAAACATGCAAGGACACATACCCATTTCATTAATACAGGAGATTCTCCAGTTTGCAATAAGACTGTATTGTGTAACTATCTAACAACCCATTCATCTAGGAACTGTTCTAGATAATTGGCTAACAGATTAGTTAATTCACATACACATTTCTGAAGCACATACTCTCAAGGAGAACTACTGTCTTTGTTAACAAAGTATCAGTTGTTACAATCAAAGAACAAGAGCTTATGTAGTACAAAGAACCTCTGAAAGACATACATTAATATAGACAGGGCTCTTGAATAAGTTCTAAATGCTAATTCTGAAATGGAGTGTTTTGTTTTCCTCTGAAAGTACATCACTACCATAATTGTAAAGAGTATATGCACACACCCAGCTTATATCCTTCAAACCAGACCTAGGAATTTGACAGACCTGGGGCCATATCTGGCCCTTTGGCTGTCCTGTCCAGCCAGCATAAGGTCAATCAGAAATTAGAAATCAAACATAAATAAATGTACATCACACACAAAATACAACTTCTTTGCCCTTATTTTGATTCACATATATGCATGTGTACATGCCTATGAACCTTCACACTCCTATTGGTTCAGTCTTCCACAACAGTCCAAATTTTTCATGGCCCCTTGGGAAAATTAATTTCCCACCCTCTCTCCAAGGTAACCTTCTGAACTGAGATATGGTGAAGGAGCCCTGCAGATTACTAATGCCTATTATTCAATTATTTGAGTTCAAGTCCCATCTTAGCCACAAAAGCCAATTGGGTGATTTTGGGTCAGTCATTCTCTCTCAGTCTAACCCAACTCACAGGGTTGTTCTTGTGAGGAAAATAGGACGAGGAAGGTGTGATGGATATGTTTGCTGCCTTGAGTTATTTGTAAAAATAATAAAGGTGTGATATTGAATACATTTCTGCAGTTACCTTCTAGAGATGGAATACAAAAAAGTTGTCTTTCTTTTTAGGGTGTAAATGTCTAGGCCTTTCACATCCTACTCTTCTAGCGCAATAAGTGAATCAAGTTTCAGAAATTCTATTAGAACATAGCCAAAGTCTGCTGCTTATCTTTAAAGGAACGATGATTCTTGTAGAATACAGTTGAATCCTGGATTCTTTTTCTTATATTATTAGTGTGATAGATGCTGGAAGGCCAGAAAAATATATTGTAAGTGGCCTTCGTATGTTTTAACCCTAGAAAGAATTAAACTAAAATTCTGAGAACTAGTTGACGTACCTGGTTTGATAGCTGCTTTACACCAGAGAACCTGGTGGGTAAGGAATGTCCGCAAGCTTGGCACCTTCGCAATCTTCACCTTATGGCATATCACATTGTTGAAAAGGGGTTCGGAGAAATTAGTAACAACTGTACGCAGGATGCCTGCCATATTGCCCAAATCCAGCAAGCAAGATTACACGTTAGGAAGTTGCACAGCTGCCTGTATACAAAAAAAAAAAATTCAACTTAGCAAATAACAACACATGAAACTTGAAAAGTATGGGTCATTGCTAAAAAAAAGCCCAGTTTAAGATTACAAAATAGATTTGGACTTTAAAATCTGTTCGGCAAATTTTACAAGATAAATAAATCTTTTCTCCATAAATACGTATGATTTAGTAATTGTTTTAAATACACACTTTGAGAAAATGTACAGAACATGATTGCCAAAGCACAACAAAGACTGCATTTCATCATGACTTAACACTGCATCAGTGTTAAAATTTAAGCTAACATATACACAATTATGTAGTGTAATTCCATCTAATTTCAATAGGAGAGTTGATAGAGGACATATTCTTCAAGTACAAAGTACAGAGTTCAAAGTACCGTTGCCAAATAAAAATAGGAAAGATTAGTGTCTGAACCCTTTGAAATTTCCTCCTAATTTTTAGTAAAGAAACCAAGAGTGATTCATGATAATTTAAATGTGTGTGTGTGCGTGCGTGCATGTAAAGTTATACTACTTCAGAGATTAGGACTACATTTTTGTATTTAAATTACTTACACAGCTGCACCTCAAAAGCAAATGCAATAATTTAAAGTATCAAAAGAGTACTTGTTGGTTGCAATAAATACAATATTTCAAATTGTGTATTTTATCTATGTTAGGAAAGGGATGAAATTTCATCTCTTTATTAACCTTCAGCTGTGTATTTTTGGTTATCTACCTGGACTGCATATAACCCAAAACATGGAGATTAAACAAATTGCAACCATGAAAACAAAGGCTGATAAACAATGAAGAATTTTCAAAAAAAAAACACCAACTGTACATAGTTGGTAGCCAATAGCACAGATCTGTTGAGCTATTCTAAAGTATGTTTCATACAACTGCCAATGCAAGCATTTTATATTAGGTACAGTAATTATAATCTTCATCATTGGAATGGTTAACACATAAATCTAACCATACAAACATTCAAAAGATTTTAAAGTGGAGTCTAGCATTCCAGTATACTGATACCCACAATAAATTCAAGCAATACACAAGCTAGCATGATAGCGAATAAAAGTTTTGCTTTTGGGATAACCTATATATCAACAACTACTGCATATTTAGCAATATACAACATGCACCTACCACAATTTATTAAACATCCTAATAAAAATGCTTGAGCATTGAAAATGCATAATTATTCTAAGCTTTCAAAA
Organism: Crotalus tigris; assembly: GCF_016545835.1. Classification (NCBI taxonomy): domain Eukaryota; kingdom Metazoa; phylum Chordata; class Lepidosauria; order Squamata; family Viperidae; genus Crotalus; species Crotalus tigris. Next base: position 115,707 of record NW_024097936.1, read on the forward strand.
TAAATCAAATCATGGACATTTTCATTTAAAAAATAAGTTCACTGTAAGCTGGCTAATATTATATAGCTACCCAACAATGAGATACAGTAATAGTATTTCAACTAGAAATATATGTGTAACCATTTCCAACAGCAACATGAACAGTTTCTAAGGAAACTGCTATAAATAGAAAACACTAACACTGAAAAACAGACTTCTGCCACGTACTCACACATTCAGAACACATATTCTTTCCAGCAAAGAGAAAATTAACATCATTTGTAGTCCTCTATGCTCTCAAGAGTGACATGCTGGCAGATAAAAGAATTCCCTTAAATCAATAACCTACATTAGTGCCCTGACTAATGAGGCATTACCAAATCTTCCGCAAATGCAGGAAGCTGAATTCTTCATTCAAAGGAAACTCCAATCGCTGGTCTGCTAACGACAAGGATGTGCATAATCTGCCTAGGCATAGCTGACTGGATACAGCTTCTGTCAATCTCCAACAGGTGCCAAGTTCATTCATTGATTTGTAAAAGCTGCCTTAGTTTGTGAACTTTTAACTTACACCATCTGCGGTCACTGTCCAATCTGTTTCAAGTCCCCCAACTTTTTAAACAGAAGCTTGAAACAGAAGTTTTGGCGTGCTTTAATCTTTAAACCATCCAAATATATATTTTTAAAAAAAAAAAATTCTGTCACTGTTTTTGGAGTTATTTGGAATGTACTTGCAAATTTAGAATTAGTTTTTCATTTATGGGGTCTAAATATGTAACACATTCTGTTTACTTCAAAAGCTTACTTCCAATTAGAAATACCATCTAAAGCTCATCTTCATGAATTTTTGAACAGTATTTTTAAAAAGTTGATAAGCTTTAGGACAACTTTTTTTGTACTTTTTTTCATTCTGAACATTGCAGTTAAGAGATGGGGATAGAGACAGCAATTAGTGTACATTTTTAGGTCACTAATTCCTGGTTATGCACTAAGAATTACTGGAAGAAATACACCCTATTACACTTTTCTCATCTGCATTTCTAATAGCATGAAGGCACATATTTCCTTTTCCTGTCTTGCTGGGGTGCAGGACTGTCTGCATTAGCTCTGAATAGCAGAAGTATCTACATTCAATCCAAGACACATTCACAGTTCTACAAAGGCATCCACCAAAGCAGTATGCATGGAGGTACAGCCCAACTAAAAACTTTTAACATCTTCCAAGACATTTTGAGAGTTCTGCCCCTTTTGAAGTCAAGACAGTTTCACAGACAGTATTCATTAAAGCAAAATTTAAAAATAGGTCCTCCTATTTATCTCAAAACTTAAAAGGGTGTGACTCTCTAAACTCAAAAGTTGTTGAAGAATCCTAAGTCTTCCTCTTCCCACAGCCCCTTCTACTCACTGTGCTTAAAAACCTCACTAAATATTGGCTGATAAAAGACTCAACCAAGGTCGTTGCCACCATTCCCACTGCATGTTTGACCTCCACGTAACAGAAACACGACCGTGGTTGACTTTAGTTGCCCTCTATCCGCGAGAAAACCTAATGACTTTCTCTTCCAGGGTGGGGTGTTCTTGTTTTGCAACCTGCAGCATTCACCGATTCAAACTGCATAAAGTCAGATTCCTGCTACCTGGTTTTTCATCTCCCACTTCCTAACAACTGAAATTAATATTCTCCTTTAGTGGTACCGAAATAACTTTTGTTTCTTTAGAAGGCACGCCGATTTTTATATTTCTGGTGACTGCTCGCGCACATTCCTATTTTCTGCACGGACCGTGGGGATACCAGACCTTCCCACCCTGCAGCCCAGAGAGGGCAGACGCGCCCCAGAGATTCCCCACCGAGGTTTTTTCTACAGAACTTAGCAGGCAGGACAAGCTCCACTTCTTGGACCATAAAAGGAGCCTCCTCGCGAGAAGACCGATCCCGGACTCCGTCCAGCATCCAACAAGAGGGCAGCTTGGGAAGCAGCTGTTTTACCTCCTTCTGCAACTTGGAGGAAGGGGGTAAAGTCACCGCAGGTTGTGACCCCTCCTTTGCCCGAACCCGCGTTGCTATGCGCATGAACGACAACTGGCTCGGGAAAGGGACAACTAACCTCTTTGTCCTGCGCTCGGTCACAGTCAGGAGACGGCTGAGGTTTTCCTGCGATCGCTTCTCCCTCCCCTCCCGGTACCTCTCTGGTGGGCGCTCGGCTGCACTGGGGGGAGATGCAACGAGTGCAAGGAAAATCCTCCAGAAAACCTCAAGGCTGCTTGCCGGCGGGATGGCCCTCGCGCGGGGGATTAAAGGACGAACCGCTTTCGTCCCCACCCCAGGGCATCCGCAGCGAGCAACGGTCTGCCCCAGGCCGGCCTCCCCTCCCCAAGGCGTAAAGAGGGGGAGAGAGGCGAGAGCAAGACTACCTACCGCCTCTGCGCCCAGCCTTGCAAATGCGGCGGCAACTGTGCCGACCTCCCCGGCTCGCCCTAGCCGGCTCGAGACGGGAAGCCGAGAGCTGCCGCCGCCGCCGCCACCAGCGCGAGGTCCGGGCCAAGAGGGCGGGGCGGCCGGGCGAGCAAGAGCCTCCCGTCCGGCGACGCAAGGCTGGAGGGGAGCCCAACCTCGGCCAAGCGAGTTAGGGAAGGGCGGGAGGCGACGTCACGCTCTTTCAAAGCGAGGGGGCGGCGCGGCTTGCTTTTCCTTTTTGCGCCCGCCCGAGTGCGCATGGGCTCGCTCTGCAGTTTACACAGCGAAAGGGAAGAGAAGCGTTTTAGGTCTGTCACCGTCTTTGCGGTAGAGTAGGAAGTGGCTTCTTCGGGGAAGACTTAAAGGAGGAGGAAGACTTCTCTGGGTAAGGCAGGAGGGAGTGGGGGGGAAATCACTCCCCTTTTCTTCCTGCAGAAGAAATCCTTGAGGTGTTTCCACTCCAGAGCTCTGTGCCTTCGTCTGGCTTGTTTTTTAGTTCAGCAGGAGTGCTTTGCTGAAATCGGGAGACGGCGGCTCAAGTCAACAAGCCAAAACCCTCCTTGTGAGGGGTGATTCCCTTCATTTGCTTGGCTACTTAGGGACGAATGGAGCGCTTTTAAAGCGTACCAGTTTGAAAAGAACCGATTTATTACAGAACCGCGACTACCGCGCAAAAAATAACGTTTCAGAAAAGAATTCATTGCCACTTTCCTCGCCTGAAGGTGAAACCCAAGTTGAAAGTATCTTAAAATCGTTTTCCTACGATTTATGTGATCCAATCAGATGATTCTCTCCCTATGTTAACGTGTTCAGAGATTGACATTTCCTAATGAAGTCCTAGCTTTAGTTTATTTATTTATTTATTTATGAGACTTATATACCGCTTTTAAGTGCAAGCACTCTCTAAGCGGTGTACACCAGTAAGCAATGTATATATATAATTACATTGCCCCCAACAATCTGGGTCCTCATTTTACCTACCCCGGAAGGATGGAAGGCTGAGTCAACCTTGAGCCAGTGAGATTTGAACTGCTGACCTGCTGAACACAGTCAGCTAAAGTGGCCTGCAGTACTGCACTCTAACTGCTGCGCCACCTAAAAAAAAAACCCCACCTCTAAAGCTGATAGCCTTTGAACTGATAAAATGAAGCTGAAATGAAAAAAATAGTGCATATAAACCATAATATTTTGTTTTTTACACATGCCATAAACCATGAATTACAAATTCCAATAACTAGAACAAGTAATATGCTAAGTCAAACTACATTGTTGTCTTTTTGCCCATTTCCTCATTAGGGACTTAAAGTATCTGCTGGTATAATATGTCCTAACCCAATCCTCATGTTGGAAATAGAAGGCCTGCTATGCTCTGTTCAGTAATAGCTGAATATAGATCACTAGTGAGGAAATAACCTTAATTTGTAAGCCTAACCCAAAGGCTACTTTAGAAGTTCTTGGTTATACTAGACAAAAAGCTGGGAGAGGTGACTAAGGCTTCAGAAGAGAGGGAGTATTTTTAAACTTGAAGTGGTAATCCTTGACTTACAACTGCAATCAATATTCCCACTGCTAAGCAAGGCAGCTGTTAAATGAGTTGCACCCCATTTTCTGATCTTTTTTACCATGGTTGTTAAGCAGTCAGTTGTTAAATGAATCATGCAGTTGTTAAGCAAATCTGATTTTCCCCATGCTAGGAATGTCACAAATGACAATCACATGACCCCAGGAGGCTATGGCAGGGGTGTCAAACTGCCAGCCCATCGGCCGGATCATCATGCCGAAACCGTGCCCACCCCATTTCCGGCAATGGAAAAAGAGTTGCGACATGTTGCAACACATCACGTGACATTGCGAGTTTGACAGCTCTGAACTATGCCTAAATTTTGATCACATGCAATGGTTAAGGACCCATCATTAAGTCACTTTTTTCAGTGCTGTTGTAACTTCAAATGGTTGCTAAATGAATGGTTGTAAATCGGACTATTTCTAGTCAGGCTTGAGCAATTGAAATTGACAGGATGGAATTTAGTAAGGAGATTGTAAAGTTCTGCATTTGGGTAACAAAAACATGAACTGTGGGCTAGCAGTATGATGCAGCTACTATCTTCAAGTGCATTAACAAGAGCATCGAATTCAGTTCATGGAAAGTAATTGTGCCACTCTAGTCTGCTCTAGTCAGACCTCATTTGCAATATTGGTTCTCGGCAGTAAAGTTCAAAAAAAGGGAGTGGCATATTGGAGTTTGTTTAAAAGCGTATTACCAAAAGGATGAATGGCTTAGAAGCAAACCCTAACAGGATCAGTGAAAACTCTTCAATAGAAGAGATTGAAATATGATAGCCATCTTTAAATATCTGTCATGTAAAAGATGGAGCTGACTTATTCTTTGTTGCCCAGGGAGGAAGACCAAAACTAAAACTGGTAGCCATCAGGAAAAACTTTCTGATATTACAAGCTGTCAGCCAGTAAAATAGGGTGGAATATGAAGAGGCAAAGTGTTCCCTGAATGCTTTCAAAGGCTAGATGCTCATCTGCTAGAAATGCTTAAATGAATCTTGTTCTCAGAGAAGAATTGACATCTAGAGTACTTCCAATGTTATAATTCTACAAATAGATTATAATAACAAAATCAAGAAAAATGCAGTGCTGAGCATTCTGAATTATGAGCTATTATTGGATTAGAAATGCAGAAAATGGCTAAAATTCTAAACAGGTTGTGTTGGAATAAAAATGTCTCCTATCAGTGAACTGAGATTGTTGTAGGAACTTGCCCAGTTTTTTAAAATGATATCTATACCTGTTTCCCCCTGTCTCCCCATTCATTTCCCTGTTTGGGGGATTATAAACCTGCAAGCAAGAAGTATATTATTCTAATATAACATCTTTCCAGTATCTATTAGGTTAAACTTATTTCAAAAATTATTCCAAAAGTAATACAATAATAATCTGCCAAAAAGATAGAGTATAAAATAGCAAATAAATAATAAATAGTGCCTGAATTGTTTCTAAAACTGTTGTTTCTAAAACTGTCGGACTGCATTTTTTTATATGTAAAGCAGATAATGAACCTTTTGCTTATATATTGTCGGTCATTCATCAAATCATTCTAAGAGGCATCATCTTCCTGGAATCTAAATTCTAGCACACAGAATATAAGATAGCAAAGTATATATGGGCCCAGTGATAACACTATATATTTCTATCCTCACATTATAAATCTAGGTGCAAATATGAGTCAGGTATAAGGGAAAAAAAGACAGACTAGCCATAAGAAAAATTAAGAACAAGACTGGAAGGCCTTGCCTTTGAAATGACAGAGGTAGAAAGCAAAAGAATGAGATCATCAGATATCTCAAACATAAGCCAGATTTTTATGGGCTGGTTTGTTTGCTTTCTTGCTTTAGCATTTAATCTATGTTGCCCAAGTGGAACAAAATATGATAATACGAGACTACAGTCTCAATCCATGAGCCAGCTTTGGTTTTTGCAATATGAATACAATCAGATTGCATCAAAAACACACGTTATGATGTAGGGCAATCCGTAAACCAGTCTGTGTGTTGAAACTATAAGACCAAAGGATACATGCTTGCAGTAACAAGATCCTCTGAATTGTTCCATGGAATAGCCTTAATGAAGCATGGTAGGGTTCATTTTTCATTAAAGATGATAGGGTTGCTTCCTGGTTGCATTTTTGCTAGGAGTATCTCTGAACATAATGAGACAAAGGCTTGTTTTAGTAAAGATGGAACATTCTTAGGCTTACACTATTACTTGAAGAAATTATCTCCAATCAATGTTGGTGTTGGCTTTAAGCAAGCTCGGACCAAAGCACAATTGTTTCTTGCTTTTTAAACATCAAAAGATAGATTTAAGATAAATGTTAAAATATCCAAGTTACAGTATACAAGTTGTTCAGCAATGGGAAAAGTCATCTTCAAATAATAATAGTAATAAAGAAAATATTATTCAAATTGAATTTGATTCCCAGTTACTTCATGAACGTGCCTATACAAGTAGTTCTTGACTTACGACCACAATGGGGATCAAGATTGGCAATGCTAGGCAAGATGGTTGTTAAGTGAGTTATACCAGATTTTATGGGGGTGTTTGGTCACTATAGTTCAACAAATCATACAGTTGCTAAGAATGAATCATGCAGTCATTAGGGAATGCGGTTTACCATTGACTTTGCTGGGAAGGTCACAAATGGTGATCACATGACCCAGAATGCTGCAACCATTTTAAATACATGCTAGTTGCCAAGCGCCCACATTTTGATTATATGACCGTGGGGGTGCTGTGATAGTTGTAAGTCACTTTTTTTTTAGTGCCGTTAGAACTTCAAACAATCTCTAAACAAATGTTGTAAAACAAGGACTACCTGTAGTTAACTTGGCAAGAATGTGAAAAAGTAGTTTTCCTAGTGGTCCTTCTTCTGAGCAAAACCAGACCAATCCCTTTAAGTTTTTGTGAAGGATAGAATATCTTTTAAGAAGGGGTGCCATAAGAACATTGGAAGACTGTTGGAATAGTTCAGTATTAACATCAGGATCTGATTGGCAAGGATTTAAGATGCACATGGCTGCTTTGTGTAGCCTTTGTGTTATATTAGAATCCCTGTTCTATGATACCTTCAAAGTAGGTTTATAGCATATATGTTGCAAAGAGCAGGAGATAACTGATTCCACTATCTGCCACTCCGACTATAATTAATCAGCATTACAGTGTCCACGGATTCACATATTACATTTTCTTGTTTATATTTGACAAAAATATGCAAATATAAAAACCAATGTATATGTTGTTTAATGCTGTGCGAACATATATATCATGACATTTTAAAAAAAGGCTTGGGGGGGAGACATTGTATGAAAAAAAGCAAGAAAATTTGTCAAATTGTTTGAAAGACATCTTTCTTGCCCATGTCAGTGGTGGGATTCAAATATGTGAACAACCGTTTCCGTGTGGATGCCGCTTCTAGAAGTCCGTTCTGGGCCTGGGCACCAAAAAAATAGCTACCGGTTCTGCCGACATGGTGTGAACCGGCTGAATCCCACCACTGCCCTGTGTAAAAACAATTGTTTTCATAATGGTTTGTTGATCAAGCAATAACAAGAGGAAATGGAATTCCAAATGCCAATGAAGAATTTTTATAAATCAAACCTAACCCATTTTAGCTAAATACTTTTGAAAGGCCACTTTGTAAAGGTGGTAGAGATGTATTGCATTGATACCCCTAATTCACACACACACACACACACACACACATAAAAATCTAAATTTGTCAGGCTTTATTGCCTTTTATTTTCTCCTTTCTTTGTTTTCTCCTACCCTCTCTATTGTTTCACTGAACAACCTGCAACAAACTCAGTCCACCGAAAATTTAGCAAAAAGTTTTAACCATAAGGCTTCGTTTTGTTCTGGCTTAGTCTGATGTACAGTAGCTAAGCGTTCTTATGGAACCAGCAGCCCCGTTAGCGCATTCAGCAAACATCGGCTCGCGTTGTGCGGCAGTGGCAGCCTCGAGACCGGAAGAAGCTTCCTCCGCTGTGCCAACAGTGGGCGCTGCGAGCTCAGCAGCCGGAGAGACTTGCTTGTGTACGGTACCGTACAGTAAGATATTCGCCGGGTTGCTAGTCCTGGTTTGTTATGACGACGTCCTGGGAGAGGCCTCCGGAGCGCTGGGAGGCGCTGCGGGCAAAAGGGGGGGCTCGCTTAGAGGGGTGAGGAGAAAGCGCTGCTTCTCGTTCGTCGGCGTGTGTGCGACCAGAAGCGGGGAACCGGAGGGGGAGGACAGAGAGCGGTGGGGCAAGGGCGGCGGGCGGCCCGGACCCTGCTGCTGCCCCCCCCCTCCATTCGGCAGGACTTGAAGAGAGGCTTGGAAGCTGATATGTCTGACAACGGCTTCGACCGGGCTCCCGGCGCTGGTCGAGGCCGAGGGGGTGGTGCCCCATTGGCCCCGGAAAGCGGGGCTCGCTTGGGAATCGGCGGCGGCGGCGGCAGTTTCGGGACTCCCGAGCAGCTCCTCAAGCAGGATTTCTCGCGTCCTCAGGAGCCTCTCCGGCCCCCCAAGACTGCACCTCCGGGCAGCAACGCCGCCTCAGGTACTGCGTTCCGTCGCTTCATTTGCCGTCGCCCCCGGGTCTCCTTCACTCCTAGCGCCCAGTTTCTGGCTTGGTTGAGGAAAAGGGGTGGCTCAGCCCGGTCTCGTTTCCCGCTTGCCCGTCCCCAAGAGAAGGCGAGCCCGGTGAGAAAAAAGACCATCCCACCCCCACCCCCCGTCCCTCCTTAATGCACCATTGTGCATTCTCGCCTTCTTCCGTCTGCTTCAAATGTGTCCTAACGCCATGTAAGTTACTCGTCACATTCCTCAGTTTCGAGTCTTCTCGGATCTCTGCAGTTGTGTGGCAAAATACTACGCCCAGGTATCTCTGCTTTTCAAATAAATAAAACACGCAGTCTCCCTAATTTCAGCCGGGTCGGCTTTTGCTGTAGTCCTTACACAGTACCATCAAACCGCATTTAAGTTGGGGATTTTGACATCGGTGTGCAATTTGTGTGAAATTTGGCAGTTTCATCAGATTGGATCCAAACGTAAGCTTCGAATGTTTATTGCAAATATTAGGGAGCAATTTTGGTTTCGTTTAAATATCAGTGAATATAATGGGACTTCTGAATAAACGATTATAAGTTGTAGTTGTTAGTCATCTTTGTGAAACATCTCTGCTCATGGAAATCTGAATTCTCACCTGAAAGGTTTCAATAAATTGAATTATTAACTTATGAAAGACTATATAACCTCATTTTATTAGTGGTGAGAGGATATAGCTATACATATTGTAGGAAAATATATCTAGAACTGACTGGCTTCACTTACAGTTGGTTATTTTATTCTTTCCTCTGTTTAGATTGCCCTTTAAAATGCCCTAGAAAAGATATGTAGGGTTGTAACAATGTGTCATTGATCTATATTTGTGTAACTTCTGGTATTACCTAGTGAGGTATGTATAATTTGACCTTTTCAATGCATAAAACCATGCCTGTATTTCATGGGAATTTGAATATGAAGACTGTTAAATAAAGGACTAAATAACTTATTTTTATTTTTTGCCTTCCTGATGCTAAATTTTATGCCGGTTGGACATTGTTTTTCTCAATTAGTAGAATTTATTTTCAAATTTGTATATTGTTGGCTCTGTGAAATCCTAAACATGTGAATAAAAATACAAAAAAAAATCCTAAACTTAATTCAGAATACTCAAGTTTAGGGTTGCATTAAACTTACTGCAATTATGTTTAATCAATCCAAAAAAATAATATAACCAAGTAATTCTGTTCTTAGCATGTAAAAGACATAAACTGAATTTATATTTAAAGCAATTTTACAATACATAATAAGACACTAAGAATAAATAGCAAGCCAGGTAAAAGCCATTTACATGTTGCACTCTGGTTGAGAAGCAAATTCTATTGAATTCATTAGCTTGTTTCTAAATAAATTTGATTTGTTCGCTTGAAAATGTTCTAGACCTCCTTTCATAGCTCTCAATAGTTTTAAGATCAAAAATTAAAACAGAAATGACGCAGACTTCCTCATTTTTGTACTTTAAAAGAATGTTATCAAGCTACAAATGTGAATGAAAAAGTCAGAATGTATATTTTCAATAAATGCCTGCTCTAGAAAAAAAATATTCCTTGGGAAGGATAGTTTATTCAATTCTGTAAAATAACATACATATTTATGGCACAATTAAAATAATCATGAGATAATGTGCTGTATTAAATACAGTTAAAACAAATTGATTGCTAAGTTTTTCAGAAAATAGTATCTATATTCCATACATCTTTTGGTTATTATTAATGTTTTGTTTTATCATTTTAATGTTTATCGGTTTTTAATGTTTGTAAGTAGCCTAGAGTTGCCTCTAGACGAGATGGTGTTAGCACACAAATCAAATACATACATACATACATACATACATACATACATACATACATACATAAATAAATAACATACAGTATTGCTCTTGATCCATCCTATTTGTACTCTTTACCCATTCATTTTAATAAATATTCATATCTTCTTGCATATTGGAAGGATGCTCAAGTTTTGGCTTTTTTTCTTCCAAGATTGAAGGGTCTCAGTATATTTTAAATAATATTTAAAGCCAGTATAAGGATCTGTACTTGGATAGAAGAGATAACATTTTGAAACAAAAATGTTGTTACCTTGTGATTACAGGTAATCCTCAGTTTACAACAGTTCATTTAGTGACCATTTAAAGTTACAACAGCACTGAAAAAAGTGATGTATGACTGTTTTTCACACTTAACAACCATTGCAGCATTCCCATGGTCACATGATCAAAATTCAGATGCTTGCAACTGACTCATATTTATGACAGTTGCAATGTCCCAGGGTCATGTGATCAGCTTTTGTAACCTTCTGACAAGCAAGGTCAGTGGGGAATCCAGATTCACTTAACAACCATGTTACTAACTTAACAAATGCAATGATCACTTAACTTTGGCAAGAAAAATCATAAAATGGAGTAAACTCACTTAACAAATGTCTCACTTAGCAACATAAATTTTGGGGTCAATTATGATAATAACTCGAGGACTACTGTATATATTACCTGGACTGTTTATCTTTTCGTAAGGGGAGGGTGTGGACTCAAACACCTCAGGTGTTTCAATCAGCAACAAAAAAATAACATTTGCATTTTTGCTTGAAACTAGGAAAATAGTCCACTACTCTTAATAACTTAAATGTAAGGAAAGTCCTCTATTCTAGCTTATTCTTGTGTGGGGGTCCTTGGTGCTCTCCAAGCTTGGTTGCTTTCTTGCAGACATTTCATTAACTATACTAGGTAACATTATCGGTGCTCTGGTATAAGAATGACCCCCACACAGATACTATTGCTGGCAGAAATGCATGATGCTGTTCTCCACTCAGCCCCAATTAGTAGCTAACATTACTTCTGTTTCTGTTTTCTGGCTCCACATCAGATGTACACAGGTTGAAGGCTGTAGGGCAGAGAAGTCCATTGGGTATTATTACTTTTAAACAATTCTACAGCAGTGTAAACAGCCTTCCCAGATTAGTGCTCTTTGATTGGAATTACAGAATCCCCAGTCAGCTTTCTGGGGGAGGTAGGAAGAACAAGTTATTTTGATTCAGGTAATCACCCAGATATTCCACCTATCCAATAATTCCTCAGTTTTGTCTTTGAGATGCTGTTGGAAAAGAGCTGCATTACCTTGCTGTACTATATAAACATAAATCATTATGCACTATAATTTTATTTTGTAATTTTGAAGTGATTCTATACTTTATGTACTTTAACAGTATGTGAACAGAATTAATGATGATGATAATGTTATAAAATTAGCTATTACTTGGCATTTTGAAATTGTGTTTTTCTATGTGAGTTGCAGATTTCATACTGAAGAACTCAATAACTTTCTTAAGATTGAAAACTGCTATAGATGTTGCAGTTAAGTTTGGATTAGAGTCAGGGTCACTGGTTTATTCTACTTCATTGATTTGAAAATTGCAAAGAAATATTTTCTCTTAGGAACTTGGACTATAAGATTAGTACAACTTTTCTTCTGATTGATAGCAATTTTCATTTAAATTACCACAGATTCTTATACTGAATTCTAAAAATAAACAATACATGTAGGATGAGTTTCCAGCTAGTAATTTTATCTGTTACATTTGTTTTCAGAATGGTGTTACTGGTGAGAACTAGGGTCATCTTGCCAGAGTGGCAAAATAGATGGGAAGGAAAAATATGTATGAGAAAGCTAATGCAAGATTGTATAAAGGGGTCAGAGGAGCAGAATCTGATTGAAATTAAGTAATAATTTCAACTCAATCGAAAAACGTAATCTTTTTTTTAAATTATACATTTAAACAGTAGTTTATAAAATAAAAATGGAGAAATATTTAAAATCAAAAGCAAATCACATTAAAATATACATGAAAAATATATCTATCAATGGCTACTAGTCTTGTCCATACATGAATTACAGTTAGCTGCCTTTATTATATGTTCTGGAGCAACAGTGAAAAATGGTATTATCTTCATGTCCTGCTCATGATCTTCTTTAAGACATCTGATTGGCCACTTTTGGTGCAGAGAATATAGTCAAGTAAATGCAGCTTAAGTTTAGATAGGATAGATAGATAGATAGATAGATAGATAGATAGATAGATAGATAGATAGACAGACAGACAGACAGACAGACAGACAGACAGACAGACAGACAGACAGACAGACACAGATCTCCCACTACTGTACTTTCACAATTCACACTATCATCCCAGGGTGGGATTTGATAGGGGAAAAAAGGAAGGCAGATGATTATCAATTCCCATATAGTTAATTTTTTTTGTTTAAAAAATTAAAGAAGATTGCTGCTGCCTCACCCTCATTTTTAGAGATTCAGAATCAGTAAACAAATATGCTAGGAGAAAGTCCACCAACACGGTAAGAGTAGAGAAATAGAAATGCCTCACCATTCTCACAAAGTAGATTCAGATATTAGAAAGTATCTGAGTACAGTTGCCATCTAATTCAGGGATTCTGTTCACAGAATCATTAGAAAATATCAGATCAGATGGTACCAGATAAGCACTTTTTCACCAGTAGCTTCAGAGTCACAGAACTTTCAAGGAGTTCTTGCCTCATTTAGATGTGCTATCAAACCATTTCTTGTTCCAGAAAACTTTTTTCCTACTGACTTTCTAGTGCTTCAAAACCATTTTGCTGAGGCAGTACTTCTTAATTTTAATTGATTTTTACTGTTATTGAGTTTAATATTGTAAAATATCTTGGAAGGAATTTATCATTAGGGATGAAGTATCCATAGTAAAAACAGTAAAACAATGAGTGAAATCCATTTTACTATTTTTCTGTTTACAGAAGCAATTTCGATTAATTCCAGGTGCTTTAAAACAACTCTTTAGTGGATTTTGAGGGTATATAAGGAGGGAAGGCAAACATCCTGTCGTATATGAAGGTTCACCTGTTCAATAAATGCACTTAATATATTTCATTAGTTTATTTATATAATATTTTATAATTACATATCTCGTAATTATTTGCTGAGCTAGTAATTTATAATGACAGACTGCATCTATCTACTGCCAGAACAGATAACAGTAGTTTTAAACTGTCATATAGTGTAGCATATGAAAACTATTTAATTGGGTTTTGTATATTTTTTTCAGAGCCAGCAAGACCTGCATCATTACCAGAGAAAAAAAATTCAGGCTCAGCAGTAACTAAACCTCAGGTGGTTGTGGCTCCAGTGGTAATGTCAAAGTTGTCAGTAAATGCTCCTGAATTTTACCCATCAGGATACAGCCTAAATCATTCTGTAAGTATTAAGAATTTCTCTCTACCTGCTCCACCTAAATAAAGTAATTTATAAATTTATTTTTTAAAAAAATTAAGAAATGCATTCAACTCTTAAAAGAACAACTATTTCATTCCCAAATTTTTCTTGGTCACATAGATTTAAAAACTAAGATGTTTAAAATCAATAAATGTTATTCCAGTGGACCCTTGAATACTAAATTGAACATTTTAAGGATAAATTAATGACAATTAACCAATTCAAATTGATAATTATTTTTAGGAATCTTTAGAAGATGACTGTGATGGATATCCAACTTCAACAGAATATGTGCAGGATTTTCTAAATCATCTTGCAGGGCAGCCAGCCTGTTTTGAAACTGAAATAGCACATTTTGCAGAAATACTAAATGGCTGTGTGACTACATATGAAGCTTTACAAGTACTTGTTGAACTCATATATCAGCAGGTAATGTGTTGGGTGGCTATGGCGTTAGAAATTTCTGTAAATCAAGGGAATACATGGCCCAAGACCAAGTTATTTGAAAAACCCATTTCTGCCTATCCAAACTTGCTTCAACAGAGTGCACATGCTCCAGGTCCCTTCCTTAAAAGAGAGTCATCTCATGGGACTTAGAAGGTGGGACTTCTCTGCTTTGACACCTGCCTTATGGAATTATCCACCCACCCCCAAGATTCAACTAGCCACAATCCTGCTAGTCTTTAGGAAAATTTTGAAGACCCGGGTTTTTCCTTAGGCATTAGGGGCAGAATGGAGTTCATCTTGTAGGTGTAACAGGTGTGTGACAACTATATAACCTTTTAATGGTTATTGTAATTTTTTATTTTATTGCTGTATACCTCTGAGAGTCCCATTTTTGCAAATTGGACAGTCATATAAATCTTTAAAATTAGTAAACAAGTAATGCAATCAAACCTTTACCTCAAATAATTAAAGGCTTAGAGCAAATGAGATTTTGAGATTAAAACAAAGCTTTGCTGTGCAATATAAAATAATAGGGGAAGCATATTTTTTGAATATTGAACAGCAAAATAATTGTGTACTTTATCTGCTTCAACACCTGATATGAAAGAATATTGCAATCTAGCATAACAGAGAATATTTTTGTCCAAGAAAATAAATGGAAAGAGTGTTTAGTAAACTTCTAGGCATTTTTTAGAAGAAAATCATCAGATAATCAGCTGTTTTTGATTAGAATCTAACCAAAGGAAAGTTTTAGTATATAAAGCAGAAGTAACAGAAACATGCAGGGAAAACAGCCATATATTTTGCAAATTATTGATTTTAAAGGAAACTAAAGCTGAAAGCTCTCACATTCATATTCAGGATGTCAAGAAAACGGATTATAATAGGGTAATAATAATAATAATAATAATAATAATAATAATAATAGCATTTTATTATGGAGAAGGTAATATGAAAATAGAACTTAAGATGACTGAGAAATCTTAAAATTTGAGTTATTAAAATTAAATTGTAAATAGTTCCCAAAAAAAGATAGTTGAAGAAATGAAAGTGCTGAGAATGCTTTTTACAGAATCTGAAAATCACAAGGATACGTAGATAGAAGAAATTGACCATCAAGAAAGAGTGCATAGAGATAGTCCAGTTTTGTAGAGATGGTGTCCAGAAGGCTAAAGCACAAAACTCATCTGAATTTAGTGAAGGATGCTAACAATAATAAAAAGAGCTTCTGTAAATAGATTCAAAATAGAAAACTATATACCAAACCCTCAATGAACAGACTAGCAAAATTCAGCATCTATTCTATCTTGTTTTGAAAAAAGAGGATATGGATTCCATTAGGCAATTGTAAAGAAGTAGTAAAAGGTGTAAATTTCAATTTGAGTTAAGGGAATACCTACTGGTTCTGAATTGTGTTCAGATTTTTAGCCCATGTGGATTGCATCTTAGTGTCATGAAATACCTGGATGATGATCTATCCAAGTCTCTCAGTATCTTTGAGAAATTCTGAAGAATGTGTGAAGCGTCAAATGACTGGAAAGCCATGCAATGTCTGTTTTCAAAAAGAGAAAAAAGTATCTGGGAAGATTCTGATTCAAATTCTAAACCAGTATGTTAATGTCTCAAAAACAATGCTATCATTGCCAAGCAAATGTGCTAGGCGAATCCTTCCACCATCTTCCTAGTAGATGGTGGAAATGGAATGGACATAATGCATCAGGACTTCAGCTAAGCATTTGACAAAATATCCCATGATATTCTTACTGGCAACCTAGTTGAAGATGGGATGGATGGGATGTTAGTTAGATCCTTTGGTGACTTGAAAAGTTACAAAGAATGTCAATCATTGTTTTCAGAGAGTAGTTTTCAAATGGACCTGCCATATAGGTTGGTCATTAGATAAACATATTCCCTAATGACTCAAAGAGAAAAAGGGATTTTTTTTCACACTTGTGAATGGTATAAAAGCTAGGAAAGCTAAAACTTCAAAAGATGGAAATACAAAATCATCTTAATAGACTAATGCCAGGATAGAAGTTAGCAGAGTGAGACGAGGAAAAGGCCAGCTACCAGTTCTTTAAGAAAGGGCAGGAAAAAGAAACCAGGATTGTATCCAGCATTATATCTTTTTCTGGTATCATGAGACTTTGTGTGCAGTCACTATGTCCTGGTCATCTCTCAGTTGGTTGACCACAACACACACTACATTGAAGAATATTTGGAAGCTACAACTGATGCAGAGCATAGCAGCACAAAGAGTTCTGGAGGCCCCTCGGCTAGCACATATAACACTGTTGTTGGGTGAGCTGCACTACTGCAAGTCCAATTCAAGGTGTTGGTTAATATCTTTAAAGCCCTTTGTGTGCAGGATATCTGAGGAGCTATCTCATTCCAAAGGGATTGGCCTGACCTGCTTTAGCAGAAGAAGACTATTTTAGATCCTGTCTGTCAAAGAATTTTGGCTCGTGGGGTCCCGGAGAAGACCCTTCTGTGGCCCCTGCCCTCTCCAATATTCTCTTGTCAGAGGTGAGGTCCAGACCCATCTGCCTGGCCTTCTGGAAGAGGCTTAAAGTCTGGCTCAGCTGGATGGTCTGGGGTCCTGATTGGGGGGATTGCCATCTCCTGACAGGATAGATAAAAGATCCCCACCCATCCCCTTCTGTGTCACCTGTCCTCTTGATTTTTAGTTTCTATTTAATCTTAATTGTTTTATATCATCTTTTAACATT
This sequence comes from Crotalus tigris, assembly GCF_016545835.1. Classification (NCBI taxonomy): domain Eukaryota; kingdom Metazoa; phylum Chordata; class Lepidosauria; order Squamata; family Viperidae; genus Crotalus; species Crotalus tigris. The sequence continues at coordinate 132,729 of NW_024097936.1, forward strand.
TATAAGCTACCCAGAATTGCTTCCACAGTGAGATGGGCGGCAATAAATTTAATAAATATATGATTGGAATCTTTAGTCTGGTAGAAGTTGTTCTTCATCTCATTTAGGATACTGTGATTGCAGTAACATAATTTTACTTATTCAAATCAGGTTCTAGAAATGTGAATGTGCTAAATTCCAGAGAAAATTATTACTAGTATCCAAGGCAATCTTGGGATGTAGGGAAAAGGGATGTAAACAAATTGAATTCAATAAAGATGCAAAGTATTTTGCTGAGAAAAAATAAACACCAACAGTAATATCATTTCCAGTCATACAAAATAATCATTTCATTGTCTCACTTTGAATAGAATGCCTTGTTGTGGGCTCTAGACTCCTAAGAAAAATGTGAACAATCTGAAAGCCAGTGCAAATAAAAACAGTGAAAATGATCAAGATGTGTTACACAGAAGGCAGCAAAAACCTGTTTTCTGGAGTTGTAGATGCTCTTGGCGCTTTACTGTTTGCCGACTAGCTAATACTGTGATCACTGACTAACTAATATGATGTTGATAATGATATTAGCAATAGTACTTACATTTATATACCGCTTCAGTGCTTTACAGCTCTGTATAAGCGGTTTACATTCTCTAGTCATGTGATGAGACATCTGCAAGCAAACAGAGAGCACCAAGGATTCCACAATTCAACCCTGAGCTACATATATTCTCTTCTGTTGGAACCTATTATCAGTCCTGAGTACAAGGCATGGAATAATGGTCTTATGTTAAAAGAAAACAGGTTCAGATTGAATGTTAGGAAACAATTTGACCAGAACAGATTATCTAGGGAGATCTAAGCTGCTTTCTGTGAATGTGATCAGAAAGAATTTAGACAGCCATCTGTCAAGGGCATTTTAATTTGGATTCTTGATCTAAGCAGAGGGTTGTACTCAATAGCTTAAATGCCCCTTTGAACCTCGTTTCTATGAGGGGAGTTAGGTAGGAGTACATAGGTGCCATGAACGAATAATAGGCTGGCTTTCTACAATGCTTTCAGATATTAGGATAGTCAGTCTTGGTTTCTTGATTTGGCATCTCTTATAATAAAAAAACACTGATGTTTGTTAATATTGTCTTACTATCTATATAATTAAACCAGAAATAGATTGTTTTTTATTGATAAATTTTAAAATAGTATTCTAAAGGCATGACATCTCTCTAGCCTTTTACTATATAGGTAGTCCTCGTATTATAACAGTAATGGAGCCTGCCAATCACGGTCGTAACTCATGACCATGATAAAATGGGTTAGTCATGTGATCAACCCAATTTCATGATATTTTTTGCAGTGGTCACTGAAAAAAATCAATAGTTTGCTATAAGCACGGTTTTGCCATAAACGGGAAATGCTGATTTTTGGCAAAACTGTCATAAGCCTCCAGAAGTGGTGAATGCTCCAACACTGGAAGTTTTTAAGAAGAGACTGGACAGCTATTTGTCTGAAATGGTATAGGGTTTCCTGCCTGAGCAGGCGGTTGGACTAGATGACCTCCAAGGTCCCTTCCAACATCATCATTATTATTATTATTATCCCTGGTCATGTGTCCGTGGAATGCTGCAAATGTCTGTAAATGTGGCCTAGTTGCCAAGTGCCCAAAGTTTAGTCATATGACCACGGGTGGGGACGGTTGGAACTTTGAATCCAGGTTGTAAGTATCCTGAGTAGGTCCATTAGAACTTCAAGTAGTTGCTAAGTGAGCAGTCGTAAGTCAAGGACTACTTGCACAAATATATTTATCTTATGTAGGTACATCATTTAAGAAATTGGTTCTTTAATCTTGGAAAACGTCTGCTGCATAAATGTGGCAAAATAATACTTAACTGGAAGGTAGTAATTGTAGAAAACGAACACTTAAATCCCAAAGTTGAGGACATCTGCATATTTTGAAAATGAGAACAAAGACTATGAATTGAGAATATGAATCCACTAGGGAACTTATTTGAGATTGCAAAGCAGCATATGTTGGTAAATATTCTGTTGTGCGTTATGCTAAGTGCATTTGATTTCTATTTTGTTTCAGCGTGGGTTTTATTCTTCGTTAAAGGAAAGTGAAAATAGCAAGGGCAATTTCATTTCTCAATTTAAAAACAATTAAAAATTGACATTCAGGGAAAGGAAGCTGTGTACCTGTAAAAAATTAAATGTTTCAGGAATTCATAATGCTGGGCACAGATTAAAAACTTTATGCTGTTGGTGTACATGTTGGATAATATTGTGTCTTCACAATTGTTATTAAGTAAAGGTTTAGGTGATGCTAGTAATGTTCATGTAGATATGTGCATGAGCTTTGTTTTGACTCCTTGCTATTTCCTAGACAAGTCCCTGCAAGATTTCAGATCTGGCTTCCCCTTGCCTGCTTTCTAAGGCTGAGAGAGGGTAACTGGCCCAAGGTCATCTGTCTTTGTGTCTAAAGCAGGACTAGAACTCATGATTTCTTGGTTTCTAGCCTGGTGTCTTAACCACTACACCAAATTGGCTCTCATAAAGAAGTGAACTAATAATTTGGGAGAATTCAGGTGTGTTTAAAGGAAGGATAGCCTAACACTTAAGCAATCTTTTGGTTCCTGTCTCTTTATGAAAAAGTAAGAACTCAAAATTCAATTCTGAAGTCAAATACAACCTTAATGTTCCATTAATGACTATCTAGTTTTTATTGTGATATCAAGTTTTAGCAAAAATCCAGAGAGGTTTGCCATTTAAATTTCCTGAAACAGTATTCAGAATATTACCTATATTTGAAATAAGTAGAAAATAGACAACCATCACAAAACTTTTGAAAATGTCTAATTCTGATTGTTTTTCTGATTGTTTTGAAAGGCTACTTCTGTCCCCAATTTTTCCTATATCGGGGCAAGGCTATGCAATTATCTTTCTCATCACCTCACCATTAATCCACAAAGTGGCAACTTCAGACAATTACTGCTTCACAGGTCAGTACCTGTGTGTGTGTGTGTGTAAATTTAAAAAAAAAACCTTCTGATTCAATATTTTCCAGGAACTTTTCAAGACAATTTTATTCCAAAATTAATTCTCTATGCATTGTTACCAGTTGTAATTCATAAGATACTTATATCATGTTGAAATGGAAGTTTGTAGATCTTCTTTTGAAAAAAGCTGCCATTAACAGGAAACAAGACTGTCAATCTTGATTCTGTGTGTATTCTGCATTAGAGCTCTGCATACTTTGAAAACGATTCAGAATATATGCTAACACAACATCTTTCTACTATTTATTAAAGCAGTCCATTTTTTCCAGACTTCCCATCAAGCATGAAGAAAAATTATGCTCCTTTAAGATGTTCATTATTAATAGAATAGTTTAAAGCAGCAGTATCTGTTTCCAAGCTTATGTAAAAGGCTTTAAAAATGAATTGTAATACAGTATGCTAGATAAATATTTCTTAGGACTATTGTTTCAACTTTTAAAATCATTTCTCATTTTGTTAAAAACAAAGAACACTTCTCTTCAAACTTGCTTCTTCCAAAAATATTATTTGAAATTTCAAAATAAAAAAAATTCCTTAACTAAAAATAAATCAAACCATCTGCAAATTTCAGAGACGTTATCAGACATCATTTGTTTCAATTATTGTAAGCAATGAGGAAGTTTGCTTGCCACAGACTAGGTGAAGCTCCTTTGTTCCCCCTTGAGGTCAAGAATCTTGCCATTGAGGACATGATCAAGTCAAGAAAATAAAGCCTGAGTTTGTCTAGAAACATGTATTTATTTTTCCAATTTTGAGACTGCTTACTCCATAGCGACTCTAGGCAGCTTACAAATAAAACATTTTAAAAATATATTAAGAAAAAAGAAGACAGAATTAAAAGAAACCCAAACCAAGGGGGCTCAGCCATCATCCTAAGCCAACATTTAGGAGAACGAACAGGTTTCTAGCAATTTATGCAAAGTCAAAAGGGTGGGAATAGTACAAGCCTAGGGGGATGGGTAGTGTTCCACAGAGTAGGAACCATCACTGAGAAGACCCATCAGTTATATCAGATTATAATGAGCTGTTATAATAGCATTTGCCCCTTGAAGCTTCAGATATAGAATATTCAAGGTTTGTCATATGTCACACTTGACAACTTACTGTTTTGAAAGTTTAAAGCAATTGGACTTTTTTATCATACTCCAAAACCTGAACAACTTTATTCAGCTCATATATTTGTCCAATTATAGTTATCTTTGATAACTACTAGGCTTCAGTATGGAACAGAAGGACATTGTGCTTGGATCTCAGTCTTCATAAAGGAAAGGAAATAATCTATATTATAGTTCACCATTTTTCACATCTTAGTACTGCAGCTGAGGATTGGTAGGTTTGGAAATCACACCTGGCAGTGAATGAAACAGTCGAATCTGAAGTCAAAGTTTGAGAAATTTTGTTTCGTTTTATTTTCTTTTTTTGTTATTGCAATAAATCCTGAGTGTGAACTCAGTATTTCTGGGGTCCAGTTAATTGTATCCAATACACTTCTCATGGATATTATCAGCTTTAATATGTAGTGGCCCTCAAGACATTAGAAAGCATTTCTTTGGTGTTATATTTAGCTATATACCACATACGGACAAGTTGACTATATTTTCCATCAGTTGATTTTTCCTAACTGGCAGCAAAAAGGTAATGATTTGATGTTTCATATGCTCAGTTAAATCATAAATTCAGCCCCTTATGGAATGGGAAATTCACTGTTTCTTCTGTTTACACAATTCTGGCAGTAGTCAAATTCAAGTCTTCAAGAGAATTTCTCTAATTGTGTGAGGAATTATTTCCTCTGCAGTGAGGACCATTTCAAAGTTTCTGTAGTCTTTAGATAAAATATTTAATAATGTTCATTTTGGTGAAATGAAATATTTTTTTTTTATTTTTTACCGCACTATTAATATACCCTTGAAGAAAAGTAACAAATAAAAACAATTGGAAATTTTTCAGATCATACTTAATTCCAGTCTTTGTGTGTTCTATACACACTCTTAATTTATCATATAGTTTTGTACTAAAATGCCAGGTTTTAATTTGAATAAGTGAGAAAATCTACTACAATACTGGAGATATTTTCTCTCCATTCCATTGAGGGCAAGGCTTTCTGTTCCTTCTTTGGAGAAGTTACTGATAGGTCTGGGGAGAACCTCTGATGAAAAATCAACCACAGAGAACAGAATAAGCTACCTGAGAGAAGGGGAAAAGGAAGAGATTCTTTATCTAGTATTGAAGACCCACATCCTGATTTGTTCCTGGATGAAAGTCATACCAGATATTCTGCGGTGAAATGCTATTGCCCCTAAATAAATCAGATTAAAGTTTTACATGGACCAGTCAGTTTACATATTTTAGCATTATTCAGGGACTCAGCTGAAATGCTTTTTCACAATTCTGTCCTACGTAGTACCCTTTTTTACTGTGTTATGTAGGGCGTGGAAGGCTTTGAGAATTGAACCATCCACTAAATATGTTATTTCTCCTTGGGGGTCCCTTCTTGGTCATGTTAAAGCAGACAATTGATACGGTGGTGTTGGATGATAGTTACGATGGCTCTTAAACTTTTACCATGCCCTCAGGGGTAAAGGGGTTCAAAAATGACATTGCAAGCAACATGTCAAAGTATATAAAGATGAGTATTTAATCAAGTTGCATAATCTATTTGAACATTTTGTTTTGCAACCATAGATCAGTTATTGGATAAATATTAATCTTTTTCATGTTATCCTTTAACATCATATTTGCCTCAATTTGTAATCACATTTTATGAATTTTGCCAATATAAGTATAAAGTTGTCTCTTTTAGGTGTCAAAAAGAATTTGAAAATAGAGATGGAGCTGCCAAAGGAGATGATGCTGTGAGGAAACGATTTCATGCATTTGTGTTATTTTTGGCTGAACTTTATCTAAATCTAGAGGTAAAAAATATTTCTTTCTGGTTGAATTGTTTCTTAAAATCTATAATTCTGGCCAGACATTTTGTAAGGAAAGAGGCTGAAGAATTAATCTGTAGAGTATTAGACTCAGTGAAAATGGGAAAACTCTGAACAAATTTAATTTTTTATTAGAGTCTTTCTTATAATTTAACTTTGTTTTTAATTATCATATGGCTGCATTTTTATAAAAAGCACCAGGTGTTCTTGCGCTAATTTGCAAATGATTATTTTTTAAATGAACAATTGAATAAAACGCAGAGCGTATTTTCAATTATATTTCCAAAAATAAATTTTATTTATGGAGATTTTTATAATTTCATTACTTAACATTTCAGAAGAGGGCCCAGAGATGTTACTATAAAAATGAAGCAGTAGTATGTTTGTACATCTTATCCTGATCATTTTATTGCCAGAGCGCTACCCTTTAGTACAACAGCCATGAATCAAGGTTTTCTACGTCACTAGAACCAATTATAGCATGCTACAGTAAACTTTTAAAGCTTCTTAGGTATAAAATTGTGAGTTCTCTCATTCAATTAAATCTAACAAGTAGTTAATTTATGACTTTTATTTATTCATTAAATTTATATGCTGCCGATTTCACTATCAAGAGTAATTTTTAATAAATAAAAGATTTTCCTGGCTTGCAATCAGCAGCTAAAAAACTTTGAACTGAGGAAAATGACATTCGTGAGGTAAAGTATTCTATTATATAATCAGCTGTTCAATTAATGTAAAAAAAATAGCTCCAGATACCTTAGTAGTAAGAATTTGGCATAGTTTTTAATTTTCAATATTGGTTTTACAAACCTTCATGCAAATATTATTTTTATATATTTATAGATAAAAGGAAGTAACGGACAAGTAACTCGAGCTGACATTCTTCAAACTGGACTTCATGAGCTATTAAATACACTTTTTTTAAATCCTATGGACAGCAATTTAATTTGTGCAGTAAAACTATTGAAAGTAAGTCCTTTCTATTCTGAGGTTTTTTAAAAAAAGTTTTGTTGATTATTAATAGAGCCTCTTTGGGTGTTGATTAATATTAATATAAATACTGTGGTGTGATGAAGTGTTCTGTTTACTCTGGGGAAATAGGTTCAGTTGTCCTACAAAAATGGCAAAAATATTGCATTTAGTCCATGGACAGCCTGTGTCCTATTATAGGATATCCTAGCATTCAATATGCCGTGATAATCCAGCTGTACATCTCTACCTCTGGCTGTCCAAATGAAGCTGCCAAAAGTCTGTTCCCGTATCTGGATGTGGAAGAATAGGCTTCAGCCAACCCTTCCAAATATTAATGGCTGTAGGCATAATGACCAGAAGGAATAACCTTGAGGAACAACCAAGACAACACCCAGAAGACAAAAGAAACCCGAATCCAAGACAGAAATATAATTGGACAAATTGTTTCAGACAGGATTTTCCATAGTTCTCACAAAGATAAAGGAGAAGTGTATTCAGACTTGAAAGATTCTGTACCTTATAATAAAAGTAGTATTAGCATTCATAACTTTACTTTCCTATCCTGATCTACCTTGAAGGGCTTACGGTAGGTCTTGAGACCCACAAGTCTGAGAATTTGAAAGTTTACATTTTTGACTCTTGAGCTAGGCTCAAAATTTAGTGTGTGTCTCCTCAGTTCACAACTCCTGCCAGGAGAGTTGTGACAGCCAGAAGAGCCAGGGAGGCCATTGAACAATTTTGAATTCTGTGTCATTTGCTGGACCAAGGGGCCTTGCTCATGGTTACTCACTCCTTAATCAATTCCCCTTTGGGTTTCTACAATGCACTGTATATGGGGCTGCCCTTGAAAAACATCTGGAAGCTTCTCTTGGTCCAGAATGTGATGGCTCAGATAGTTATGGGCTTTTCTGTGGTTATGAACACACCTCTACTTCACAAGCTGCACTGGCTTCTAAAAGGCTTCAAAGTTCTGGATATCGTCTATAAAGCCCTACATGATATAGGACATAGTTATATGCAGGATTGCCTACTCAAGGGTTGTCCCAGATGCTCTAATAAGACCCATTCTTGCTCCCAACACTGCCACCTTACGGGACCTTAGCAATGTGCTTTCTTAGTGGTGGCCCTTTACCTTTGAAATAAATTGTCCCCTAATACATGGTTGACACTGGCCCTTCAAACTGTTACAAAGGCTGTTAAGATTTGGCTCTTTCCCCAGGCATTTGGATCCAGATGAGTGGAGCCCCATTAGTTGAGTTGCAGTGCAGTTTAATCCAGTTGCCATTTTATTGCTTCAGTTGTTTTTTAATGTATTTTGTTGCTTGTTGGGGACTGGGGGCAGGGTTTGTATTTGTTGTTAACTTTTGGTATGAGTTGAGCAGCCATAGGCATTTTATAACTATATTAATAAAAGCTTTGCAAGAAGAATAGACACTAATCAAAAAAAGGTTAGAAATCACAGTTCTTATAATTCTGAATGCAACCCACTTTTTCAAATTAGTTTAATCTGACAAATGTTGTCAGTCAATGCTTTTATTTGTTTCCCAGTTGACAGGATCAGTTCTTGAAGATGTATGGAAAGAAAAAGGAAATACTTACATGAATGACATAATACAGAAAATTGAAAATGTTGTCTTGGATGCAAATTGCAGCAGGTAATAAGAAAATTCTGTGGTTTCCCAATTACCTTATAGAATAAAACTATTTTGTGTTATTTCTAATAGAATAAAAAAGAACAGTTCAATTTATAACTGTATTGCTCATTACTTACAAAAATTAAGTGTGTGCTAAAATATCAGTCATATTTAAATACATCTTTCAATAAATTAAATATGTACAGTAAAAAAAACATATAGAGGTTTCTAGGAAATAGACATGTTCTGCCTATTTTAAAATCTCCTTGCAGTTACTTTGAATAGTGACATAATATTATTTCAAATTTTTTAAAGATTAATACTAACTGTACACTAGGGCACGGCTTTTCAACCTTTTCACCGTTTATACCACTTTTAGAATATGGCAATATTCGAGTACTACCTAGGAAGGTGTCAAAAACTTGATGACCCCAAAAAAACCACATGTTCAAAGTTGCAATTGCACTGAAATGACTTATGACCATTTTTCACACTTATGACCAATGCAGCATGCCTAGGGTCATGTGATTTATATTTGGATGCTTGGCAACTGATTAATATTTATGAGTTCACAGTTTCCCAGGGTCATGTGATCCCCTTTTGACAAGCAAAGTCAATGGCAGGGCTGCTGGTGGCCAAGTGCTAAGGTAGGACTTCCTTCCCTGCCTCCCTCTTTCTCATTCTCATCTCCTTCTGAATGAAGAATTTGAAACACCTCCCCCCCCCATATTTTCCCTCTTCCATATATTCATCACAAGGAAAAGCCTCCAGAGACAGAAAAGACAAGCCGCTGAGAGAACTAGCTTAAAAGGCCGCATTCCCTTAACTGCACTTATGGAAGAAAAAAAATGTAGTAAGTACTGGCTGCCGGCTAAGGCAGCCTCCCCAAATAGCTCCATTCATAAGTAAAGGAATGCTATAGGCAAAATCCATTCAGAAAAAAAATACTTCAAAATCCCTTGCAGCAAAACTTACAGCTAACAATAGCAGAGCAGTAGAAGCTAACACGAGACATCAGCCAAATAGAAATTGCCAAATACTCCTTAAGAACACAACACCCATATTGCACAAATCCCAGAATTTCAAAGTTACAAAAGCACATAAGAATGCTTCCACTATTCATCTCCCTCCGTGCCTCACCTCCAGCCAATACTGCTGTTCTTCATTGTTGCCTTTCTTCATTCCTCGTGGAGGGTGACCCCTCCCCCGCTGTGTTTCTTGCCTGTTTGTTGCTGCCAGCACGGAGGCTGCCATAGAAGTTGTAGATCGGCTCATAGGCAGCCTGCTTGATCTCCTCTCCCCCCACCGTCCTCCTTCTTCTTTCCCTTCGGTGCAGCTACAGCTGACTCCACCTCCTCCCAAGGCTGCCTCTTTTTTTCTCTCTCCCTCTCCCACCCAAACTGCCTCCTTTTATAGCCTCTCCTGTCTCCGCCCCCTCCTCCTCCTTTCTCTTCCAAGTGAGCCGGAAGTGAGCCTGGGGCCTTTGCCTCGCCCCAGCCACTCTGCAGCTCCGGAAGACTCTCTCACAATAAGTTTTGCGCTGCGCTGGCTCGTTCCCTCCCCCACTACAGTTGGCTGGGCAGGGCCGCGTACCACCTTCTACGTGCTAATGAACCACAGATGGTACGGGTACCACCGGTTGAAAAGCCCTGCGCTGGGGTATTGTAATGAACTCACAAGGCATTGCAGGATATTTTAAATTTTTACAGTGTCTGTTTGCAAAGCTGGATTTTGCACTATCCTATCTTTGCATCAGAAGGGTGCCATGAGCTGACAAAGTAAAGCAAATAATAATATGAGAGTTTCATATATTCCTAAATAATTCTACATGCTAATTCCATATTCATTCTCTATTCTTTTATTGCTATTCTTAGACCAAGATGAACTTTGCAAAGTCTTTTGTGTTATTCTCTATAGGCTATGATTTTTACTAGCCCTTAAAGAAACTTCATTTGTCTTTAGTCCTGTTTTGATCAAAGTGTCCATGATTATCTGTTTCTTTCTTATTTGTTGTGGAAATCAGCACATGTTAAAAAATCTATTGCTTGCCTAGATAATTAGGCTATTTCTCATGTATGAATGATTGCCTCTAATAGATATTAGGAAAAGACCAGAACTGCTTTTCTCATAACTGTTAGAGTTAAGAAAATGCTTACACAAACATTTCAGAGAAGAAAGTACACTTAAAGAGTGATAAGGAAAGAGGCTGGAGACCTTGAATTCAGCAGAAAGGACAAAATCAACAAAGTGCTAAATTTAAATAACTGTTTAACCAACCTAAACAGTATAGGTTCTTCAAAGCCATGTGTCATATTTAATACCTATACTTAATGTATGAGAATACTGATAACAAAAGTTGTTCTTTGACAATGCATTAGCATTAAATTTTATTTACATTTTGAGAAGCTATAATAAACTAGTTAGGTGTATTCTAATGGTAAACATTATAATGATTTTTATTTTCTACTTTTCTGTTACAGAGATGTAAAGCATATGCTATTAAAACTAGTAGAATTGCGATCAAGTAATTGGGGAAGGGTACATATTACTTCAACATACAGGGAAGCAACTCCAGAAAACGATCCTAATTACTTCATGGTAAAGTATACTGACATTCTTCTTCCATAAATTATCCCTGAGATAGCTTTACTGAAATAGATATAAAATGCTAAAGCATACAAGATTAAAAAATAGTAGCATAAATAAATAAAGCATATTTTAATTCTAGAACGAACCAACATTTTACACATCAGAGGGTGTGCCTTTCACTGCAGCAGATCCAGGTATGTTCTAACTATTTACTTTGCACAAATAGCTAGTTAATTAAATTTAAATTTTATAGTTATCAAGGAAGGAAGACAATCAAAAATAGGGAACGTTATTAAAAGTTCTAGAAAATGCTTTCTATCCAGATGGAATTCTAATATCATGCTTGTTTCATTGTCTGCAGTCACATCAGCAGCATATTGAACCTATTGCTGTTTCTGTTATTTGTAGACAAATTATTAACAAAGATAAGTAAAATCTAGAGATACAAAGTTTTCTCCATAATGATACAAAGATCATTATGGAGAAAATCCATCTATATGTAATCCTTATTTAGGGACCACAATTGGGACTAGCAAATTAGTTGTTAAACAAAGCTATTGCAACCATTCTAATGATCTTTCTTCAGTTTTCCTTAATTTTACAGACCTATAAAAGTCTTAAATGTGAAGATTGGTCACAGAGTTACATTTTCTTCACAATCATAACTGCAAAAGGTTGCTAAACAAGGACTATATGTATGGGATTGCTAAGAGTTGGCACTAACTTGGTGACAGTCAATGATTGCTGTCAGTCATGCTTTATTCCATACCCTCATCCTACATTCAATATAGTCCTTTTTTCTTTGTGTGACTTTTCACAATTGTACTCCTTTGCTTAGCACTTAGTTTTTGTCTAATTGTTTAAGGCACAGACCATGTCTTTGCACTTTATTGTGCATTGCAGGCTTTTACTTTTGTTGGCAGTGAGAATACCTTGCTACAGTACAATATATTGCAAGTTGTTTAATGGCGAGGTATGCTGCTTGAGTGCAGATATTATTTGAAGAAAAGCCAGGGGGAGAGAAAGTTCATGATGAAGTACAGTAAAATGATACTTTTAAGCAAATTATTTCAATATGCCAATAGAGCAGTGGTTCTCAACCTTTTTAATGCCGCGACCCCCAACCGGTCGTAAGTCGAGGACTACTCAACTGGTGCAGCACCGTTTGCAGAATGGGACTTTTGGCGGGCTCAGCAGGGCAGAGACAGCCTGGACAATTCCTATTGGCTTTTGAAAGCCAATAGAATTAGACTCTATTCAAGAGAGTCTATTCTATTGGCTTTCAAAAGCCAATAGAATAAAAGGGAGTAGCACAGCTAAGGAAAAGGGGGAAAAAATGGCGGACTGCGTTGTTTGGCGACCCCCGTGAAATGGTCGTTCGACCCCAAATGGGGTCCCGACCCATTTGGGAACCACTGCAATAGAGCTTACACAAATTATGTTTGTCTATCTATCAGATACATATCTATAATATTTTTATTAATAGATATTGTAAATAAATAAGCTTGGATGTGGTACTTCATAAAAATGTTGATATTATAGATTACCAAGAGAAATATCAAGAACTTCTTGAAAGGCAAGATTTGTTTCAAAAGTGTGAAGAAAATGGAACAGGAGCTGAAGACGAGTAAGTTCTTGTTTTAGTCTAATTTGTGATGCAGATTCATTTTAACTTGATTATTAACTTTCCTACATTGGTTATCACTTTTCAGAGTATTTTTGTCAAAATTTATCATTTTGAAAATACTTTAGTATTCTTGAACTTTTTGTATACAATTGATTGCTTCTTTCAATTTTATTTACTGTTATGCTTCTGAATTGTTAAATTAATACCTTAAGACCATGGTGGTGAACCTGTGGCACACGTGCCAGAGGCGGCACGCAGAGCCCTCTCTGTGGGCACCCACGCCCTCACCCCAGTCCTAGGCCTTCAGCTGGGTTTTATAAAACCTTTTCGCTTTAGGCCTCCACCGCCGTGTGCAAAAAAAAAAAAGTTCAATCAATCAATCAATTTCAACTTCTCGCGGGAAAAAAAAAGATCTCGTAAGGTTGAAATTGATTGATTGAACTTTTTAGTCCCACCCAGTCTGCCGTTACCACCACAGCCACACCCATCTAATTGGCCACACCCACCCAATGGGCCATACCTACCCACTGGGCCACGCCCACCCGGCACCCAACAATACATAAGTGGATTTTGGGTTCCAGTTTGGGCACTCGGTCTCTAAAAGGTTCGCCATCACTGCCATAAGAGATCTATAGAGCTCTTTTTACTAATTATTGCTTTTGAAAAACACATTTTCATAATATTTTAGGCCTTACAGCAAAAAGCTACTTTAAGATTATTATTTCTGTCTTTCTGTTCAGTTCCTTATCTGATCATTTTTTGTGTTTTGGATCCTATAAATTCCTGCTTATATTTGAATGTGCAGAGGAGACCTTAGCAGCTGGAACGTAGGTGGTTTCCTCTTGGAAAGAATACTTGTTTTGCGCTTAGGAATTTAAATTGACCATTCTTGCACATAACTGTTGCTAGCATTTAAAAATGTGAACTTTTTTGCACTTAAGCAATTTAGACTTAGTTTGCAATGGGAACTTGCCAGTGTTCAGCTTATACCAATATAGAATCATAAGATCAATACTGTTATTTATCTTTTTATGATTAATGTTTTTAACACTTGAATTTTGAAAAATGTGTATTTAACATGAATTTTATTGCAGATATTTTGATGATGAAGATGATGAAGAAAAAGATGATGAGATGGATCCAGAAATTGAAGAAGCATTTGAAAAATTTTGCTTAGAATCTGAACGCAAGAGGAAACAATAGGTTTTACATAAATATTGTTTGTTTTTTGAAAAAATTAAAACAGCATAGAATGGACAATAAGTAAACAAATGGAAAATCCTTTAGTCTATATCAAAGGAAATTAAGTTTTTCCAAGTATGCAATTTTCTTCTTGTTAAACAGAATCTGCCAAAAAGAAGCAATTGTAAAGTGAAATTCTATATCTTGAATAATATGTAAATACTATAGTTTATTTTATGTACAGTTAAATAAGCAGTGTTTTTGCTGTAACAAATTTATTTGGCGCATCACATTAATCTAAAACAGTGTTTCCCAAACTTGACAATTTTAAGGCATGAGGACTTCAACTCCCAGAATTCCACAGCCAGCAACGCTGGCTGTGGAATTCTGGGAGTTGAAGTCCACATGGCTTAAAATTGTCAAGTTTGGGAAACATTGATCTAAAAGTTCAACTTAGATTAAATTTGTATTAAAAGTTCACACTTTTCTGAAGTAAAATCCTTTCAATCATAATGCATTTTGATTTGCTTTTGCAATGGATTTGTACATTCTTCCCTTTGGATAGTTTGTAGCATCCCTTCCACATTTTTAGGCTCATGAAGTTGCCAAATTTTTTTCTTAATATTTTACAAATCATGAAAATTGTAGCCACCCAGCAACCATTTGGAACCACGCATAAAAATTGGATTTTCAAACAGCTACATCGATGTTTTGGTTCATCAAAGCTGTCTTCAACATTATTACTAAGTTTTAGATGTCATATTAGTGAACTTCTGAACTATGGGTTTAGACGATCAGAAATGTGTCATGTTTATTTCTTTACCCATTTCCATATTAATACTTCCTGCTTTAGCCATTGTTTATTGTCAGGCTTATGTTAATAAAACAATGATTAATGCTAATCAGGATTAAAATGTTGGTTAACAAATCTGATTTATCAGGTAAAAGAGAAGGTTGCAAAGTCCCCAAAAATCCATAGTTTAGGATACTTTCATAAATCCAGATAGCAGCTTAGAAATTCTATGACTCTGACTTTGCTCATGTTTGCAAAGGATAGTTCAATTTTTAGACTAGCTATATTGGGCCCTAGGATGAAGACTTGCTATTTTAGAGGTTTCAAAATATAACATAATGTCTGAATTCAGCCATTTCTGCTGATTTCCACTTTGAAATTTAAAGAAATTATTTTTAGTTCAAAGTTCATAATTTGTGTCTTTGAAATGCATACTAAAAAGAAGCCCTCGTGTCTCTTTTTAGTTTGCATCACATTTAACAAGTAAATTAAATTTGTCTATTGTCTTTCCTTTAAATCATTTGTTTTTTTCTCTCTAAAATTTTGTCCAGGATACTTTTAACATTTTTATTCACTATTTTATATTAAATAGATTACCTAGAATCTTATTTCCTAACACCAAATGTGTTGAACTTCCTGAGCAGTAGGTTAAATAACTTATATAAAGACGTAAGTTGTAAATATGTATGTAAATAGTGCTGTTTAATATTGCACTGTTATAACTTGGTACAATTTGTGTCTGTTAAATGAGTTAGTATAAAATTACATCTTCTGATTGTTTAGCTTTTAGTTAACACCATATTTTGGAAAAAAAATAAACAGTTTGTTGTTGGATGTGCTTTTATTTACTTTTTTAGTGCTTTCATTTTCATTAAGAAAGGATATTAAATCTTCCTTCCTTATTTTCTTCTGTGCTGAGGAGTAATATCTTTATAGTTACTGGTGAAATGTCATTTAAGGCCTGATGACTACATGTACATATCCATATTTTCTTGACAACAATGGTGTGGGGAGGGTTCCCATTGCCTTCTGGCAGAATTTTTTTTTTTTTCGATTTCAATTTCCCAGTATAGTTTAAGGCACACTGTATATTTCTTGATAATTTCCTGCTGCAATATTAACTGGATTCAACCTTGTTCACCCTCTTCAAAATCAGTGAAAGTCAGGTAGATGCTAAATACAAAAGTGTCCTCTGATTAATCCTCAGAGAAATATTATTTACTCCTTAAAAGATGGTTCTATTTGGCAAGATAAAGTTGAATTAATATATAGCATCATAAGATGTTCTTTAAAATCATATTTGAAATGTATGACAGGAATATTTTGAAATACCTGATTCTTAAATTAAGCCGCAAATTCTGCACATAATAGTATTTATTTTTCTTTTGCTGGATAGTTATAAAAAGCAGCAAATTTGTATGTTTTGTAATTGAACAAATACCTAAAAGATACAGATAACTGATGTATTAAATAGTCTACCTGACCCTTAACAAGTAGCGTTGCTTTATCAGAAGTAAAATCAGTGTATTAATTGCCCCTAATTTTAATTTTTTTCTTTACAAGTATTACACGTGCCACTTAAATGTTTTGAAAATATGAAATTATCTGAGAAAATGTATTTACAACATAGCTGTATTTCTCATTGCAGTCCATATTCTTTTTTGCATTAAGAGTTAAATTTGCTTAGGATCAAGCTATACTGCAGCTTTCTCTTCTTCTAGAAGGATATGGGTATGAGATATGCATGTAAAAGTGGTTTTCTGGCCCTCCCTGTCTTCAATTTATACAGCATTTGTATTTATATTTTACTATTATACATGTTCGCTCTGCCCAACTGAAGATGATTTGTAGTTTTCAAGACACAATTTCTGTGTGCCCTTATTTAAAGTATGATCTGGTTAAATAACAAATGCCTTTCCAATTATGCCAGGTATTATTGCAAGTATGAAACTATCATTCTAGAGCAGGCATGTCAAACTAGCAACATCATGTAACGTGATGGGGTGGGCACGGTTTCTGCGTGACACATCCAGCCCACGAGCTGGCAGTTTGACATGCCTGTTCTAGAGCATGATCATCAATCAATTCAAGATTTCCCTTCAGAGGTTTTTGACCTTAAAGCATTCTAAGATTAAACAATCATGTATTTTACTAACAACATTTTTCATTAGACTCAGACTTCAAAAAAAATCAGAATCCTATGTATACAGGAAATGATTGTGGTGCTTTATGCCTTCTATTGTGGTTTTAGAGATTGGAATGTAGTAGGTACTGGGGTAGACAACAGTTTGGAAAGCAGATATATTCTCTTGATTATTCCTCTGATAAGGGAGCCCTAGTAGAAAGTAATTAAAATGCAGTATTGCAAGCTAATTCTGCTCACAGTCTGGAATTCGATCCTGACTAGTTTAAGATTGACTCGGCCTTCCATCCTTCCAAGGTCATTATGATCACATATTCACAGGGCCAATGGTACAATAACATCAGTCACCAAAGTTACAGATGGTTCTCCAAAATCTTGGATTATTGAATCCTAGAGGTGGACGAGGTCATTTAGAGTTAGACCTTGGCATCCAACCCTTAACTCAGTGCAGGAACTGAGATATCCTTGTTCAGTCTCTGATATAACAAATGAAAAAGATGCCATTCACTCACTAAATAATTAATTCTATTATTGTACTGTTCTTGGTATTAATAAGTGTTGAGCCCAGAATTGCTCTATGAGGGACATGGGCAGTTTCTAAATTTGATAATTAAATAAACAAATAAATAAAGGCAGAGCCTGCTTTGTAGTTTGAGGCCATTATATGAAGTCCTGTATGTTAAAATGGTAAAAACATCTAGTGGCTTAATTATAAACACATCCTGTATCCTCCCTACAGCCTTTCCTGAGTGAGGAGGCAGAACTAACTCATGGTGGCCTTGATATACCTTAGCAACTTTCTGTTGTCCTATAATCACTGGAGGGAGCACAGTTCACAAGTCAATTATTTCTATACAAATTTCAGTATCTTGTTTACCTGCAGAAAACAGCTGCACTGCTGTTGCTTTTCAGGGTTCCAGCCTCTTCATCTTCAGATATTATTTTTTAAAAAAATTGAAAGACTGAGGACTGCATGAATCTCTCCAGTATGTGTTTGTTTTCGTTCCAACAATACAGAATACTAAATCCTCTGCAAGGAACAGTATTTACACAACATACTTCAACCACAAACCAGCACCATCATCTCCTATTGTGTGGTGTGAACTTGGACTGTACAGTTAGTATATTATGCAATCCGAAAAAGTTAACTGGATACATCACTTAGATGTGTGATTTGAACTCAGCCATTATGGCTTACCAAAATTTACAATACAAAAATTACATAATGGAAGAGAGAGAAAATAAATGTTGGAAGACAGAATCCAACTTTTTAAAAAAAGAAAAGTTTCTGTTTGGAGGTTGGGGGGATAGTTTGCTTATGAGAAAGGAAGAACACTGGATATATCTCACTTAATGTCCATCAGAGATTACAGGAAATGACAGTGACTACTGTATAAACAATTGGATCTGTGGCCCTAGCCTGGATGGTGCTTCCAAGTATTGCATCCACTGACTAGAATGGAGGTGCCCTTTGCTTTATTCAAAACGTATAAGCTGATTTCACAGGGATGTGCATGGTTCCATATAAAATCATACTAGATCTTTAAACCCTTCAACCTTGGGAAAAGAATCCCACAACGTTTCTGATCCAGGAAGAACTAGCAGTGAGAAGCAGCTACCTTTTCCAGAAACTGGTTAACTCCGAGAGAGCAGAGGCACCGCAAATCCGAAAGCTCCCATTCTTCCGGGTTGCTCCCAAGCTCCGCCTTCTCTAAAGAGGCGCGTTAGTCCGTTTGAATCCTAACCAACTCCTCTTTAGCGCCGCCCTTGAGTGTTTTTGCCCCGCGCTCTTTAGTTGGTTTCCCGGCTCCTCGTACGCCGAGGAAAGAGTTTAGTGGAGTGATTCTGCCCTAAGCGAGGTACGTTATTTATATTGGGTTTCCTATTTCCACGAGAGTCAGAGTTGCGGCCGAGTTGTCAAGGAGTGGAGGGCTCTCGTCTCGGCGGATTGCTGGAGAAGAAATACTATTGTGTGTGAGCAACCAGCTAGCTCTCCCTCCTCTGGTGTCGTCCGAATGTGTTGCACGAGAGGTCCAGGCAAACGAACTTCTAGCTAGTGAGATAATGTATGATTAGCCTTTCACCCTGAAAATCTTCGCACCGTTCTATTTTGGAGGTTTAAGCATGCCTGGTCTCATACCGCTTGTCATCTTTTATCTTTATTTTTTATTTATTTTATTGTTTAACGTCTTTGTTGTAGACAACCCTGAGTCGTAGAGAGTTAGGTGGTATGTAATTTTAATAAATTATTGTCTATTAAAACAATGTGATGTCACAGCTGCCAGTTCTTTACTCACAAGAACTTAGGATATCTATTGGTGTAGTGTACTATCAATGCATATCCTTTGGGAATTGACAGATGGAAATTTTGCCAATAAGCGTATTTTCTAAGTGCCGTCCAAGGTTTTTGGTATGATACCCAGTGTGCCAATAACCATTGGGACCAGCAAGTTATTATGATTGCAAATAGTTATTGCAAAGTCAGCCAGATATTTAGCCTGGATTTGGCATGTTTATCCACCTATATCAAACCCTTTTCAAGGACTTGAGATAGGCAGATGCTGGTTGATGATGTTAAAGATATCTTTGCAAGATATAAGTTGTTCCAAGTAAATTATTATTAATAATAGTTTAATTAAAGTGGGTTGTGTCTGCAAATTCGGAGGATTCATTGAGCATGTGAAATAACTTTCCTTTTGTTCCCTGATGATCTAGTTTTTAGAGGAAATTGTAGTAGAACAGTTTCTGTGGTGCTCAAATTCTGATCAAAATAGTTGTGTGTGGTAGGTATCCTAGCCATTTACTTTTATTTCCAAATAAATCCTTCTGACTTATCCATCAGTTCAACTCTGAGGAGTCCCACAATGGGTAGGGTATATTTGCAGTCTTACTCCACAACTTTAATTGTAAATTAGTAAAAATACAGTCTCCAAATCATCTGAGCTGCTGGTGATTTCATGGATACACCCCAGCCTCAGCCTCAACTTTTGCATAAATTCAACAATAAAAGGAATGCTTTAGGAAGCAAGAAGAAATACCACAATGCCTGACAGCCATCTTTCTACCTGAAAAAGCAGTGGTAAACAGAAGGACACAGACTAAGAGCAGCAACGAATAGGTGGAACCATAAAATAAAAAAGAATAAATCTAGGATAAAAACTGAAACTGATTTAATAAATTAATCACAATGCATTTTTATGCACAGTATAGCAGTAATAATCTGGTAACTGCTTTGTGGATGAATTCAACCATATGGGGGCTGTGTATTCCCTACTGAGGATGCAGAGTTAATAGTTCTTACCTGTACCTGATTTAGGATATAGGTTCATCAGTTTCAACTATAGTTCTTAAGTGCAGTATCACATGACCAAAATTTCTTGCTGGTTTCCCATTGAGGTTGTGAGAAGCCAGCTGTGAAAATTGCAAATAGTGATTACAGAGCACAGTGACTAAATGCATGTGTGTTGTAAAGTACCCAAACTGCAATCACTTGACATGGGGATGCTGTAGTAGCCAAAACGTTAAGGATTAGTCGTAAATCTCCTTTTTCTACGCTGTTGTAAGTTTCAACGGCCACTGAACAAATAGTTGATAGGTGAAGACTGCCTGTAATATTACTGATATTTGCACCATTCCTTTCCATACCTGTACACTATACACTAAATAATCAGTTGTGATTCCTTTCACAGATTCACTTTGTAAAAACACTGTTTGTGTTTTTTATTGTTGTGATGGGGTCAGAAAGTCTCATGATCCTTTATGAAGATAATTCAGTGGAAGTCCACTATCCAGATGCTTCCAGATTGCTCCTTTCTTCATGTGGATCAGAGTTCTTATTTGAAAAGGCTGTTCCTCCCTCTGCTCACCCAGTGCAGCCACCGGAAAGAGTTCGTCAGAGGACACCGTTTGCTATTAGTCTCTATCGGGTATAAACAAAATCTTTTTTCTCTAAGCAGGAGAGAAAGATGGCCTGCTCTGGGATAATAGGATTGTAATAGGACATGTTTTGCTTAATCTCTAAAAGCCATTCAAAGAGCTGAGCAAAAAATTGGCAATTCTGAAATGTCAACGGGGACCAATTCTTCACTGACATACCAGCAGAATAAGGCTCCATTCAATCCTGTTATATCATCACTCCCAGTCATCATTATATAAGTGCTACTACTCTTTATGCCAAAATACCACCACCCACAAAAAGGAGAGTAGTATTAGAAGATATTCAATGAAGACAATGTTGAATCTCCAAAACAATCCAATTAAAGAGTTGTATACATTTTGAATTTGTAAAATACTGACCGATACAGGGGCTGTAATGGCCAGGAGTCCCTAGAATTCAAAACAGTAGCACTCCAAAGTGTAAAATGTAGGTTTTTGTAGGTTGCATTAGTCCCAGTTTACAATTGTGTTCTTGACATTTTTGGGATCAAACTCATGATCATTATACTGTCCTATACATGTCCTAATTTGGGGCATAAGTATCTAGCTACCCATCTGCTTTACAAGAACAAATCTGGACTAAAGAAATTTTTGGGCTGATCCAGTTAGAATCTTGTTCTGTTTCTAGAACACTTCATAGGAAGAATGGTATGAATAAATCTTCCTTTGTAGCATGCAGTTTTAGGAAGATATTTTGTTCATATGAGACAATAATAAACTATGGGAAATGTGTCTAGAATATTTCCTGGTTCTCTCTCAAACATGAGAGAGTTTGGGGGGAATGCAGGAGTCACTTGGTTTAGACAAGTTGGTTTAGGAAAGGTCTCTAAATATAGAAGCTTGAGAATCATCATTTTCTGTTCAACAGCTCTTCAGTGTTTCAGGCAGAAATTTATCCTTGCAAATTGTTCAACTTCCTCTTACGTTTGCTATCTTTAATAGCCATAGGTTTTCCTTTCTTACCTATGTTATAAAATTTAAGCTGGTCTTTAATAGCCATAGGTTTTCCTTTCTTACCTATGCTATAAAATTTAAGCTGGTCTGTTTTTTCTTTTTTTTATTATATCCTCATTTTCCTTTTCCTAAAATAGAATAGAATAGAATAGTCTTTATTTTGCTCAAGGAGACTTCTAAGCCATTTCTTCAGGATGCAGCATTGAGTGGCACAGACCTGAATACCAGTGAATTTACCTTTCAGAAGACTGAATGCTCACTTTACGTTGCAAGTCAAAATAAATTTTCTTCTGTTAAGATCAGAGAAATGCTAGAAAGCATTTCAAAACTTTTTGTCTTCCCATATAGAAATCTGTTACTTTATTTTATATATATACTAAATGCAATGCAACCGAACATAGAACCTTCATGGTCATTCTTGTATAAATATAGCAATAATGCTAAGGAATAAGAATTAAGTTGTTTCTCCAATATATAAAATCAAATTCTCTTTACTTTTTTTAGGAACAGCTCTTGCGGGCAATAGATTTCCGAAATCAATATTCTGAGCGACCCTATTTACCTTCAGACATTATACCTCCAGAAAAGAAACATGTAAGTTTTGAGTATATGTTTGTAAAAAAAAAAAAAAAAAAGATTCCAATGAAATATTTAACTGGCTAATTTTATGTGTTATCTTCTTGGCTTATTAGGCAGTAACATATAATTATACTGATTCTTTTGGAAGGACAGATAGATTTACTATACATTACCTGTGTTTGCACAATACACTTTCTTCATGCAGTTACTTTTTCATGGTTCATAGCTGATAAATCAGGAAACCCATAATTCCAGAGGGGCCAAGAGCTTTCACCTTTTGCTCTACAGACCTGCTGCCAATTTTCTCCAATCATGCTTGATGTCGGGATTTGTTAGAAGTTCATTATCCAATAATGGCTTCCTAATTGGCCAGATCAGGCTTGAGTATTGCATTCAATTACTTTGGGAAATACACTGATTGGCTTTGATACTAAGTTTTATAGGGTGATGCTTTCCATGTGAGCCCCCCCTAATTCACCACCTCATTTTTTACTGGAGGACTAAGTGGAGCTTGACCTCCATTGCAGGTTCTCAGGCTTGTTAAATAATAAAATCATCTGACTCAGAGTTACCCCAGATCTAACTGAATCACTCACTGTTCTGAACTCCTTATTGACTTGGTTATGCAAGTCTTTGGTGTAAATATATATAAAATGAGTAATTATTCATTCTTACTGACAAGTAATCCTAAAATCCACAATGAAGCAGTTCTATATATTCTTAACAATATTGATAAAATATTATTTTTATTTTAAGGTATTACTTAAGTCTCTGAATTGAGTACATTTTGATAATTGGAATCTGATTTACATAATTTTCTTATAAATAATTACATCAAGAAAACTAATCCATTCCTATTTTTCATATTTAAAAATCTCAGCTGTACCTCTAATAAGGAATCATTTTTATCTGTAGAGGAAAGAGGGAATGGCCTTGAGGGACAAGAAGAAGAGTTGCTATCAAGGCCATGGTCAAATAAAAAAGGCCTGAGTCCAAGGCAAGAATGTAACATGTCTCCACAAATGCCTTCCTAGTTCACAAGAAGATAAAGGCAAGGAGGAGAGAAGCACTTTCAGACTTGCAAGATTCTGTTACTATAACTCTGTAATAAAAGTTCTATTGGCCTATGTGGCCTAATCAAATCCTAATTCCTCTATTGAAGCTCTGATATCATCTTACTGCAGCTAGAAGAAATGCATTAGGTTTAAGTCCCTTATCACAAACACCACCTAAATTATATGAACATTAATTTTGTCATATTACTATCTTTTTGTTATCCATAATAATCCTTGAAAATTCCTGGAAATTATCTTTGCTCAGATAAACTGTACTGTTGCAAGCTGCATCCCTTATTCCCTTTATTCCCTTATTGATATTTATTTATATCTACAATCTTATGCCTCCTGAGATAGCATTCCAAGTTCCATAGGATGGTGAATTTCCTTCTCTAAAATTGAACTCGGGATATTGACCTCAAAGAGGTAAGCTGTGCATCTCTATACCAGGCATGTCAAACTCACGACGTCGCACGATGTATTGGGACTTTTCCCCCATTGTCGGCAATGGGGTGGGCGCAGTTTCAGCGTGATGCATCCGGCTCGCGGGCTGGCAGTTTGACATGCCTGCTGTATACCATCTTGATAGCTGGCGGTTTCTAAGACCAGAAGATTCATCCCAGAAAAAAATAAAACAGAAGTATTGTGATGAAAAATGTGCATTATGCCAGAATAAGTGTGGTTAGATATAATATCCTGTCCTTTTCCATTCCTCAGTTCAGAAAAATACCTTGAGTTAATCTAAATGTATTCTTTCCTATTAGACACAAGTATATGAACAGAGAAGTACAAGCATTTTTTTCATCTTCTCTTTTGATCTGCAATTGGCAGGGCTTTGGGAAAGTGTAAGCTATCAGAACTCTAAGACTCAATCTCTTCTGCAGGTTATTTTCACAGATGTCACTGAAGCCCAATGGCCTGGCCTTCATGCGGCTAATGAAGAAATGTGTCTGCTAAATGGCAATGTGAAAGTCACGTCTTTAGATGGACATGCTTCTCTTCTTTTACCAGAGCTTCAGCAAGAATTCACGGTGGAGTTTTTATGCAAAGTAAGCAAGGGACTATCAACCCCATTATCGTTTTCAAAGAGGAGCTCCTGTAAGTCAACCCAAGAATGTTACAAAAGTTCCAGCCAAAGCTCTGACTTAAAAATGTGTTCAAGGCTGCTAGGGACAAAAATGAAGGACGATGTAAGTATAGAACATTGTGTACAAGAGAACAATTCAAGTGCTGTGCAAAAAGATAAGATATCTCAGTCTTCCCAGAAGAGTTTATTTGAATATTGTAGGGTTATACAGCATATATCAGTATCATCCTGCCCTGAAGAATGGAAGTACCCTTTGTCATTAGCATTAAGAATCAATCAATCATATAATGGAAATGAAGTTGGCTCTAATAAAAGAAAGAATGAAGTTGATAGCCTAAGCCTGGATCTTGCTAATGAATGCAGAATGGCTAACACAGTTACTTATTTACCTTCAGCTTTACCTCTCAGTTGTCATGCTCCATTTCTACACAGGTAAATTAGTTTTATACATTAAAATGTCTGTATCCTTTATTTCTGTCTTTTTAACAACTTCTTTTTAAATAGCAGCCATACTAACAGCCATACTCTCTTGACTTTTCAATAGCTTTTTTAATATTTGGAGTTTCCAGATATAAAAAAAACCTTACTTTAACCCAGTAATGGGAAAATGCTAGGCCGTTATTCACAAATGTCCAATAAATATGCCATGGTGATTTTTGTTATTTGCATGCTTATATGCTTACTTAGGTACATTTCCAAACAAAGTATCTGTTTTTTTTTTTCTAAACGTGTGCAACTCAGAAACATTATTGTAACTAAAAATGATTGTAGAATCTGACACTTCGCTTTATAGCAAGCCAGATATCCCTTCTTTTTTTTTGAATTAAAAGTTTTTGTTTTTTGTTATTTTAAAATGAAGTGAGGTGTAATGCAGGAGATCATTAAAGAATGTATAAGGTACCGTATTGTGTGTATTTCATTTATTGTGCATCTGTTCCAATGATTGCTTTCTAAAAAAAAGTAAGGTTTACTACTACGGTAGTTATGGTTAAGCACTTGTTTTCAGTTTTAAACATCCTCCTTAATCTGATTGCTTTCCAGATATACTGGCATGTCAGTTCCAGAATTTGTAGGCACTTTAGACAATTGGAATAATTGTATCCAAATATCTGGAAAGGACCAAATGAGAGAAGTTGCTTTAAGGATTCTAATCATTCATTGATTTTTGAGTTCTTAATATTAAGTATTTCCCTTTAAGACAGAAAGCGTTATTGTACAATAAATACTTTGATGTAATTTGCAGCTGTTTCTTACATTACATTCAGCTTTGGATTGTAAAATCTAAATAGCATAGAATAGAATATTCTTTTTTTAAAAAAACACATTTTATTGGTTTTTTTAATTCTTAAAAAAAGGTACTCAGGACACACCGTGGTGTTTGGGTAATCAAACATTCAAAAGTGAAAACATATATAAACAACTCAATTCAATACATTCACTGTCCCCTCTCTATTTCCCTCAAATAGCATAATACGTTTAAAATATTCCATTTCTAATTTAAATTTCTATTACTGCTAAACCTGTTTTAAAACTTTGTCAGTTTACAATTACCATAGTCAAATTTAACTTTAAATCAACAAGTTATCAATTCAGGTATCCCTTCCAGATATATTCTAATTCTCAATCTCTCACATCCCTCATTTTATCACCAATCTCATTTATTTCTTCTTCCACTACACAATAGATATCCAAATTAAAATAAAAAATTAATCTACCCTATACATATATAATCCCCCAATCGATCAATCTCTTTAAGATAACAAAATAATATTAAACCTTAAATCATTTCAATTCATTAAACAAAATTCAAATTTTATCCAATTGATTATCGTGCCTTATCACATCTAAGTTATCATACAGAAAGGTCATCTTACTAATTTAAAAGACTCAGTTAATTATTGAAACCATCCAAATCTAAAAAGTCAACATTTTTTCAATTCCAATATATAATAATTTTCATCAAAATAAATCTATTATTCCAAAAGGTACATTCTTAATCTATTTAAAAATATCTATTTTAATAATCACCCTCCTATATATATATATATATTTCTTACTTCTAACTCTAAATCTTAAACCTTAAAACAGTCCATAAATCCAACATTGCCTTTTAATCCATTACACAATTTTAAATTTCTTTTTTCAGTCTGATTCTGGCTTTTTTTCTGTGCCATGCAGGTTTCCATTACCAAGCTTCCCTTTCAGCCAGTAGATCTTTTTTTGTTGCTTGCAGTGGCCTTTGAAAGGATAGGAATCTCATGCTGTGCATTAGACATCTATTTCTTTCATCCTTAAAGCATCGTTGCTTTGTAGTTTCAAATCTCACTCTTTGCTTCTTCTGTTCCTCAAAGTTATAGATGGAAAGGTTATAGGATAGAATAGTTCCTCTTTTATCAATGTTGATTCCTCTTCTAGTATGTTTTGATTTATAGAATAGTCAGATGTAGTCTGGACATCAGTTTAAAGTGAGATTTCTGGATCTTAATTCTGTAGTGAACTCTTTCATTGTAGCACATATTTCTACAGTAACGTCATAAATCTTTTCCAATATAAGTTTACAGTTTAATTGTATCTGAGGTTTCTCCATTTTGATAGTAATTAAAAAGAGTCTCTTTTTTCTTTTTTGTGGAGGCTATATTTAATAAAAGTTAGGCAGTGTCCACCCCCACAATTCTCACAGCTGCACAGCTTATCTTTTCTCTTCAAAAATAATTTGAAGGTCAGGTCTATTTCATCTTCAAAGAGTAACCAAAAGTTGTAGTATTAGGTTTTCGCCACTAGATGCCCTCAGTAGGTTAAAAAAAGATCTTTTCCAGATACCATTTCCTATTTTCTATTTTTTAAAGTATAATGTGAAGAAAGAAATAATCTTCCAGCATAAGATGATAGTACAGTTCTTAGAAAGAGAAAAAAAAATTTCTGTATCCCCAAAAATATGGAAATAAAATATAGTCTTTAAAATTTTGCTCTATTTTTATACAATGCCTTTCTTCCCAAACATGAAGAAGCTGCTTTTCCAAGCCAGGGAAATAATTCCAAAAAGGCTCTTACAGGCACAAAAAACAAAGTAGAGTAGAGAGAATAGCAAGGAAAAGTCTTACCCGGATTCACCACAGGGGTTCTTACAGCTTAGATGTTCTTTGACTTGTGATTTGAAGCGGCAGGATGATCAGCCATTTTACTGGCTGATCTTCTCCGTCAATCCTTAGAGATAGCTCGGACAGCTGGAGGAGCCGCTGCTCCTCCACAGCCGAGCAAAGGCTCCTCGACAGAAGTCACACCCTCCAGGGCAACTTTCGACCCGCATAAGGGTCTACCAGAGAGGGAAAACTAGTCGACGAGGAGACGAGTCTCTCCGTACGACTAGGGACGCCGCGAACTGCAGAATAGAATATTCTTTATTGATCAAGAAATTTGTCTCTGGAACATAAGCCCCCAGTATACATACAAGCAACAAAGTGGTAAATCATAAAACAAACATAAATCATAAGATACACCCAACAAAGTGATAGTCATAAGATAACAATAGGAATATGTAATAGGAAAGATGCGAAGGATAGTAGTAATACAGTCCTGCCATGTGGTTAGATATCCTTAGACATAGAGTAGACAGTGCTGTGGGAATTATGTATTTAGCAAGAGTGATGGCATGGGGAGAAAACTTGTCTTTGTGTCTAATTGTTTTGGCGTGCAATGCCCTGTTAGCGGTGTCCTGAGGGGAGGAGTTGAAACAGTTTATGTCCAGGATGTGAGGGGTCTGTAGATATTTTCTCAGTCCACTTTCTGGCTCGTACAGTATACAAGTCCTCTATGGCAGGCTGGTTTATTGTTATACTTATTAATATCAAAAATCCAAATCATAATTAATATTCCCATATTTTCATTTTTTTCTATCTAATAGTCTAAGTCATCTAAACATTAGACTTTCATAATCTCTCATCAACACTGTATAAATACCCCTATATTTATGTATGTCTAATAACAATTTAATAAAACATTTTTTAAAAATGATCCACAGGTGGGTCTTCACTGATTTTTTTGGACAAAAACAGGAAGAGGATGGATATCACTCATACTCACAGCCTATCAAAGTACTTTGGAGCAAGGGTATTATTTACAGGTATGTGTATGTCTGTTTATGAAAGGAGATTTAAAGGCTAATACATCTGTATTCTTACTTAACTGTAAGAATACTGAATAATTTGCAAAATAATAGATTTTTAATGATAATCACTGTTCTAGGATAATGAATAGGTAGTTCTCACTTAGCAACCACTCATTGAGCAACTGTTTGAAGTTATGATGGCACTGAACGAGTGCTACTTATGATGAATCCTCTGAGTTCTAACATCGTAGTTCCCCCATGGTCATATGCTCATGATTCAGTCACTAAGCAACCAGCTTACATTTAATGATTGTAACATCCCATGGTCACATGATGAGCATTTGCAACCTGCCCTGGTTTCACATAAGCAAAGTTGATGGGTAAGCCAACAGAAAGTCACAAGTTGTTCTGGTAATACCTCCCCTACCTACACACACACACACACACACGCCTCGGGTCTTCCTGCACATGTCCTCCTTCCTTCCTCTTCCCTGTTCTCAAACAAACCTGCTTCCTCCTTCCTTCAGCTGCCACACCACAGCGCCCCCTATTCCACTTACACATAGTCTGCACCAGGCCTCCCCTAGCAGCATCCCTGCTGTTTATTTGGGATCTTCTCCACTTCCCGCTTAATGACCCACACAGCTTGGGATTATGATGGCAACAGGAACTATTGGATTGCTGTCATTAAGCAATGCAGCCATGTGAGGTCATGCTTTACAATCACATTGCTTTATATATATAGATAGATAGATAGAGAGAGAGAGAGAGCATAGGTTTTTCCTATTCCTTAACTGGTTTTTTGTTGTTGTTGTTTTGTAATACTTTGGTTTATTAATTGTTCGGGAGAATGGGAAAATTTGTATAATCTTTTAGTATTTCTTTAATTTCAGCATTTAATTACAGATTGTAATTCTTTCATGGATAAATAGACAGTGAGTATTTTTAAAATCCCACGGGGTTCTGTTAGCCTTCTTCCAGAATCAGAGCTGGATTTGTCTACAATTAATTTAGATAGCCTATTGGGATAATAAAAACATAGTGGAGCTAATATCCCATACTTTCTATTAGGTTTTCTCTTGGACTTAGAAGCATAGAAATTTATCCTGGTGATGGATCAGTCTTTAAATCAGGAGGTTTCTTTTTGGGAAAATACTTCACTCGTTATTGTATTAATCAACAAACGAAACAGGTACATAACAGTAAATAAGTCTTTTCTTGAATATTTTATGATAACTGTTTTTCAGGAATATTGTACAACTTGCACATTTAAAATGAGGATCATGATAGATTAAGAACCATGAATACATGCTGACAAAGTAGTGAGAGAAAGGAGGGAGGGAGAGGTACTGTGTGTGTATGTGTGCACACAGTACAGTTTTCTTGCCCCTTTGCAGATGACAAAGAATGCACAGACTGTTGGTGCATCTAGTAATTTTTTTACTTATTTATTCATATACTGTATCCAATTCTTTGTATCTAAGTTCTTACAATTATATCCATCAGATGTGAGACTTTTGATGTCTAGTCCTGCAACCGTGGTTTAGATGTTTGATTTTCCTTTCATGAAACAAAAACAAAGAGCACGTTCTCCTGACTGCTTCTAACATAATTAATTCTACCTTAAGAAACCCTTTTTTCAGAATCAGCGGCCAAACACCTTTTCCAAAAAAAGCAAACTGGTAGCATGGTTTCTTCTTATATTATCCATCTTCCCAGAATATTCCTACCATCAGTGCTTACCACTTTTTTCTTTTCGGAGCAGATAATCCTACTTCCACATTAGTTTCTGGATTTACTGTAAGAACTGAGGTGCTTTATGATCATCTTCAAATTCCTACACCTATCAACAGTCTTAGGCAGTCTTGCACTTTTAGTTTTTTTGACAGAGCTGCCATCAGAAAGCATCCCACCTACAATTATCTGTGGCATATGTCACAAAAAACAAGAGATTAGAGCAGTGGTTCTCAACCTTTTTATACGGCGACCCCGCTCATAAGGATGCGCGGCGCGCATGCGCGACGGCGCCCCCATGCGTGGCGCCACCCCGAGGGAAAAAATGGCGGATCGCGTTGTTTGGCAACCCCCGTAAAATGGTCGTTTGACCCCAAATGGGGTCACGACCCACAGGTTGAGAACCACTGGATTAGAGCAATGTAACACCAAAGGAACAAATTGCTTTAAACTGTATAATGAACAAATGTTGACTTGGAATCCAGTAGTTTAATGATCTGTTGTACTTGCTTTGTTGTTTAGCGCTTTTGTAAATACTCATTTTTCTTTTACACTCATCTTTTAGAGAGAAGAAACCATGTACTCTGTAAGCGGCCTACCACCTGATGTCCCCGGGAGTCTCTACTCTGTACGGACAATTATAACACAATCAGTAAGGTGAGGTACTTTGCTTACTTTTCGGTATTTGTTCATTTATTTAGATTATGCCACCTGAGCTCAGTTTTCTAGGTAATTTGGAATAATATTTAGTCACTTTTTTCAGTAACATTGACGAAAGGACACCAGTTAATGAAAACTGTTCAAACTACGATAATCCATGAATCTGGATTAATTCTGGGGATGCTCTGACAATTATCAGTGCAAGGACTGATCATAAATCACTTTTTTCAGTGTTGTTGGTCATTAAACGAATGGTTGTAAGCTGAGGACTATCTATGTATGGATGTCATAAAAAACAAATCTATTTTGATTCTGAAGAATAGCTGGGAATTTTAAAAGTTTTCAAGCTTTTAAATCATCAAACAGTTGTACAATAGACTTGTCTCCCTACTGCTCATTCTAGCATAAGGTGCTGGCCATAAATTGGTCATTATAATTTTTTCCCAAATGTTTTTATCTTATTAGATATTTAACAATACAGTCAAGGAGAAAAACAGAAAAAACAAAAAGCAAAGAATAAATAAGGCAGAGAATTAAAAGCATTGTAACAATAAATATTTTTTTGAAGTAATCATTACTCACTAATCATTAATTAGTGAACTAACATGTAAAATATCCTGTTAATTTAGAACTTCAAAACATTAAGATCAAGTTAATATGCAATAACTAACAGCAATGAACAGTAATACCTTTAAATGTTTTAAAGGCTTGCAACTTAAAGTGAAATTTGAGTCTCTCTTTTATTTTTCTAATTAGAGTTCTTCAACATGATCTTGAAAACATGCTTTCCTTAACACATAATTATAATGTTTGCTGCTGGAAATTGGTAGGTATGAATATGACAATCAACTATTAGCATAAGATAAGTGGTACAACTAAAATGTATCTTATTTGATTTCATTTGTTTTTTAATAGTCTTCTGAAACAGGTGGAAGAACAGTGTTACCACTCCCTGTGGCTGAAACATTTGTTTCTAATGTAGGAAGATTCTTTGCATATTCAGATAAGAAAGTATATGCTATATTTTGTGATGGGACAGTGCTGAATATGGAGTGGGATTTCAGTTTTCACTCTGGAAGATCACAGGTGAGCAATAGATAAAGTAAATTATATTTATTTCATATTTAAAGAACTATTAAGAAGGATCATTGGATAAATTGGATCAGATCAGATAAGTCCCCAAGTGCAGAGTTCCCATCTTTTAAACAATGTTTATCAAACTTGGGGATTTTAAGATTGGCTATTTAACATATCACCATCTGAAACAGTGTTTCTCAATCTTGACAACTTTAAGATAGATGGACTTCAACTTTGGGGGAGGGACATGAAAATATTCAATGTCTACCCAGGGTTCAACACTGCCCAGGATAGACTTTTTTATTTTATATTCTATTTATACACACATACATGCTGCAGGAGCACTGTAAATACAAAATAAATAGTTTTAACAGAGTTGGCATTATACCCTTCCATATTGGGCAGCAAGGGATCTCCAACATTTTCAGTCTTGGGTTGAGTAGTTCAGCATCTTTCCGTGTGATATTTAGAGTCTTTAGGTCTTCCATGAATGTTCTTCACTATGTATTTTGAGGACTTCCTTCTGGTCATGTGGCATTGAGGGGGGCAGGGTCCATCTCACTGTCATTAACAGACAGTAGGGTATATAGAATGGAAGGAAAAGCTCCCCTACTCTATTAAGAGTCTTTTTCAAGTCTTGAAAAGTAACACAATCATATGTATGGCAGAATCCCTTCTGCAACGAGTTGAGGATGGTTCTTTTAAAGAAATGAACCAATTCTTCATTTAGCTCGCCGGCAGGTAGCAGTCAAAGAAGGGACTTGCTACATAGGGAGTACAACTGTGCCTTATTTAAACTAGAAGGGAATTTGGGAGATCTTGCAGAAGATCCAGGAAGCTGGTTCCCAGTTTAGGAACAGATTAGGAAATCAACATGACCTGGAATAAATTACAATGGACAGGGATAGTAGACATTCTTTCCTAATTTTATTTTTTGTTCCTTTGTTCAAGAATCCTCAAGAGAACAACGCAGGTTGGTGTAAACTGACTTGTCCTGAAGGAGCACAACAGCTTTTCCAGATTGATCATCCTGGGCCCTATGAGAGGTACTTCTGGGGAATTTTGGGAGACTTGATCCAGTTCAGCCTCTCTAAAACCAAGGTGGTGGAAGTTATTTTACAAATTACTTTAGCAATAAAGCCCTTTTTAAAATATGGCAGATGTTAACATAATGTATAGTTGCTGATAGATGGCTGAAATAGTTTTTCAAGAATTACATTTTTTCTCCAGAATTCTTTGTCTTATGAGACATTAAAATTTATTCAATCCTTATATTAGCAGATAATCACAGAAAAAAATATATTACTTGTACTACTGCCTAAATGGTTTCTAAGATCAAACATACAAGTCCCTCCTATCCCTTATGTCACCATCGCTTTCATGTAGCCCTTATCCATTCTGCTGATAAGCCCATAAAAGTTACTGACTCTCCTGCATTTTTGTTCTGCTCTTTAGTTTTTACTACTTTTTACTAATTTGATTGGTATTCATAAGATGCTCCACATTTGCCACAAGTCATTAAAAGCTGTTTCTCATTTACACCAGATGTAACAAAACTTTTTTCTTTAATGCAGATATATCACAACAGTGGTGGAATGGTGCAAAAGCCTGAACAAGGACAAAGGGTCATGTATCAATACAAAAGAATCCATTGAAGAACAAAGCTGGTATTCTTCTTAACTAAAATAACTCAGAATAATCTCAAATTTGCAGTGATGCTTTGTAAAGTCCATTAGACTTATTATCTCGGCCTTGATATTCTGAGGGTCTTTTTCCTTTTTTAATTAAAAGTATAGTTTCTTCTGCAAATTAGTAGTAAAATGTGTATTCACTTTCCAACAATTTTTTTTGTAGAAGTATGTTAAATGGAAGTAATGAAACAAAGTGAACTGTTAAAGTTCAGTTTTAGAGGGCCATTCTATTCTACCAGATTTTGCTAATGTTGTATCAACCAAGAAAATAATTGTTCATTTTAATTAGGTTTTTCTTTTTCCCCATAGGTCAGTTGCTGCTGAGCTCGAAAAAATAAGACGATTCAATTGTATCCATTTTTACACCTTTTCAATGCCCACAATACTTCTTAAAATAGGTAATTCTTGGTTTGAGACATCAAACAATTGCCCTATAGGGAATTCTAATTCAGTTTTCCAGTCAAAGCATCAATAAAATAGCTGGGAACAATAACATTCATATGCTACGGACTTCCTTGTGACAATGTTTGTTATGTCATACTGTAGTTATCATTAGCTATGGTTTTGCATTCTTATTTAATGAAATACTCCAAAGAAAATTCTAAATTGTGATATGCCTGATTTTAGTATCACGTTTCTCCTTAACTACTTACTATAGTTTTAGTCGAGAACAGCAATATTCCAGGTAGGATTTCAGCTGTGGGAAGAAATCTGTCATCCAACCTAGATACAGAAAGTGTATCAGAAGTCTTTTTGGCAGAGGATGTCTGTCTCAAGAACATAACTGAGTCTCTGGAAAAAACTTTGAAAGTTATAAATGATATTGACTCTCTTCTGGCTTCTTCCACAAAGTGTACTATTGGAATCAAAAATATTTCAAAGAAAGCTGTCCATCTTTAATCTGACTGGAAAAACAAAAGTCACTAACTTCACAGATGATTATATAAGATTTATATAAATTATGACAAAACAATTTATTTTTAAAAGACTAAATATTCAGATTACAAAGAAATGTGAAATGTGGCTTCACTGAGATTCTCATATTCAAATAAAATTTACCATGCATGGATATTTTGCACTATTGATTTGTTTTTTTATAGTTTTTCCAATATTCTTCAAAGTCCACAAAAAGGCCTAATGAAGTCAATATGTTCTAATCAAAGTGGTATAATATTGATTTATAGCATGTGCATTTATTTAATGTAGCACTATCACTTTCCACTCATCCACTGTAAATCACTTAGGTTACATGGGTAATGTAGAAATTGGATGGATGGATGGACAGACAGATAGGACAGAGAAAGAGAAAACCCAATGGGGAATAGGACCAAAATTATTGCATAGGAAGAGGAAGAAATACAGATATAAATTGATTTAATTGGTAAAAATGAAGGTAGCAGAAACCAGGAATAGGTCTTAAGTAGAATATTAAAATAACATTAATAGGGTTGGGTTTTAAGGTGGATCACAGATTATATACAGCAGAAATTATATAACTAAACAGTTAACAGGACAGATAAGGAGTATTGGAAAGGGTAGAATAATCATACAAATAAGTTCACACATTTTGATGAGTGGTAAGTTTGCATGTAATTTTTACTGGTTTCAGGCATAAAAAAAATTCAAAATGCTATCTTTTAAACATGATCCTTGTATCCCATTCTGCAGATATTTACAGCTTCTATAAAAACTCAGGTTCAGTCTGTTCTGTTGCTAGGCAGCAACAGGTATCTAAAATAGTTACATAACCTTTTTAAAAAATCAGTAGCGTAGCAGAATATCACAATTAGAAAAGTGAACATAAGTTGCAAATTTACATATATTGTGAGTGATTGCTCTGTAATAAAATATACTTTTTAGTTAGGCTGTCATCCTAACATATCAGATACACTGTGTTTGAAGTATAGTGTTAAGCTTCCCTTGGGGATGTACATTTGCCACAGTTCTTACATTCATGTGCCTTCTGGTCTCAGGTGGCAACATGTTTGATGGATCTAAGCAGAGTCAGGCTGGATTAGTCCCTGGATGGGCGACCACAAGGAAATCCCAAGGTTACAAGTTAGGCTTGAAAATTAAAAAAAAAAAAAAAGACCAAAAAGCTTACATCCTAGAAGACTGTGCCAAGCCCTTTCAACAACATTGCCAAGAAAAATGCATGAACATTTCCATACCTGAGATGCTAGTTTTTTATAAAACGAAAAATGAAGCCAACGTACAACAGCGAGTATCCCTTTATTTCCCAGGCCTTTAAAAACACGCCCCATGTTCAGCTAGCCCCAACCTGCCACACGGATCTTTGCACGCCGGCAGGCGGAGACGGGGAAATACCAGGGATGGAGCCGAGGTGGGGGTAGGTAAGGAGGTGAATGGGCGGGGCTTCTCATCTCCGCAGCCCGGTGGCCGGCCCAGAATGCTCCGCGCGCGTTGCCGATGAATGAGCGTCTTTTCGGGCCGGCGGGAGGTGAGTGGGGAGCAGGGACCGTATCGGGGAGTGGGGGAAGCAGGGAACGGGCCTCAAACCCTTCCCCCGAAGCCGGGATCCCTTTGGGGAATCCGGAAGGGCACCGAGGCTGGGGAAGAACCAGCTGCGAGCGGACGCCGGGCTGGCGGAGAGGCGTCTCGTGGGCGAGAGGGAAAGATGCAAGGAGCGTCGCCAGTGGCTCTCGGCCAGTGTCTCTTCCCTCCTGGGGGCGAGAGGGAGGCTCTGCCTTTTTTCAAGGCAGAAACTCAACAGGCGAAAACCTCGCTGCGCTCAGCAGCGACAGAGCGCAGAGGATGGGCAGTGTTCAGCCATGTCTTCCCCGCCCCGTCCCGCCTCCGTCCCTGCATCTTCGGCACTTGTATAAAGCCTCGCCAGCTGAGCTCCTGGGCGATCTGACAGCCCTTCATTTTTAAATCTTTACCTTTGCCATATTCTCTAGATTTATAATTTTGTAATGATTCCCAAATGAACCCTACAGAATGGTTGATGGAAATGGATATATCTTATAAATGGTCAGAGAAGAGTAACTATGATTATTTTAATATCATCATCTGATGCTAAATGCAGGATGCAATCAAGTTTCAGAATCATTTCTGAAATATTATTTGTACCCAGCATTCAGAAAATATCATCTCATTTTGAGACAAGGACTGGGTAATGTGAATATGGACATAATAAACATGTTATAACAAATAACAAGCATTGTTCAATATAATTCAATAATAATTTTAATGTTATTTTAATAATTAATAATTATAATTATTGTTTCCTTTATAACTAGTCCTGCAATTCTGTTTAAGAATTGATCAGCATATGTTGTGTTTACCTTCCAAAAAATAATTGAAAAGTGCTTTTTTTATGAAGATAAATTTGTCAAAGGTAAATAAATGTACATAACCATATATACTTTTGCTAGAAAGGAAGGTTAGACAAACCAACATTTAAAGATATTTAAAAGGTCTTAAGAGAGAAAAGTAGAATAAAAATCAAAAAAGATATAAGGCAGTGGTGGCAAACCTATGGCATGGGTGCCAGAGGCAGCACGCAGAGCCCTCTCTGTGGGCACCCGTGCCGTCGCTCCAGTTCTAGGCCTTCAGCTGGGTTTTATAAAACCTTTTTGTTTTAGGCCTCTGCCACTGTGTGCAAAAAAAAAAAAAGTTTCAATCAATCAGTGAATTTCAACTTCTCGCTAGAAAAAAAAGATCTTGCAGAGTTGGAATTGATTGATTGAACTTTTTAGTCCCACCCAGTCTGCCATTACCACAGCCATGCCCACCCAATGGACCACACCCATCCAATTGGCCACACCCACCCAGCACCCGACAATGCATAAGTGGGTTTTGGGTTGCAGTTTGGGCACTCGGTCTCTAAAAGGTTTGCCATCACTGATATAAGGGGTTCTTGGTGCTCTCTGAGCTTGCTTGATTTCTTGCAAATGTTTCATTACCAACTTTTGAAAATAATACAGTGATGTCAAAATGCAAAAAACGTTATAAACTGTGCATCCAGGGTACAAAGTTTCCTCTCTATGGGACAGTGACCTAAAAGAATGTGTTTACAGAGATGATTAGTTCACTGGTTTCTATTATGTTTTTGCTTAGGAAGAAGAGTATCAGAATTGGTAAGGCTTCTCATTAAGCTTTCTTTGTGATAATTACAGAATGACTCAAGATTTTACAGACAATGGGCTATATGTACCCTGATGAGATTTTGTGCATGGAGACATGCTGCTTGCTATGGCATCTGAGACTGAAAAAGCCCATGCTCTTCTCCAGTTGTTCAGCACAGCATCTGTTATTTCAAGTCTAGGACTGGGGATTTTCTGCTATTTAGCAGATAAACTTCTACAATTTTCTTTCATTCAGCAAACTTACTGGCTGCGGGCATTGTCTGATAATATGGTGCATGGTATTATAGGACTGTGGTCATGGGCAATAGTGATTGGACTCAAGAAAAAAAGTGACTTTACAGAAGTAATTTTAGCTGGCTTCCTCTCCTCCGTGATTGATATGGATCATTTTATTCTAGCTGGCTCCTTTTCACTAAAGGTAAGCAAAATTTCTAGAATATTTATGAGTAAATCTGAAGATACTTTAAAGAATAATATAAATGTTGCAAAAACTTTTTATATTAAAATCATGATTTCAAGTTTTAGCAAATCTATTTAGTAGACTTCTAAGTTACAACTTTTATTGTATAATAAAAGTAGTATTTTGTAGTGGCCACCCTGATGTGACTCCTTCTTGCCTGTACTGAATTTGATTAAAAAGAAACTTGGGCAGTTTTTCATGCCATTTGCTGTCCAAAGCTAGGGAATAATTTACATTTAGTTTTAGGGTGAAATCACTCATTCACCCTATTCTTAGACATACACAGTTTGATACGGACTGGCTTTACAGGATGTGTTTGCTATGAAAAGAAATAGCATAGCTTGTCTAATCCCAGAGGCAGATCTTCCCAGGATTTTCTGGAGGAAATTCTGGAGTTTAGTATTTGTTTCATGGGGAGTGCACATAAACTTTGGCTAGTTTTTCACAGTAGTTTATTGAATAGCCTGTCATAACGCTATGTGTTGATTAAGGTTTCATACCACATTGATTGGCTTCACACAAAACACATTATGCTTTATTTATTAGATTTTTATCTTGACTTAATACATTATATGGAGAAATCCATGGGTAAACAATAAAAAATTCACAGTGAAATTGGGGGCAGGGGATAACCGTAAAGGATTTTATTCTCCAGAACTATCTTCATTGTCACCTATATTTAAACTGGAGAGGATGAAAGCTCATTGTTTATCAACTATTTCCATCTCTTAGTTGAATGCCATAGCTAAAAAAAATAGTGTGAATATTAAGACTGAGAATCAATAAAAACAGTCCAGTCTGATTGTCTAGAAAAACTGTGCATTATATTGTTTCTGTGCTGAATACCTGTTGATGCCTTCATCCTTACTTGACCTTAACCATCTTGGTGCAGTATTGTGATCGGCTGCTTGGTTGGTTCCTTAGCTAAGGAGGACATCAGTTATAAGATCTGTATAATCAACTAAGCATAATCCTCTGATAATGCTGCTCTGCTTGTTCCGTTCCACGCACTTCAGATACTTACTTCAAGATTTTTGGAATAATAGCAAGATTTGCTGTTTAATAGGCAGGTTGGCCAACCAGGAAATCAGGTTTAACATTCAGGCTTTTTAATCTTGTAATTTCCATATGTAAAAGTATACTGCTATCATAAAATTATGATTTATTAAAAGTGCCTGATAGAGAATTATACTTGAGGTGTGCCCAGTTAAGAAAATACAGTGGGAAGAATTTATGTTAAGATTTCATTAAAAAAAAAGATTTATTTTTTGGTTTGTGTTCCCTCTTTTTGGATGGTGTATTTAAGAGGAAAAGATATATTTGAAATAAAAGTTTTACCATCACACAGTAGAGTGAAATAACTTAGCATTCAATATTGATATTTTTTAAAGATCTTCCCTCTAGCATTTTAAAACAGGTAGCAATAAAATTGTTTTATCACACCTTTTTCCAGTAGATGGCATACTTGAAAAAGAATTTGAATGTATTGATTTTACATGCAGGATTTCTAATTCTCATTTAACTCTTATTTACAAACTTTTATTCAGTAGGATTAATGTATTCAAGGGACTTGGTTTTTTACGTTTGATAGATGGAAGCACTCAAGGCTTATCCATTCATTGTGATCATAATTTATATACCTTACTTCTGGTTCACATAAGCTGCCAACTACAGGTGAAACAGACTAAAGATAGCAGTTGCCTTATTTAATAGAGCAAAATATCTATCTGGTCTAGAACTGAGGTTTTAAGGACAATCTGCTTTAAAAAACCTTGAAGGAGCAAGTTTTTAATATGCTCAATTAGGTGTCTTAATTTTTTATTGTCTTTTGATAATCCAGGGCATAAAGTTTTGATCATGACAGTTCTATCAATATCAAACACTGATCAGAAATAATGCAACAAACGTAATAATTGAGATCTTTGCGTATTTTGTATTATAGTAAAAAAAAATTTCCTTATGAGGTACACTGGCCTGAGAGATTGTGACTAATCCAAAGACACCCAGATAGCTTTCATGGTAAATATGGATCTTGGATCTCCCCAACAGCAGTCAACACCTGAACCACTTCTCCTTACATTTCTCTGTTGTCTGGAGTTCAAGCTGCAATAATATTGCTAAAGAGTACAGCGGGATAGTTACCGTGTAAACAACTCAGAATCTTACTTACTATGTGGTTACCATAACAGATTCTCTTCAAAAAGACCTTAGTCAACCTACATATGTGTGGGCAATATTTTATTTAATCAGATATTAATAACCTATGTACAAACAATTTTAGTTGAAATTGGGAAATAGGATTATTTATAAATGATTTCAAATAGGTACTCTCACTGGCAACTTTAAACTGAAAGATTTTATTTTTGTTCATTTAGAATTGTCATTTTTTACTTAACTAACTCCCAAATCTGCCAGAAAAATGTAGAATTAGAACTTTTTGCCAAAATAAGGAAGTCTGCAATCAGTATTACTTATCACTCCCTTGTTCCCAGTTCAGCAGCCAAGTAAATTTTAAAAATGAATAGTAGTTCCAGGGCTAGCAACCAGAGAATGTGTCCAAGCTATTAATTAAATGAACTGCATTTACCAAAACTTGGAATAGCAGCGAATACTACAACATGCAAAGCATTAAATATAAAAATTCTACTGATAAATAATCCTGATAATTAATACTTTCTGACATATGTGTTGATTTTAGTCAAAATGCAAATCAGCTTAGTTTGGTACAGCTATTACAAACCTTTTTTTTTCCTCTTAAAAAACAGCATATGCTTTTCCTTTCCAATACAAGCTATATTTGTATCATTTTTTTTCCCTCTCAGGCTGCCCTGACTCTCCCACAAAGACCATTTCTTCACTGTTCTACTGTGATTCCAGTTGTGTGCCTGATGTTAAAGTTCCTTATGCATCTTCTCAAGCTGAAGGATTCCTGGTGCTTTCTTCCCTGGATGATGTTTATCTCCTGGACTTCGCATCATGTTCGAGATGGAATACGTCATGGCCTGTGGATCTGTCCCTTTGGAAAGACTGTTCCCCTGCCTTACTGGCTTTATGTGGCCGTCACTACAACTTTGCCTCATCTCTGTTCTTTCCTTTTGTATTTAACCGGAACAAGAGAATTAATGTCAATAAAACATGGGATTCATATTGATGTGTAAAGATATTGAAGATGGTTCTGTTCTGGATAATAATGTTTTCCTGTTTGTTGAATTAGGTCAAAGTTGATGAAACAAAGTTGATTTCCTGCAGTCACTGCTGCACAAGGTATTGTGTGACCGGTAGGGGACTATTTATTGGTAGCTCTTTTTTTAGATTTTATTATCTGTTTTTGTTAAGTATGTATAAATAGCTTCTGGTCCCAATCATTGTTTTTCTTGCCTGAACCTAGTGGCTAAAACCCCTTTTAATAAATGGATTCTAGTTTCAGAAAGCAAACAAAATATATTTCTTCTGATTCGGCATCTGTTTAACGTTGAGACTAAAGGGCTTACTATATAGAAGTTGACGCCCTCTGCTTCCCTTGAAAGATGAAAAAAATGGATAAAATGCTATCTGTCTGCGCATTGCTTAGATGTTCTCCTGTAACTTCTGCTTTAAGTATTTGCCATATCTATTGTCAGCTATATCTGCACCATTTTTTATATATGAATAACATCACTGATAAAAAGTTTAAAATTCAACATTGCACATTATTTATGAAAATATAACAGTTGTGACATTGCACTTTATTAAGAGATGGCAAGAAATAGGGGCCTTTGGAATTAATATTAGCTCCCTAAAATCTATATTTTGGTAGGTTTGTGCAAAGTATTCAGAAGAGATCCTTTGGCATTATGTAGGTATACAAAAGAAGGGATTTTTAAAAAAGCAGTATGAAAGCACCCACGTGTTTTGCAAGGCTTGCACATCAAAAGCTATCTCTGGGTGTCTATGTATGTGGATGCACAGATAATACTAACAGTGGGACCACCAGCAAAGCAAAGTGGCTAGCCAGGCAGATGCATGCTGAGAATAACAGGTTTCAAAGCTGCTGCATCTATATTGCAAAACAGCTGCCTCAGCAGTTTGAAGAATGGTACTTATTTGTGTTCTCATGAATGACATAACATGCAAACTAATACTGTCTTTTGAATATTTTGTACTGGCTTCCTTTATGCCTCTAATTTCTTAAGTACAAGTGAGATGAGATCAGGTAGATGAGTGGAGTATTGTGTAGTAACTGGCAGAGTATTCCTTTGCCATTTGCAGAGAGCTTATTTAATATCCAGAATACTGGAGAGATGTTCTCATTTTGAAATAATAATAAAGTTGAAAGGGACCTTGGAGGTCATCTAGTCCAATCCCCTGCTCACACAGGAAACCCTATACCATTACAGACAAATGGCTGTCTAGTCTCTTCTTAAAAGCTTCCAGTGTTGGAGCATTCACCGCTTCTGGAGGCAGGTTGTTCCACTGGTTAATTGTTCTAACTGTCAGGAAGTTTCTCCTTAGTTCTAGGTTGCTTCTCTCCTTGATTAGTTTCCAGCCATTGCTTCTTGTCCTGCCTTCAGGTGCTTTGGAGAATAGCTTGACTCCCTCTTCTTTGTGGCAACCCCTGAGATATTGGAACACTGCTATCATGTCACCCCTAGTCCTCCTTTTCATTAAACTAGACATACCCAATTCCAGCAACCGTTCCTTATATGTTTTAGCCTCCAGTCCCCTAATCATTTTTGATCCTCCTCTCTGTATTCTTTCTAGAATCTCAACATCTTTTTTACATCGTGATGACCAAAACTGAATGCAATATTCCAAGTGTGGCCTTACCAAGGCATTGTAAAATGGTATTAAAATTTCACAGGATCTTGATTCTATCCCTCTGTTAATGCAGCCTAGCACTGT
The DNA here is from genome assembly GCF_016545835.1 of Crotalus tigris. NCBI lineage: Eukaryota > Metazoa > Chordata > Lepidosauria > Squamata > Viperidae > Crotalus > Crotalus tigris. The sequence goes on from NW_024097936.1 coordinate 175,959, forward strand.
GTTGGTTTTTTTGGCAGCTGCAGCACACTGCTGGCTCATATTTAAGTGATTGTCCACTAGGACTCCAAGATCCCTCTCACAGTTACTACTATTGAGCAAGGAACCACCTATACTACACCTGTACATTTGGTTTTTCTTGCCTAAATGTAGAACCTTACTTTTTTTCACCATTGAATTTCATTTTGTTAGATAGCGCCCAATGTTCAAGTCTGTCAAGATCCTCCTGTACCTTAAGCCTATCTTCTGGAGTGTTGGCTATTCCTGCCAGCTTGGTGTTGTCTGCAAATTTGATGAGTTTCCCATTTATCCCCTTGGGGAACTCATCAAATTTGCAGATGACACCAAGCTGGCAGGAACAGCCAAAACTCCAGAAGACAGGCTTAAGATACAGGAGGATCTGGACAGACAAATGAAGTTATTTCCGTTTTACAAAGATTTTAAAACGGCTAAAACAAAGAATGTATTGCCTGTAACATTTTGGTATGATCATAAATGCATTTGCTTTCAGGATTTTCACTGAAAGAATTAACACTCCTGGAGAAGTTGGTGCCAATTAAAATATTTTATGCTTTTATTGAATGTTAGTATTTCTTCTGGTTTGCAAAAGAATATTGAAATATGCAATATTGCAAACTATCATGAACTCCTAAGCAATCCTGATAGTTTCTAACAGAATAATAAAGTGGTAAGGGATTTTGGAAGTTTTCTAGTCTAACCCCCTGCTCAGGCAGAAGATGCTATACCATTTCAGACAAATGGCTGCCCATTCTCTTAAAAACCTCCAGTAATGGAGCAGCCACAACTGCTCATTGTTTCTGTTGTTGTTTTGTTGTTTGTTTCTGTTGTTTTATTTATATACATGCACACATATTTGCTTATCCTGAAAAATAGAAAATGGAATCAGGGACAGTAATTCCTGTTAATGATTTCCAATAATACTTTTGCATTAAAACTGCTTTAAATACCTGCTGTTGAAATATCCTTTCTTTCAACTCAAGCCAGCAAGCATACTTAATACAGGTAGTTCTTGACTTGTGGCTGGTCATTTAGCAAACATTCAAAATTATGATGGAACCCAAAATGGACTTTTGATCCAGATTCATAGTTCCAATGTGCAGGCCTCCCCTCCTGTAGTCACATGACCCAGTTTGGCCAATTAGCAATCAGCCCGCATGTATGGCTATCTACAGTGCATCATGCTCATATGATGGCAATTTATGACATTTTCACCAGAAACAGTTTCCAGCAAAAACTGCCCAGAATGAACAGTGATGGGTTGTTTAACAGCCAGCATGTTCATTTAATGATTGCCATGTTTGCTTAATGACCTCTGCAAAAAAGGTAAAATAGGGCACGGTTTCATCACCCAACTTAATCAAATTTGTGGGCTCAATTATAGTTATAAGTTGAGAGCACTACCTGTACTCTTGCCTCTTGCTATAACTATCCATGAGGTGAGTTGGACTGAGAGAGACCCACCCAAAGATTTCATAGATTTAATTTGTTCCCTTTCTCAGATATTACATATTAACAATAGAAAATTGCATCAAACAAAACATGAGGTGTTTGGCCTAAGCGAAAGAAATTAGACCAACTCAGAACACTCCATTAAAACAATTGCATCTTAGGTGCCCACTTAAAAAACTCTAATATATAATCTAAGAATTATCTGAAATATATGGAAGGACCATTATTTTAAACAAACTGATTTACAGGGAAAATCTTGTCAGTGTATGTTTCTTATGCCATAAATGTAAATTATGTGCTAAAAAAACTGAAAGAAGAATATGTTTTTGCAGCTATTCTTTAGCAAACAATTTCAAATATATTGTGTTTTAAATCAGAGGTCCCCAACCTTTTGGGCACCAGGGACCGATTAAGTGGAGAGAGGTTTTTCTGAGGACTGGAGGGGGGCGTGGTTTTGTGTGCTTCCTGCATCCTGCAGATTGGGCTTTGCTTGTTTGTGTGGACTGGTTGTTGGCATGCCACGGCCCGGTACCAGTCCATGGACCGAGAGTTGGGGACCCCTGTTTTAAATGAATACATTTCAAGAAAGTTTTCACAATTTCATCATAAAGTATAATGGGAAGTTGAAATAGCTCTTACTTCCTTGTTTTTTTGACCTACATAGTATAGTAATCCATACTAAATGCTATCTACTGTGCAATTTACAGGAAAAATAGCCAAGGGGATTTTTTTAAAAAAAAAAAATCAAGCATTTCCAGTTTGTATAGTATAGCTGTCAAGATAAAGAAACAACACAATGATTTCTTTCAATGCAGTCCACAAACAGAATAAGGATAGTAACAGTACTGTATACTTTTTTGGTTACTGGCATTGACTAATGCCCTTTCAAGTCCTCCATAGCCTGCAGGATTTTTTTTAAAGTTAGATAATCACAGGTGATGAAACACTGAGAAGATGGAATAAATGGCACCCTTTTGATCCAAGTTTAGAAAAACATAGAGGCAAAATCTTTGAGCACCAATTTTTTTTTAACCCCCAAAATCCTGGCTCTCAAATTTGAGCTTGGAATATTTTGATTTATGAATTGTTGATGAATTCTATTAAATTCTACCAGTCTCCTTAACATGTCACCTTGTTCCCCAAAGTGTCCTTTTTGATTCACAAGTTATATTTTAGGTACACACTTAAAAACTCTTAATATAAGAATTACCAGAAATGTAGGTGGAACCATTAAATAGAACCAATTGGTTTTCAGGGAAAATCTTGCCAGTAGGTGTTTTTGTTATATCTTAAGTGTAAATTATGTACTTAAAAAACTGTCAGGAGCAATGCACATCTGCAGCTATTCTTTAGCAAACATAAATGCACCCCAGTTGTTTGTAATATCCACTTATGAATATATGAAACTCATGATGCCGACTAATGCAGAGAAAATGGGCTTGGAGGATGTATCTATCTATTGTATAGTTACCTTGTCCACTTTGTGAGAGAATCTTCCATCTTTATATAAATGATATTAGAATGCAACGTAAGTGGACAGCTTGACATTGTATTATAAATTTTATCCTGTTTCAAAATTCTTGATAATTGATTTTTCCTTTTAGAAACTATTTTTCTAGTTAAAAGTTCCTTTGTTCATTCCTGCAAACTCGGCACAGGGGCATGCTATCCATTTCTATATAGGATTGACTTTGAATAACTGTGACGACTGGTTTTTGTTTTGTCATTAATGCTATATATCAGTCCTGTCCTGGATTGCTAACAGTATAGGTGATTGATTGTCATAGGTAATAGGCAGAGTTAATATAAGTCATCATTTTGGTGCTGAATCGGAGTTTCGTTTGAAGTTTAACACAATCCAGAAGTTCTTATTTTCTCCCCTTTTTTTAAGGAAAAAGAAACCATTTTTGCAAATGAGTTGTATTTTCGTCCCAGTTTGGCACACTGTCTGTCCCTACCTCAAACAGAAGTGTCATTTTAAAAAAATGAATAATTGAAACTTAAGGATACAAATGCTTCAATGCTTTAACTATGAAAAAGTAGTTTTTTCTACTGGCCCTAATAGGAAAAGGAAAAGTTATGTATAAAAATCATGTTTTTGTGAGTGCATTTTCTTATTTTTTTTTAAAAAAAATGCAATTGCCATTCTGTGAAGACATACAACATTCGCTTTAGAAAACCTAATAAATGTATTTGCTACCTACGTTTTGTACATGATATCACACCACTTGTACAGCAGTACTTAGTTTAAAGGATGGGGTGGGAAAATGTCCTGTATACGTCTTGCATTGTTTTTAGACTGGATAGTTTTCATCTTCAGGACTTCTGTGGTTATATTTTATTTGTGTTATTTTTAGGTGTTATTTTAATTGCACATCATCCAAAATCATTAAGTAATTGGATGATTATAAATTTAATAATAAATAAATGCAAACATCAGTATACTTAAGCATCTTTTCAGGATGGGAGTACATCTTGAAATGAAAATAATTGCTGTTCCTTCCAACCATGTTTGTTGTTTTCAAAATTATGTTATTCTAAATAAGCTAAGAAAAATAAGGCACAAAAGCCACCCAAAGTATCTTTCCAGAAAGAAATAAAATATTATCTATATTAAGATTATCTTAATAGAAGATTAAGAAAAATCAAAGTTGCATAAGTCTTGAGGGAGGTAACTCTTGGTATCAGTTCTTCAATGACAAATGACAAATGCTATTATTACAGGATATTTTTTGCCACTGAAATAGCATGTTTTAATTGACTCATGAATGAAGAACTGTGAAAGGTTAGGTGTTCAGTTACTTTTGTTCAAATAAAATAAGAAGAATTGAAGGATCCTATTCAAAAATACACAAAGTTTAGATGGGTTCAGGTGATTTAATCTGCATAATGGCTAATGCATAAGACTGTGTGATATGGTGTGCTGTACCTCAAGCTTTGAAATTTAACTCTCTCTGAACTGTGGGAGCTGAAATCCACACATCATAAGTTGCTAAAGTTAAGAAACAATCTCTAGAGGAAGGTATTGTAGTGAAATGATGGTGGCATTGTCATTTGTTGCAATGTGTGTAACCTCCAGTGATGGAGCATGCACAACTTCTGATTTCATTTCACTGATTAATTGTACTGTCAAGAAATTTCTCATTTCCAGGTTGATTTTCTCTTTGATTAATTTCCTGACATTCCCAAAATTACTACCTTGTGGATTTTCATTCCCTAAACAGAATTAGAACAAGCATGTTAAGATATCATCTTTCTTTTAATACATTGATCTATATTAATATTATTTTTGATATTTCTGGACCACAGTATAACTTCTGTAAATTATGTTATTGTTTACATTAAGCAGCATTAAAACTGATTGACAAAAAGACCTGTGCTATACGTACTAGTTCATTATAACTTAACTCAAATTTTATTGTTGTTTCAGTTTTTAAATTTGCTCATAGGCTATAATTTCATCATAAACACAGTTAACTTCTATTTAACTTTCTAAATGTTTTAGCTATGTAATTTAAAGCCATGTTTTATCAAAATATTAACGGTTATGAAACACTTTTTTAAAAATTATACTTTGATATTAGCATTTAATTAGGTAAAATCAAGCAGCCATTTGCTTTAGAGTTTTGTTTTAAACTTGACAAGTCAGCTATTAAAAAAAGTAATTCATATGTGCACACATACATGCACATGTACATATAATTAGAAATTATAAAAAATCAGGAAACCCTGCAGAAATAGCATTGTTTTCATTTGAACATTGTATATAGTATGTTTAGATGTGTGGCATGTATGTGTTTCACTTTGAGAGTGGGAAACTAAATTTCATTTTTGATGTGCGCCATTATGCCCACAGTACAAAAAAAATGACAATAAAGATTATCTTATACACAATAGAATTTGTGATGATTTGGTGGTTGAGATTCTCCAGATTTGGTTGCTAGGGGAATTAAACCTCCATGCTGATACCCATCTTCCAGAATCAGCTCGGGAACTTAATGACCATCATAAGTGGGCCTGCTGCATTGGATATCGTCCTTTACTAATCAACTAAGATTGATTGATTTATCTATTTTTTGTTTGGAGTTGTTTTATTTCATTGAAGTGGATGCTGTGTGGATGGGGGAGCCAGAGTGACTTTGGAAAATAGCTTGGCTCCCTCTTCTTTGTGGCAGCCCCTGAGATATTGGAACACTGTTACCATGTCCCCCCTTGTCCTTCTCTTTGTTAAAGTAGACATACCCAATTCCAGCAACCGTTCCTTATATGTTTTAGCCTCCAGTCCCCTAATCATCTTTGTTGCTCTTCTCTGTACTCTTTCAAGAGTCTCAACATCTTTTTTACATCATGGTGACCGAAACTGGATGCAGTATTCCAAGTGTGGCCTTACCAAGGCATTGTAAAGTGGTATTAACACTTTTCGTGATCTTGATTTTGATTTTGATGGTTCTGTTTTGATTGTTCTATTCCTATCTTGATGGCAAGCTTCTTTTGGTAAGAGTGAAGCACCACTGCTCCATGAAGAGTGAGGTGCTTGACTTCCAATGAAGGTTTATGGCAAACTAGAGGCCACCGAAGGCACAGGGGCAGCATTGCAACACAGATTTATAGCCAGATGGTGAGTTCTGGCTGGCAAAGTCACTCAAGAAAAGAGGAGATCATGAGATTGTACTGGTAATCTGGGCAGCTACTCCTTATGAGTAGATTTCAGGAATGAAGGCTTTTATAGTCAGATCATAAGTTAAGTGGCTGAGGTTCAAGAGACTTCAACCAAGCTTACAGCTGTAATGCAACCTATATAAACAAGCCTCATTTCTTCATGACTTCTTGAAATTGCTTCTTAACTGCTTTTCAGCTATTTGTCAATGCTGCAAATACTGTATATTCTTGCTTTGACAATATGCAAAACTGTCTGGTATTTACTGGGTTAATACATAGCTTAGAGTGGGGGGGGGAAGCCCAGGGAAAGAAAGAGGAAGTAAACTTTTGACCTTCACACTAATTGGATAATGTGACTTGTGACTGCAAGATAAGGGAGGGATTTAGCAAGAAAAGATTGATGCCAGAGAGAGGAAGTCAGATTCTGGCATCAATACATCCATGATGGTGTCCGGCAATTTGTAGCTCTGTAATAAAGACTTTAGGAAACATGCCTGAAAGTTCTTTGAAGTACTTCATTAGTCAGAACCTCTGACACTATTAGTAACCTTTGAATGGATAAGTTGTTTATAGCACAGGGTGAATTTCCTCCAAACCTGAGCAAGAGAAGTGTTAAATATAAGTTTAAGAACTTTTTTAAAAAATTCTCTTTTTGGAACATACATCAAAACAGTGATAAGAATGTTGATTTTGGAAAGTTACAAAAGGCTAAGAGTCCAGATGGACTTGAAATAAGATATTGAAATTAATTTTAAGAATCTTTTGCATTTCCAAATTATGTTTTGAATTCTTAAAAATGTAGTAGAATCAGACTTTGAAGGTTAGACACTAAAGAGAACCAGAAAAATACTTTAATCATAGACATATTGTAGGATATTTGGAAACAATGCACCCAGAAATTAACTTTAAGAGTGTCTGCTATTATATAGACTGTTTCACTGTCATGCTGGTTTCCTCTCCAATAGTTTACAACAATGCCTTTGTGTGAGGATGCCTTCAAAGAAAACCCAGGGACTACAGAAGGTCAAGAACATGGCAGCAATGCTTCAAGGGCATTTGACATCTCTCCCACCTCTGTAGAACTTGCTTCTTGTAACTTTCAAAGCCAAATTCAAAGTTCAGGTCATTGATAGAATTATGAAAGTGAACAAAGTGATTAAATAGTTTCTGTTTAAACTAAAATAGAAACATACTGCAATTAGAACAGCAAAGCAATCAGGGCATGTTGAGTTTTACGGACAATATAACAGAATTTGCCATTTCTAGGAAATGGAACAATATTGGTCTGATAGAAATATCGCACATTAAATAAATCAGAATTGTCTGGGTAATACACTGGAGTCATGAAATAGAAAGTTATGAAATTTCATTAAGAAATGAAGGAATTCTGAAGGCTTTGTATTAACTTATATTTCTTAATATAGTGGATTTTGCCTGCCTGCCTGCCTACCTAGAGGAATGACTTTCACATGATCACATTAACTGGGAGATCTCTTGATCCTGTATGAGTGTATTATGAATGCTATCTGGAAAGAAGATGCAATTAGAAACAGTTAAGAGCTGGACCTTCTAACAATCACCAACTCTGGAAATTCATTCTCTCTCTCTCTCTCTCTCTCTCTCTCTCTCTCTCTCTCTCTCTCTCTCTCTCTCTCTCTCTCTCTCACACACACACACACACACACACACACACAGAGAGAGAGAGAAAGTTAGCATATAGACACTAGTTGTTTTCAAGAAAAACTTAAAAATCCACTTAGATAAGCAAGTAATACAGTAATCCTCGTTTTGCACTTATGTAATATTGTATAGTGACTGGATTTCATATATTTATTTATTTATGGAATTTATTTTATTTGTAATATTTATTCTAATATAGCTTTTCAACTGACACTGCTTGATACTCTCTCTATTCTTGTATTAGCCAATCTAGGCTGAGGTTTTACAAAACAAACAATCAAAAAGTCATATTATTAATGATATTGTTCAATGGAACAGACAAATACAGCAAGTACTGCTAATGTGTAAGCTATATTCTTTTAAAAAAACAATGATCTTCAGAATTGTATAAATGTTTGCAGTTGCATATGGAACTCCGGCAAAAACAATCAGGAAATAAAACATCAGAAGCTTGAATCCAGTGCACTGGATCTCATGTTTACTCTCTCAATCAGGAACATTGATGGATGTTTCACCTGTTGGGAAAGGTGATTTTCAGAATTCTCACTTCTTCCTACAGCACCAAGCACTCCATTCTCCTGTTCCTGAACAGGAGAACAAATGCTGCAGAAGGATTGGTAGAAAAAGAAGCCTACAAAAATCACCTACCTTGGCCTGCAAAAATGTTCCATCAGATCAAAACCTTCTGCTTTAGGAAAGACAAGATCTGGGTTGTTTCTATCAAGCCATTTTGAAAGTATCAAGGTTTCCTCATAAAAGGCAATACTAGTTTAAAATGTTCACTTACTGGTACAATATTTTGTTGGTTGGATATTAAGTAATACATGATGGAAAATTTGCATACTTAATACAGCTTTTTTGCATATTATAGCTTCTTCAAATACTAAGTGTTGAAGAATAAGGAAGTTATTTTTAAGATGTATATTTCACCCAGTCTTGGAACACTGGAGAACTTGAAAGAATCTTGTGTTACCTGTATTGTATAGGTGACAAACTGAAAATATGCCAAGTGTTTGGCTTTTTGAAATTTGGCTACTTCCCTGTCACAAGTACAGCATCCGCACAAACATAAAATCTAAATATGTACATCTTATTAAGAGTGCAATCACATTAGTCATAATGTTTTGTGCTAATGGTTTTTGGCTGATGGAGATGTGAAATTTTAAATATCACATAATTAAAGGATTAAAAGACAGCAACTGGGCTAGAGCTGACAGCTGTGATTTGTTCTCTGAAATTTGATCAGCCCCTACATGATTAGGCTTCAGGAAACTCTTAAAAACAGAATCATTGATTTTGTTTTTTTATTTGTGTTTATTTTATTTATTTGTTTTTACAAATAATTCAAGGGGATGAACGTATCCAACACATTTTCCTCCTATTCCCCCCCCCCCAACAACAACCTTGTGAAATGGTTTGTGCTAAGAGAATGACTAACCCAAGGTAATCCAGCTGTCTGTCATGGCTAAGATGTATCTCAACATCTCTAAATCAGTCTTAATTTAAAAATCAGTTTAAATTAAATTAAATTAAAAGCCAGTTTAAATTAAAACCAGTTTGGTTTAGTATTTAAAGCATCAGGCTAGAAAGCAGGAGATTATGAGTTCAAATCCAGCCTTAGCCATACATATTTGGTTGGCTGTTATGTTTTGTTTTTTTAGTACTGTAGTTCCTTATTATACAGTTATAATTGTACTTTATTTTATTACTTCAGAATGATGGAACTGCATGTAAGGAAGCAACACCAATTTAAGCACAAACCCCCACAAAAAGTTTGAAAACAACCAAATGAAAAGTGAAGAAAATTTTAAAGTACAGTACACTGAGGATAAGGTAGAAAAATAAATCTATTTCACAAACAAAGAAAACTGCTAAGAAATTGTAAGAGAGATTTCCCCACAAAATTACTATCATGGAATAGTAATTCCATCTTAAGACTGATATAAAATGCACATAGAATAAATTCCCTATGATGCCTAACTTTCTCACTTTGCCTCCTTTTCCCCTTGGTCTTAAGCAAAAATTTAGAGGGGGAACCAACTGTAGCTTAGTGAGGAATGTTAACATCTAATTTTATTTAGTTATTTCCATTTTGGTCCAGTAGAATAAGATTATTACCTGAAATTTCTGGTTTGTAAGCACTCTGTTAAAAGTTGTTCCAATTTGTTTCTGAGAATTTCTGTAAGGGCAAAGTATCAGATATCAGATTGACCAAACAAAAATTGTTTTTTTAAAAAGCCGAGAGATTTCTTGTTCAGATTATCTGGAAGGTCTAGTTCTACTTGTTGAATAAGTGATGAACACTTCAGATTTGATTTTCTGATAGGCGTTGTTTTTCTGATAGCCATCAAGACCTTGTCTTGCTGAGATACCCCCCCCCCCAAATTTTGAATAACAAGTAAAAGTTGTAAAATACCTTGAGTTTCTCATTCATGTCAAGCATCAGGAGCATTCCATTCCACATAAAAAAACATAAAGATGACTATGTCTTGGAGAATGAAACATGGATATCAACAAAGAGAGTACAGGTCATCCTTGACTTACAACCATTCGTTTAGTGACTGAAGTTATAACAACATTTTAGAAAGTAACTTATGATCAATCCTTGCACTTATCACAGCATCCCCATAGTCGCATATTCAAAACTTGGGCACTTTGCAACCAGCATGTATTTACATGGTTGTAACATCTTTGGTCACGTGATCACCATTTACAACTTTCCCAGCCAGCTTCTGATAAGCAAATTCAATGGTGGGAAAGCCAACCTCACTTAGTGACCACATAATTGACTCAAGAATTACAATGATTCATTTAACAACCATGACAAAAAAGGTTGCTACATTGTATGCGACTCACTTAACCCCCACCTTGCTTAGCAGCAGAAATTCTGGTTGCAATTTGGTTGCAAGTCAAGGATTACCTATACTCAGAACTTCTTTAATTGAATAAAACATATATGATGACTCAAGGACACAAAATAACAAAGTAAGGCCTTCGAGGCCTTGAAATTTGTCTGTAATTCCTCTCATCACTCATCATTGGCCATATCAGTTGAGGCTTATGGGAGCTGATTTTTTTTTTCTGGAGGAACAGAGAATAGTATGCCGTGATGCCATTCCACTATGAGTTTTCCCATTTTACAAGAGGCAGTTCATCAAATGGAAAAAATCGCAGTGCTATGAAATTAAATCCAGCAACCAGGAACAAGACAAAACTATCTCTTTGGCTATAGCAATTATAGTTAGATGATATCAACTGATCTGTGAATTTGGCACACATATCAGTAATCCAAGTCATTGCTTAATAAACAAACACAAGACATGGACACGAGATGAAAAAAACATTAACTTCAAGGTTGTGTTTTTAGTAATACAATTAAATTTTCAATATATCCCCAAATAAATTTTTATAGTAAAAACTGACAACTATCTGCCAAATGTGACGTGTGTGTGTGTGTGTGTGTGTGTGTGTGTGTGTGTGTATAATGTGTGCGTGCATGCATGTGTACGCACCTTTTCATTCTCCTTTCTGTGCCTCCCTCTAGGTCACAAACATTTTTTTGATCTTTGTACTTCAGGAAATCAAAGGGTATGGCAGTTACACAATCTTTGCTTAAGTGTAGATCCGTCTTTCCCTGGACATGTTTCTCCTGTATGTTGCAGGCTGTGTAATTTAATGTGGCTTGTGGTTTAAAGTACAGCGTTAGCAAAATCTCTTGTTAAAAGTACACCACAGGTTCAATGATCAATCTACTTATAGAAAATGTCAATGTATGCTAGCAATGAAATATAGCCGTATTGCGAATGTTCTTTTCCAGAATTTAACTGTGCCTCTCTTTTTGCATTGGGAATAGAGGGTTTTGAACTAGCTGGTCCACTTGAAGTGAAGATACATGGGAAATGAGCTTTGCATGTAACAGAAGAAATGTGGAAAGCGATGGGCTGAATCCAAATGTACTAAGCCATAGTTGGTTTTACCATAGTTAGCCAAACAATCCATTTTGTAGGTACATGACACATCATGTTAAGACAAACCAGCTTATACTTGGTGACATGTAGGAACCTAGCTGTAGAGAAATGGTGAGACATCTTTGAAAAGGGAATGTGAGAGCACTTATGTAAATACCAGCTTTGCCTTGAGTAAGGAGAGGAGATGAGAAATTTAAAATTGTCCTCCCTTGATTGTCTTTGGTATAAGAGGGGGACGCCTTTCCATATTCTGTTACTATAACCTATAACAATAAACATACCCGTAGTTCTTGTGGTATCCATTTTTTGACCTAGCCTATTTCAAAGGGTTGACAGCCATACATGTTTGGGAGAAAATAAGGTTGACTCCTATAGTGAGGAATTGAGCAGGAGATGTGTGAAGCTTGGCCTCCTATCTTCTCTACTCGTTGATAGCCTTTATGTATAGTTTTGCTCTTAATAACAATAGTACTTAGATTTATATAGCAGTTCACAGTGCTTTACAGCCCCCTCTAAGAGTCCTCATTTTACCAACCTTGGAAGGATGGAAGGTTCCTTTTTTATTTGGAGATCTTTGTATTCTGTGATTTTCTCCATTCTTACTCAACAGCATCTATATATCCAGTTTTTTAAAAAGGTTCTAAAGTATCACTACTTATTTTTAAAAAGGAAGGGGACTCGGCATAATGATGGGGCTTATTCTTACTTCCCACTTATTATAGCATGATGATATTTTTGAAAAAAAATGTCCTTATGTAATTGCGTCTGTCTACGGAAAGGGACAACTTGCCACAGCCAACTCGCTGCAGCCAACTTACCACGGGACAACTCACCACAGGACAAATCAACAATTCAAATTCATTATTTAAAATAATTAAAAATTATTTTAATTTTTGACATTCACATTTCATTTTGTCCTCTCTTTTACATCCTTTCTTTAATGATTCTGTTCCATATTTAATGATTTCTTCAATATTAGTGTAACTTTTGTCCCGTGGCGAGTTGGCCATGGCGAATTGTCCCACGCCAAGTTGGCCATGGTATTTTGGTCGTGGTGAGTTGGCTGTGTTAGCCCCAACCTGCTATGACGATAGCTTGACGTTATCTCCACTAGTTCTGCTGTTGAAGTAATGTTTTTCTTCTTCTCCTGGCACAGGTCTTACCATACAAGCATTCTGCAATATTCAGTGACAAGTCTAGTGATGACCTAGTCAAAAACAAGGAATTGGCCAGCTCCAGTTGACTATTCTATGCACTATTCTATGACAATCTGGATGTGGGCTGGGAGAGAGACCAGACATCTGGCTTGCACACAGCAGATCTGCCAGCAAGAAAATTTCCTTCCCCTACCATATTTCTACATCAAAAACCAAACAAGCAAACATTCCTCTCACAAGCTGACAGGTTGCTTACGCATAAGAGAGGAGTGAGGTAAAGCAGTAGGAAGATGTGTTCTTCTCTGCGCAAATTCCACTGAGAAGTCATGGATTTCATTATGTTTTGTGTTATTTTTCTGCCTGAGGACTATTGATCTCCTAAAAGATCAATAGTCCAATAGCAACATCAACAAGAAAAAAAATTGGCTGAGCAATTGGTGGAGCATATGAGGGAAATGGGATCAATGAAGTGAGCTGTTGATCTGTAGGGCAATTTTTCCTAGGAAGCAGATGAACAAAGTTCAAGCAAGAAGATAAAGGATAACAGAAACTAATAGAAAGGAAGGGGGGGAAAGAAAGGAAAGAAATCAAAGAAAAAGCAAAAAGTGCAAAAAAGAGGAGGAAAAAAAGAAAACATAAAAAAGTGGCTTCTGATATTTTTCACAGCAGTTCAAATATATTTTAACCCCTCTCTCTAAAGTTCATCATATTGTTCTTTCTATAATCTATCCTATTTAATCATCAAAAGAATAAATCACAAGTTCTCCTTTTTTTCTTACTAAGCAAAAAGTCCATAAGAGGTTTCCAGACATCAATTAATATAGGAAAGCAATAATCCAATAGCAAACAAACAAATAAATTATCCAGGATACTGGCAAGTCCTAGGAGAAGCATGGGATGAATGGACCATAACTTGATAGAAGTCACCTGCACGCAGGTAGACTTCACCTTACAACCAATTGGACTAGAATTTCCATTTTTCAGTGCCATTGTAAGTTGAGGCTACCTGTATGATTCTCTGCTTTAATAAAAGAGCATGAAAGTTTCTATAATGGAATTCTCTTTTAGGGAATTTTTGGCCTGGTGTTACTTCACAGCTCTAAGGGCTAGAAACTTTGTGCTCTCTTGATTTTTCTAGAACAGAGTGTTATATCCTGTGGCCTTACATAATCTAGCATTTAGTCATCTGATTTTAATTTTTGCTTCTATGTGAAATTACAGTCCAGTACAAAACTCTTGTTAAATAGTGGAAATATTAACAATGTATACTCAGTTCAAAAAAAATTCTAACATCCTTTCTTTATTCATAATTTATAGTAGTAAAAGGATTTCCACTCTAATTTGACACCCTATTCACAAAAAGTTGGCCTTGACTACACTTTATACAGCTTGATCCTGCTCTTTTCTATACTACTATACCAGCGATGGCGAACCTTTTAGAGACCGAGTGCCAAAACTGCAACCCAAAACCCACTTATGCATTGTCGGGTGCCGGGTGGGTGTGGCCCATTGGGTGGGCATGGCTGTGGTGGTAACGGCAGACTGGGTGGGACTAAAAAGTTCAATCAATCAATTCCAACTTTGCAAGATCTTTTTTTTCCTGCAAGAAGTTGAAATTGATTGATTGAATCTTTTTTTTGTATACGGCGGCAGAGGCGTAAAGCGAAAAGGTTTTATAAAACCCAGCTGAAGGCCTAGGACTGGGGCAACGGCGCACGTGCCCAGAGAGAGGGCTCTGAGTGCCGTCTCTGGCACCCATGCCATAGGTTCGCCACCACTGTACTATATCATAGAAGCCAGCAGCAAAAACACAGAGGGAGCAAAGAGGTCCAGGAAAATATATCATTATTCTATTATTGCTGTAGGAAAAGCTGGGTTTCCCAGATCTTAACTTCAACCTTCTTCTCTCCATATGGATCTCCTGGGACAATTAATCTCCTTACAGATGAGCAGGAAAAAATACACCTGGTACTTATTTGCATTTCATATAAGCATCTGTCAACTTGGAGAAAGAATACCTTTGAAGTTCAAGGAAAAAGATCAGTGGCTCCTTCATTCTTGAAAGAAACCCATTTAAGAAGTAATTAGATGATTTTCCATTTGCTACTAGAGTTTCAAGACAGCTTAAAATGTTTGAGGAAATTTTCCCCAATTTCATAGGTTCTATTTGTCCCAGTCTGTCTGTCTTTCATTCTTCTGAATCTAGTTTAATATGAATTTGAGACTAATTCAGCTATATTTACTATTTACTGCTATATTTGGAGATCAGGACAGATATGTTTATAGTTTCTTCAGAATTCAACCAAACCCCCAGTTTGGTGGTGCCCTATTGGCCAGCAGTAGAACCCAGACAACTTTCAGCCAATTGAGACTTACTTCCTTTCTTCTGGTATGTATCTAAACACCTTTCCCAAAAGAGAAGAGAATAAATTGCTAGCCGTTCACCATATTTCTCTGGGTAGCAAATCTCCCTTGCCTATCAGAACTGATAATGCTGGCACAATGGCAGATTTAACTTTAATTCAAGACCACTGATCACCAGGAACTAGATGATAAGCTGAGTCAGCAATCTTCTTCAGTGAGTGTACACAGTGACCTGGAACATACAGGAAAGCAATATGTTGCCATTCTGAACATATCAATAGAAAAGAATATCTTCATTTTGGTTTTTTTGAAACTTCTGTTCTCCACGTAAAAAAATGTTCAAAGAAGAAAGTGACAGATCTATGTCCCTGAAATCAATATATTCCAAACAATAAAAGTACAACAGAACAGGTTAGCAGTATTTGAAACATACAACAGTGGTAGAAATGATAAACCTTAAAGACCATAAAACAATAAACACTTGGTCATACCAATCAATTCCAGCTTGCTCAAGTGATGTCTTTCAAGATCTGGGCAGTTCTCAAAATCTTGACACAGCACCAGAAAGGTATATTGTAAGGTTTATAGTTTCCCTGGAAAAAGAACCTCAGGGGTGCAGAGCCTTACTGAAGTCTTCTTTGTATTCAGCCTGCTAAGTTTCTGAAATGGAGTAAACTGGGGAAGGGATGATGATGATGTATTTGAAAGAGAACGGGGGGGGGGTCTCAAGTCAAGCCACATGGGGCAAGGGAAAGCAATCAGCAGGCACATTTGTAATGGATATGGGTACTTTCACTAAACAGCAATTGTTTTCTATTTATTTGTTAATTAAGGAAAACCATAGTCAATCACAAACTGTCCCAGCTATAAACTAATCCATTGCTTCCTGAGTCCCCTTTAGCATCCCTTTAATACATAATACATATTTCTTATAAGAAGAAAAAAAAGAGATACATAGAGCATGGTCCTTTTGATTTACAGTGGTGCTTCTTAACACTGGCTGACTGGGGAACTGGTTGGTTGAGAAATTATGTCTGGGGAATTCTGGGAATTAAAGTCCACACAGTTTAAACAATCCAAGGTTGGGAAACACTCCTTGTTTTTAATTAAAAGAACACAAATTCAAAGTGGGGCAAGAATGCTGCCCAGGATACAGAATAACAGAGTTGGAAGGGACCTTGGAGGTCATCTAGTCCAACCCCTTCCTCAGGCAAGATAACCTATACCATTTCAGACAAATGGTTGTCCAATCTTTTTTTAAAAACTTCCAGTGTTGGAGTATTCGTAACTTCTGGAGGCAACACATATAGCTTTCTTTTAAAATGGGCATTAAAACCTAATATTGAAATTAGAAGTCATGACAGACTTAAGAACAATCCTCAAAGTTATGATTGACAACTCCCCTGTGATTGATCACATTTCTGATACTTGGCAGCTGCCTTGCATTTACAGCTGGTTACAGCATTCCAAGATCACATGCTTGCGATTTGTCATGTTTCCTACTGAAAACGTAAAAAAAACCCCATTGGATATGCTGGATTTCTTTTTTTAAAAAACACATTTTATTGTTTTTTTAATTCTTAAGGAAAGGTACTCAGGATACACCGTGGTGTTTGGGTAATCAAACATTCAAAAGTGAAAACATATATAAACAATTCAATACATTCACTGTCCCCTCTCTATTTCCCTCAAATAGCATAATACATTTAAAATATTCCATTTCTAATTTAAATTTCTATTACTGCTAAACCTGTTTTAAAACTTTGTCACTTTACAATTACCATAGTCAAATTTAACTTTAAATCAACAAGTTATCAATTCAGGTATCCCTTCCAGATATATTCTAATTCTTAATCTCTCACATCCCTCATTTTATCACCAATCTCATTTATTTCTTTTTCCACTACACAATAGATATCCTAATTAAAATAAAAAATTAATCTACCCTATACATATATAATCCCACAATCAATCAATCTCTTTAAGATAACAGAATAATGTTAAACCTTAAATCATTTCAATTCATTAAACAAAATTCAAATTTCATCCAATTGATTATCATGCCTTATCACATCTATGTTATCATACAGAAAGGTCATTTTACTAATTTAAAACACTCAGTTAATTATTGAAACCATCCAAATCTAAAAAGTCAACATTTTTTCAATTCCAATATATAATAATTTTCATCAAAATAAATCTATTATTCCAAAAGGTACATTCTTAATCTATTTAAAATATCTATTCTAATAATCACCCTTCTATATGTTTTTATTTTTTTCTTACTTCTAACTCTAAATCTTAATCCTTAAAACAGTCCATAAATCCAACATTGCCTTTTAATCCATTACACAATTTTAAATTTCTTTTTTCAGTCTGATTCTGGCTTTTTTCTGTGCCAGGCAGGTTTCCATAACCAAGCTTCCCTTTCAGCCAGTAGATCTATTTTTGTTGCTAGCAGTGGCTTTTGAAAGGATAGGAATCCCATCCTCTGCATTAGACATCTATTTCTCTCATCCTTAAAGCATCGTTGCTTTGTAGTTTCAAATCTCACTCTTTGCTTCTTCTGTTCCTCAAAGTTACAGATGGAAAGTTTATAGGATAGAATAAGTTCCTCTTTTATCTCTGTTGATTCCTCTTCTAGTATGTTTTGATTTATAGAATAGTCAGATGTAGTCTGGACATCAGTTTGAAGTGAGATTTCTGGATCTTAATTCTGTAGTGAACTCTTTCATTGTAGCACATATTTCTACAGTAGCCTCATAAAAAAGAGTCCCTTTTTTCTTTTTTTGTGGAGGCTATATTTAATAAAAATTAGGCAGTGTCCATCCCCACAATTCTCACAGCTGCACAGCTTATCTTTTCTCTTCAAAAATAATTTGAAGGTCAGGTCTATTTCATCTTCAAAGAGTAACCAAAAGTTGCAGTACTAGATGTCCTCAGTAGGTTAAAAAAAGATCTTTTCCAGACACCATTTCCTTTTTTCTATATTTTAAAGTATAATGTGAAAAAAGAAATAATCTTCCAGCATAAGATGATAGTACAGTTCTTAGAAAGAGAGAAAAAAAAACATTTTTCTGTACCCCCAAAAATATGGAAATAAAATATAGTCTTTAAATTTTTGTTCTATTTTTATACAACGCCTTTCTTCCCAAACATGTAGAAGCTGCTTTTCCAAGCCAGGGAAATAATTCCAACAAGGCTCTTACAGGCACAAAAAACAAAATAGAGTAGAGAGAGTAGCAAGGAAAAGTCTTACCCGGATTCACCACGGAGGTTCTTACAGCTTAGATGTTCTTTGACTTGCGGTTTATTGGCCGATCTTCTTCTCCGTCGGCCCTCAGAGATAACTTGGACAGCTGGAGGAGCCGCCACTCCTCTGTAGCCGAGGAAAGCCTCCTCGACAGAAGTCGCACCCTCCAGGGCGACGTTCGACCCGCATAAGGGTTTACCGGCGGAGGGAAAACTAGTCGACGAGGAGACAAGTCTGCATGTACGACTAGGGACGCTGCGAACCGGAATCGGAAGTCATGCTGGATTTCTTGATGACTATGATGACTCACTTAACAAACATTGCAAAAATGACTGTAAAATCAAGCCCAGTGATATGGTATCTCAATTTATGACTGCAGTGACTTAGGACCAAAATTCCAGGCTCCATTGTGGTCAAAAGTCAAGGACTACCTGTATGATGCCTTTTGCTGCTTTCCAGCCTTACATTAACCTGGAGAACAGACGTTACTCTGGCAGAACTAAGATATGAGGATTTATTTCAACTTGACAATAATGTTTGCAAGATAATTCACATTATCTTGCAATTATTTGGTCCATTTTCTTGTCTTATCCAATGTATACAGAAATATGACAATATTCATACTAAGAAGACATAGTATCTACATAATGCTTTTGTTGTACATCTCATAAACAGCATGCTGAAATTCAGAAATAGGATCTACGTTGAACCACAGCACTGACCCTTTGCATGTTTATCACAACCTGAACTCTTCTCACTAAATGGGATCTTAGGGCATTACTGTGCTTGTGGATGACTGGGACCACAGAACCAAAGCAGTACCAAAGTAAAAGCAACATTACAGATGTGGCTGAATGAATTCCATTCAGAAATATTCTTTCAAGCAGATTTCTCTATTGTTCTATATCCAGGGCTTTTTTTTTTTTTTGTCATAGAATGCCCAGAACGGAGTTCTGGCACCTTTTTTGTATGGAACCTTGTAGGGTGGGCAAGATGGGTTGTATGACATATGTGAGTTCCGGCACCTTTTTTTTTTTTTTTTTACAAAAAAGCACTGTCTATATAGACAGAATCTTGCCAAACTGAAACAGACTATTATTTACATGAAGTACTACTATATGAACTACTAGGGAGGGGCTGTCTTCACCCTCTTTTTCTCAGCCTAATTATCTGAACTGAGTTGTCTCTTACTTCTCTGGAATGTACGCCCTCCCTCCTGGAATCCGGCCACTACATTCCATCACATCAAGTTCCAGATGGTGTTGATCCCTCCAACCATCCATAAATAAAGGAAAATGTTGATCTGCTCAATATAATATGAAAAAAGAAGTACTATACAGAAAAAATATTGTTGTTATATGATGGTTAGAAATCTACATATAATGCTTGTATATAATTCAAACAGTTAATAAATGTTCCTGACTAATCAAGGAGTTGGACCAACTACTGTTAATATAAATTTATAAAAATTGAAAATAAACAATGTTCTATTTCGTTCATTTTTTTCTCATATAGTTCTATAATTCATATTGAACTTCCATATACTCAGCTACACAAGTATCTAGTTCCCAATACATTTTTTTCTCTAACAAAGCAAATGTCTCCAGCTGTTGTCCAAATGGCCTCCAAGCTTTACAGTTAAAGTACTAAATTGGTCCAGATAACTGAATGGATATTTGTGGCTTGTCTTGGTCTATTCACAAGAGTTTGCAGCTACTGCAGCAATCTCTACCTTAGATGTAAACTGAACTTCTTAGCAACTAAGAAGTCAAAATAGACACGACTTAAAAGTTTGAAATTAGATTCAGTCCCTAGCACAGTGATGGTGAACCTTTTAGAGGCTGAGCAACCCAAAGCCCACTTATTTATTTCCGAGTGCCAGGTGGGTGGGCATGGCTGTGGTGGTCATGGCAGATTGGGTAGGTATGGCCAAGGTGGGCGTGATCACCTCAATGTTGCTTATAGGGAGGGACGCCTGTGGGGGGTAGGCAGAGTTGGGGGAGATCCAGGGTGTCTCTGGAAGGTGGGGTGGTGGCAGGAGGCTCATCTGCGGGGTGAGGCAAGGCAAGGCAGGGTTGCCATTGCCATGGGGCACGGCAAGGGCCGGGCGGCTGCTGTCTGATACCATTGGCCTCTGCACACAGAGGTCAGCGAGCATATGGGGACCGACAGTGTCTGTCAGTAGCCACAGCCTGCTGGCCCCTCAACTGGCTCACTCTGGGGCTCCGCAGCTCGCCGCCAGCAGTTCAAAGAAGCTGCCTCTGAGGTGGATGGCTGGGTGACAGCTGAGGAGGCGATGCAGTGGGTCATGCCTGGGAAAAGGAGAGCATGCGAGGCCAGGAGGAACGGGACGGGGGAGAAGGAAACCAGCTATGCCAGGATGCATCCGGCCATGTGGGACCTTGGCGAGTTAGCAGGTGGCTGGTTGAATAGGGACAATTGCCATCTCCAGGACATGGTGCCCGTGCCCACAGAGAGGGCTCTGAGTGCCACCTCTGGCACGCGTGCCATAGGTTCACCACCACTGCCCTAGCATCTCTGATTGAAAGGATGATGCTAGAAGAAGATTGTTGGTAGGTCACAGAAGGATGCTTCAGATGGATAATGATATATTAAGGAACATAATAACTGATTTATTTCCTACTGGAAACTCCAAAAATCCCTAACTAACTCTAGCCAATGTTTACACTTTGTTAGGGGTGGGGCAGCAAAGTTTCTTTGTAAGTCTGAAGGAGGTAGTAATAGCCTTGGCAATTCACTCACTATCACTTTCAATACTTCTGGTATATGAGGAAACATGAATGTTCACTTTGTCCTCATCGCATTTGGGATTGTCCTAGTTCATTATATGTCTGGCGGTAAGTCATTTCTAAGCATAATAGTGATTTTTTACATTTGAAGGGGGGGTTCCAACGCAGTTTGCTTTGTTCAGAAAAATAGTTAACTCATGCAGTAGTCATTACTGTCATCTTTGAGTGAATGATTCTGTTTTTAGATTTACCAGTGAGATCGTGGAAGTCCATGTTCTATTCATAAACAGGACAACCACACTGAGAAATTCTTAAATTCTGAACTTGGAAGAAGAAAGGTAGCAGTTTAAATAAGGAAGCACAAGCTGACAATTATTAATCTAAATATTTATATCAGAACAAATGTGCTAAAAATAAAGTAAGAGTAGATATGTCTTCATATGCAAAAATGTGATGAATGGAGAAGGAAGCAGAGACCAGAGTATCTCCTCTATGTAGTAGTTTATTTAAAAAAAGACATTCTATGAGTCAATTAGATTTTAAAAAAGAAAAAGAAACAGAAGCAGTGAGAGGTAGCAAATGTTACCAAAGAACAGCTAGGGATGGTTGTTAAATCATTTCTTTTTAAATACATTTTGCAGTTTAAGTCACCTATACAAATCTCAAAACTCTTTTTAAAAAAGTTATTTTAAGTACAGCCCTTCTTAAGAGAATATATTAGGTAAAATGAATGGATGTAGAGAGTTTTCTTTGAATTAAATCCTTTTTCCCTTACCTACAATACTGTCTAACGTATTTCTGGCTCTGTAGCATTGCCACATCAGGAAACTCCTGCTAGCTAGCACTATCCTGCGTGTACACAAAGCCAGTTGGGTTCCAAGAATTTAAAACAAAGCATTTCCTGCTATTGCTTATTGTCCATCTGTGTACTTTATGTGCCCAAAGATTAAACTGTCCTAACAAGACCTGTGCTATAGATCTGTATGATTTGGGGGTGCAACAAGTGGTTTCTAGGGTAAAGACCTCTGGTGAACCCACATTTCCAATTAAGTTCTTCCTACGTGTGCAAACTAATCAATTTCTTGTATTGCCCAGCTATTAATACTGAGCATGACTTTCAGTGACTTTTAATGGAACGTCCTTTCAAATGAAGGTCATAAAAATCATTATCCTTAATTAAGGAAATGTTCAGGTGGAAAGATAGCTTGGTGATAAACATGGCTATTATTATTGCCTTTTCCTTTAGTGCACTGTGAATAAGGATGTAGTCCATAATATGCAAATCTTGTGCTTTCTTTAGTTGACAAGCCTCTGTTTATCATAAACTGGGCTTCATGAAATATGCAAGAGTACCCTGTTGGCTAAAAGAAAAGAAAATAATTCCTAAAATACTACAATCTTCACAATTTAGTGGGTTTTGCTAGCTTGGGATTCTGGAAGTTTTACTCTACATCTGGAGACAATTAAGTTGGAGATAGCAAAAACAGAAAGTAAGCCTTGTTGAATATTAATAATATTTTTAAGTAAATATTTATAGAACTAGGCTATATGTATTTAACTGCACCCACAATATATCTGAAATATCTCTTATGATGATAGCTTTCCCACCTGATACTTATTAGCCAAGTTTCTTAATGGATCTTTTAAATAAAAAACACAATGGAAAGATGGTTGTGTTGTTGTTTGCTAAGATTCTTTTATACATGTGCCTCTTATTTGGGTCATTGACACTTCTAATCAAAACATTTGCCTGGCATATCTGTCTTTCAGAATCTTTCCTGATGACAACTTAATAGTAGCGCTTGTCACAGCTTGACTCTCTGGTATCTGACAGCAACATTCTCAACCAGTAGAGAATGCATGGTTTGGCATTTCACATATTGTCTTAGAGCTTGTTAAAGAGAGTTACAACTTGGAACTAGAGAAAAAATTCCTGACAGTGAGAACAATTAATGAATGGAGTTGTGAGTGCTCCATCGCTGGAGAAATTTAAGAAAAGATTGTATAGCCATTTCTCCAGGATGGTAAGGATAAGGTCTTCTGCCTTGGGCAAGGGTTTGACTAGAAGACCTCCAAGGTCCTTTCTAGCCCTATGATTCTATGAGTTCTATGAGACAATGATAGAAAAGCTGGCTTGAAAATATCAGCAATAATAATAATGAAAATCTTGAGCTCATTAGAGAACTCCCAGTGGGTCTAATGAGAATTTATATGTGAGAAGCTAATTTTGGATTGCACTGAGCATAACAACCAAATAACGTTTATTTCTTGGTCTAGCAAGTCTTAAAAGTTAGCACATAGCATAATCCAATTTCTAATGTGACTTCTGGATGTTAGCCAGTAAAATCTTTGGCATGAGTTCAATTAAATTTAGATTAATTATCCTGCAGTTGAATGCATAACTAATAAATGGAAGACAGTCCTTGGCTGTTACGTTGCCCTTATTCTGAACGTAGATAACTGCAACTGTTTTAATTCAATATGTGTATATTCTTACTCTTATTTTTTTGAATGTTTGCACAAACAATTGAACAAATATTCTAATCTCACCTGCTAATAAGATATACTCAAGATTTTGCCATGCAGACTCCACCAATATGTGGAAAAAGAAGTATGGATATGTCAATGAAGATTTAACAGAATAATAGAGTTGGAAGGAACATTGGAGGTCTTCTTGTCCAACCCCATGCTCAGTCAGGAAGCCATATACCATTTCAGACAAATGGTGGTCTATTTTCTTCTTTAAAATCTCCACTGATGGAACATCACCTGGAGGCAAGTTGTTCCACTGATTAATTGTTCTCACTATCAGGAAATTTATCCTTAGTTCTAGGTTGCTTCTTTCCTTGATTAGTTTCCATCGATTGCTTCTTACCCTGCCTTCAGGTGCTTTGGAGAATTGGTTGGTTCCCTCTTCTTTGTGGCAACCCCTTAGATATTGGAACACTGCTATCATGTCTCCCCTAGTCCTTCTTTTCCTTAAGCTAGACGTACCCAATTCCTGCAACCTTTCTTCATATATTTTAGTTTCGAGTTCCCTAATCATCTTTGTTGCTCATTTCTGCATTCTTTCTAGATTCTCAACATCTTTTTTACATCATGGTGACTGTTATGTCCCGAGCCTTGCAAACGGCTCGGGCGTTTGCAGGCAGTCCCGGGCAGGTGCAAAGCTGCCCGGGACCAGACAGGCTGTCGCCAGCGCCATGCGCATGCGCGGGTGCTGGCACGGGAAAAGTAACACATTTACCCGGGAAGCGTCTATATAAGAAGCTGGGAGGTTTTGGGAGATGCTGAAGCCATCTACTTGTAAGCTGAACGCTGAATAAAGGAAACTGAGAACTTCAACTGCTTCTCGTGTCTGCTTCCCGCCAAGGACTCAACACTGGCGACGAAGGTGGGATGCCTTGCACTACCTGGAAAGGAAGAAGTGTAAGCTTACCCAAGGAGTCCTGAGTGGCGGAAAGGAACGGCGTCGACTCGGCAGCTGCCCGCCAATCCGGTGCGCATTCGGGGGTAGGCTGGCTGATAGACCCGTCTCCTGAAGATCTAAAGATGGCAAAAATCGGAAGGCTTTCGGAATTCGACGTCTCACATCCAGAGCGGTGGGAGTCATACGTAGCCAGGGTGGAGAACTACTTCAAGGCAAACCAAGTGAGGGAAGAGAGCTTGAAGGCTGCCACCCTGCTTTGTGTTTGCGGTCAAGACGCCTTCGACATCGCAGAAAACCTTGCAGCACCTGTTCCAGTAGAGTCTGTCAGCTACGCAGATCTGAAGAAGCTACTGAAAGAGCACTTCCACCCCAAGATGTCCGTCATCGCATGGCGCCACACCTTCGAGCAGAGGGATCAACGGCCCGGCGAGTCGGCCAAAGAATTCATCGCCGCATTACGGAAGGCCGCCAAGCACTGCGAGTTCAAAGACCTCGAAGAACGACTGAGGGACCGATTCGTGTGCGGGTTAAGGCATCGAGATCTACAACAGAGACTTTTCGCTAAAGAAGAACTGTCCTACCAAGATGCCTTAAGGGAAGTCACCGCAGAAGAAGCAGCAGGCGGCGCTATCAAGAACATGCGGCCGATCAGAAACAGTCCAGAGGTTGCATCCGTGCACCAGGAAGACGCCCAAAGGAACTCCGAGGAGGATCCGGACGAGGAAGTCGACCGTCTCCACCCCACGACGGAAGAAAAACAGAAGGGAAGCTCTTCAGCTCCGCCCAAGTGCATCGGCTGTGGAGGTCGCCACAGGAGAACCGACTGCAAGTTCCGCTCCGCTACCTGCCGGGCATGCGGCAAACAAGGACACATTGCAGCTGTGTGTCTGGGCCGACGAAAGGTACAACCTCAGGAAGAACCGCGCCTGAAAGGTACCAGATTCCCCAGCCAGAATAGGGTAGGGTTTTGCGCTTCGCGAAGAAGCATCCTTAGGACAGGCACACACAAGCCAATTAAGAAAAAGCTGTCACTCAAGGTGAAGCTACAAGGGGTTCCATTATCTATGGAACTAGACACAGGGTCTGCCTTTTCAATTATCTCCTTGCATACATTTAGGAAGATTTGTTCCGGTAGTGGAACTCAGGCCAAGTTAAGG
Organism: Crotalus tigris; assembly: GCF_016545835.1. NCBI lineage: Eukaryota > Metazoa > Chordata > Lepidosauria > Squamata > Viperidae > Crotalus > Crotalus tigris. Next base: position 201,844 of record NW_024097936.1, read on the forward strand.
CCTTCTGACATTGTGTTAACAGATTTTCAAAATTCAAGAGTGTGTGTTAAGGGGGAGGCCACCCTTAACGTGCAATACAAGAGTTTTGAAGGTCCACTAGACTTATTAGTAGTAGGGGGTGAACGAACGAGTCTCATAGGACTCGATTGGTTTGAGGCCCTGGGGATACACGTCACAGGACTCAACAGTTACAAACACTCGACCTACAGGAAGTCTGCAAAGAATTTGCAGATGTTTTCAGCCCCCAGCTGGGCACATTCAAAGGACCCCCTGTGTCCTTAAAGCTAGACCCCACTGTCACTCCCATTAGAATTAAAGCAAGAAGGGTCCCTTTTGCTTTAAAGAGTAAAATTGACACTGAGTTAGACAAACTGATTCAACAGGGAATCCTAGAACCTGTTGATTCCAGTCCTTGGGAGACCCCCATTGTCACGCCTCTAAAGGCAAATGGGGACATTCGCATTTGTGCTGACTACAAATGCACTCTGAATAAGGCATTGCAGCAACATGCCTATCCTGTTCCTGTGGTCAGTCATATTCTGGCCTCCCTCAAGGGGGGGCGCGTTTTTGCAAAGCTTGACCTAGCTCAAGCGTATCAACAGCTGCCTGTTGATGATGATGCTGCTATAGCTCAGACTATTGTGACCCACAGGGGAGCCTTTAAGGTAAAAAGGCTGCAGTTTGGAGTGAATGTCGCTCCTGGGATTTTCCAAAGCGTAATGGAAAACACACTACGGGGTATACCAGGGGTTTGCCCCTACTTTGATGATGTCTTAATTGCAGGAGACTCCACACACATTCTAGCTGAAAGGCTAAGGGCTGTTCTGTTAAGATTCAGGAAGTCAGGCCTCAAGCTCAAAAAAGACAAATGCAAGATTGGGGTGCCTTCTACTGAATTTCTGGGGTTCAAAATTGATGCTGCTGGGATTCACCCTGCTGAATCCAAACTGACAGCTATTTTAGAAGCACCTAGGCCAAAGTCCAAGGCCGAACTTCAGGCCTTCCTGGGCCTCCTGAATTTCTACAATTCTTTTCTTCCACATAAAGCTAGTGTAGCTGAGCCTCTTCACAGGCTACTAGACAAACAAGCAGTGTGGCAGTGGTCACATACACATGAGGCTTGCTTTAACAAAGTCAAGGCCTTGCTCACTTCTAACAGTGTACTTGCACATTTCAACGAATCTCTTCCTGTGTGCATCGCATGTGATGCGTCCCCTTACGGGGTAGGAGCTGTCCTGAGCCACCTCAGGTCTGATGGAACTCAGGTTCCTGTTACATATTACTCCAGAACATTGTCTTCTGCTGAGCACAACTACGCTCAGATAGACAGGGAGGCTCTGGCTGTTGTCGCTGGAATTAAAAAATTCCACGATTTTCTCTATGGCAGGCATTTCACGGTCTTTACTGACCATAAGCCTCTGCTGGGACTGTTTACCACACGTAAGCAGACTCCCCAAATCATTTCCCCTAGAATGCTTAGGTGGTCTAATTTTCTGTCTGCATATGATTTTTCTTTACTCCACAAGCCTGGGAAAGAAATGGGCCATGCTGATGGCCTCAGTAGATTGCCTCTGCCAGTAGTAGAAGCTGACCCTGCGCCAGCTGTCAACATTCTATCAATCCAAGCCTTGCCCGAGCTCCCTCTTTGTGCCAGGGAGGTTGCCGCTGAAACAGGTACAGATCACACACTTTCACGTGTCCGTTCCTGGGTTTTGTCCGGTTGGCCTGAGCACTGCCCTAGTCCTGAGTTTCAGAGTTTCTGGTCCAAAAGAAACGAGTTGTCCCTTTCTCAGGGTTGTCTGCTTTGGGGAATCAGAGTTGTCATTCCCTCCTCAATGAGGACTAGGGTCTTAGAATCTCTCCACGAGGGTCATCCTGGCATTGTTCGTATGAAGGCTCTTGCACGCAGCCACTTGTGGTGGCCTGTTTTAGATAAGGATATTGAGGTTCAGGTGCATGCATGCCACCTGTGCCAACGATCTCGCCCAGAGATGCCCCAAGCTCCCGTGCATAAATGGGAGGAAACGCAGTCCCCATGGTCTAGGGTGCACATTGACTACGCTGGGCCCTTTCAGGGCCAGTTCTTCTTGGTCCTTGTTGACAGCCATTCAAAATGGCTTGAGGTTGTACCTGTCTCTTCCACCACCACTGCCAAGACTATTCAGGTACTGAGGGGGATTTTTGCTGCACACGGGCTTCCAGATGTCATCGTGTCTGACAATGGCCCTCAATTCACTTCCTCCGAATTCCAAGCTTTCTTACAGGCTAACACAATTCGTCATGCCACGTCTGCACCCTTCCACCCGTCCACCAACGGTATGGCTGAACGTATGGTGCGCATCACAAAGGACGCATTGAAAAGACTCACCTACGGGGACTGGCATCACAGGTTGGCTGACTTTCTCCTTTCTTATCGCACCACAACGTCCACTTCTACAGGGAGAAGCCCAGCTGAACTTCGTTGGGGGCGTCAACTTACTACTAAACTTGACCGGTTGCTCTGGACAGACTGCCTTCATCTACCTCACATCCTAGGGCACCTAGACAACTACTTGTGGGTGCCCCTGTTTGGGCTCGCAATTACGGGCCTGGTCATACCTGGGTCCCCGCTTCTATTTCCAGGGTCACAGGTCCTCTCTCCTACGAGGTTGCCCTGGACAACGGTCATGTCCTGCGTCGGCACATCGACCAACTCCGCCCTAGGCGGGACTTTTCAGATGAGACTCCTGGGTCTTTTCCGGGGGGGAGGGGGAACCCTTTGTAGCAAAGGGAAGGGCATGAGCTGCTGCCCATCTCCACTGATGGAGCCACAAACGGCCCATCCCAGGGTTCCGCAATTGCTCCGAAAAGGAATTCATGGAGCTTACCCACACAACAGGCACTCACGCCTACTCCAGCCAGGGAGTCACCCCGGGGGCATACTCACCTGCCACACACATCACACAGCACTCCAGTCACGGAGGATACCCGGGGGCATCCCAACAAATCATTCCCCGCAAGAGAGCTGGCACACAATCCCCAAGGTTGGCCTGACCTTACCCCAAATTCTACAGGGGGTCAAACATACAGGGAGGTTGTCGAGGAACCAAGTCCCGACTACAACACCTCTAGCCCAAATCAGGGAGTAACTGAGTTTTGGGAAAGTACAGGAACCCACACAAGCCCGGACACAGAATGGGGTTCAGGGAATGGTCAGCCTCCTGACAGGTCTTGGACGGACCTAGGAGGTTCAACAGAGACGCCCAGCAGTGGCTATCACTTCAAGGGGCCCGAGGGTCTACAGCTAGGCAGGTCAACCAGGTCACAAAGTGACAGAAGCCCTGGCCTGATGAGCCCGGTGGGCAAGCAAGCAGGCCAGGCATGGGGGCACAGTCCTTGGAAGGCACCAAGGCAAAACAAGGAGAACAGGCTCACATCTCCCTCCAGTCAGGGAACTCATGCTAGTAACCCAGAGCTGAGGAGGTCACAGAGAGCAAAGAAGTCTCCTAAATACTTAGAGGATTACATAACATTGCTGGCTAAACAAAAGCCAGGTAACGATAGGAGCACTGAGAAGCAGAACACTGCATAAAATAAATGTTTATATGTTGGTAGTAGTTTTAGCCCGGGGGAAAGGGGTATTATGTCCCGAGCCTTGCAAACGGCTCGGGCGTTTGCAGGCAATCCCGGGCAGGTGCAAAGCTGCCCAGGACCAGACAGGCTGTCGCCAGCGCCGTGCGCATGCGCGGGTGCTGGCGCGGGAAAAGTAACACATTTACCCGGGAAGAGTCTATATAAGAAGCTGGGAGGTTTTGGGAGCTGCTGAAGCCATCTACTTGTAAGCTGAACGCTGAATAAAGGAAACTGAGAACTTCAACTGCTTCTCGTGTCTGCTTCCCGCCAAGGACTCAACAGTGACCAAAACTGGATGCAATATTCCAAGTGTGGTCTTCCCAAGGCATTATAAAGTGGTACTAATATTTCACGTGATCTTGATTCTATCTCTCTGTTAATGCAGCCTAGAACTGTATTGGCTTTTTTGGCAGCTGAAGCACACTGCTAGCTCAGTTTCTTAGTAATCAAGGTAGAGTTGTATGGACATTTAGTCTTGGTAACAGGACTTCTTTTGTTTGTTTGTTTGAAATGTTTCACTGCTTATCTAAGTAGCTTCTTCAGTTTGAAGAAAACATGGGTATATGGAGCCACATCATGATCAAGAAACAGCAGAACAAAATGTGGAGCATATTTTGAAAAACTTCACATATGGGAAAATAGTACATCATGTTTATATCTGGTCATTTTATTTAGCTTATTTGCATAATACTATATATTAAATGTGTAGTAATTAAAATTGCTAGAAGAAACAGCATCAACTTCTGATGTATTACAAATACCATTTTGATGACTTGAAGTGAAGAGGATTTAAGGAACAGGATGTAAATGTCAGCCTTCTGTGTGTATAGATATAATATATACATACCTACACACACACAACACTAAAATTATGTCAACAGCAAAGCCAACTCAGTGCAAATAGACAAAGAAGCTAAAGTAGAAACAGACCTGACCTTCTTAGACTTTTAAAGTTCACAGGTATGGAAACTGTAGCCATATTTTTTCCATAGCTGGGAGAAAGATTATGACAGATCTAGAGAAAAGATTAAAGGGCACAAACAACAAAGATATGTGTTGTCATGGATATTGTTTTCCTATGGCTTAGATAGCAAGAAAAACAAATTATTCAATGTTAGATCAAGTAAACCAAAACTTCTCAGAAGACCCAGATGTTTGGAAAATCAAAGGCAGCTGAACGAGTCCTACAGAAAAGAAGGTGGCCAGATACCACAGGAGAGATTCAGTTTAGTATAGAGGTTAAGACACCAGGATAGAAACCAGAAGACTGTGACTTCTAGTCTCACTTTGGGCACAAAGAAAGCTGGGCTACCTTGACTGTCATTTCTCAGGCCTAGGAAAGAAGCTGTGATAAACTCCTTCCAAAAAACCCTGCCAAGGAAGCTGTCATCCAGACAGATGCCAAAAATCAACATTGATTAGAACAGCGGTTCTCAACCTGTGGGTCGCGACCCCATTTGGGGTTGAACGACCATTTCACGGGGGTCGCCAAACAATGCAGTCCGCCATTTTCCCCCCTTTTCCTTAGCTGTGCTACTCCCTTTTATTCTATTGGCTTTTGAAAGCCAATAGAATAGACTCTTTTGAATAGAGTCTAATTTTATTGGCTTTCAAAAGCCAATAGGAATTGTCCAGGCTGTCTCTGCCCTGCTGAGCCCGCCAAAAGTCCCGTTCTGCAAACGGTGCTGCAAGTTGTCTGTGGGGAAGGCGAGCTGTCTGGAAGTTTCCACCCCTCCCTGCTGAGCAACTACTAAAAATATAAGTAAAAGAGGGCCAGGGGTGGGAGGTGGGAGGCCAGCAGGCACAGGGAGGGTTGCTGGCGCGCATGGGGCCTGGCGGGTGCCTTACCTCCCTTGAGCTGGGCCAGCTGGTGGCCCAGCCGGTGGTCATGGTCACCCTGCGCCGTTGCTGCCCCTTGCCAGCTACGCCTCGGCCGGCGCAGGGGGTGGCACCACGCATGCGCGGCGCTCCAGGGCAGGGAAAGTCCTTGTCTTACGACCGGTTGGGTAGTCCTCGACTTACGACCGGTTGGGTAGTCCTCGATTTACGACTGGTTGGGGGGGGTCACGGCATTAAAAAGGTTGAGAACCACTGGATTAGAAGGTACCAAAAACTAATTTTAAAAATTCCATAGTGCCAATTGGGGGTTGAGATAGAAAAGGTAAATTATGATGGCTACTTGTCATATTGTGTTTATGTTATAATATCAGTACAGGTAGTCCTTGACTTATGACTACAACCAGGGCCAGAATTTTGATCACTAAGTGATGCATCATTAAGCAAGTCATCACCTGACCAGACCTAAAATTATGACCATTTTACCGCTAAGTGAATCACTGTGGTTGTTAAGAAAATCATGGGGTTATTAAGTGAATCACATGGTCATTAGTTGAATCCAGCTTCACCAATTGAATTTGTTCATCAGAAGCCAGCAGGGAAGGTTGCAAATTGTGACCACATCACTGCAAGATGCTGCGACCTTTGTAAATAGTTGCCAAGTATCTGATTGTGATCATATGACCGTGGGCTGGTAAAAAGGTCATAACTTCAGGGACAGGCCCTAAGTCACTTTTTCCAAGGCTGTTGTAACTTTGAACTGTCATTAAACTGTCATGAGTTGGCAGCCACCTGTATATTTCACGGAGCAGTCAAAGAGTAATTACATTCTTTTGGAAGACAGTAGCAAATCTTATCTCAGATGTCAAAAGTATAGAATTTGGCTCTCTCAAAAAAAGAAAATTAAAAATTACTGGAAAACAAAGAGGCACAAGGCAAATTTGTGAAAGTGTGGTTCCCTTGTCCATCGTTCACATGTCATTTTGAAAATTAGTTTTCTGAAGGAACGATTCTTTTCAGAAGGTGTCATGAAATTTTCAGTATTATTTGTTCTTCACTGTTTAGTGATGGCTTGAATCCAATTTTTGTTTGAAGAAAACTTAATAGTTTGAAAAAATGTATTTGTTTTGCTAAGCTTGTAATACAGGTCAAGTTGCTTCTGGAGAACTGAAACAAAGGCAGCCTATTTTCACCCATATTGCTAATCCAGGTATTAGAGATTTTATGCAATGGTTGCTGAGCAAGCCTGTGCACCTGTTTTACAGACAATAGAGCCTTAGTAAATGGGTTTATGAATGAGATTACAGCTTTAAGCTATAAGTGAACCAGGTTTTTAATATGTGTCTTTCTTATTAGTACCATTTTTAAAGGATACTCCAGCATATCTCTCAAGTGGTTCCAGCCAATAAACAGATCTTGCACAGTGTCACTCTCGTTGCTGCAAATTTAAACCATTTCTTTGGCAGTGAAAGGAGGGTAAGGGAGGAAAGTAACACAATTTGTAACCTTCCACATCTCTACTAATCTATAAGGTAGTGATTTATTATTTCCTTTCTCCTCCGACTCATTGTTTTGGATGTTAGTAATCACGAAAGAAAGAAAGAAAGAAAGAAAGAAAGAAAGAAAGAAAGAAAGAAAGAAAGAAAGAAAGAAAGAAAGAAAGAAAGAAAGAAAGAAAGATTGATTCTCTTTACTCTCTCAAATGATTTACTGGGGACATCATCTATTTCAGTGTTTTTCAAAGTTGGCAACTTTAAAATGTGTGGACTTCAATGCTCAGAATTCCGCAACCATACTGTGGGATTCTGAGAGTTGAAGTCTACACACCTTAAAGTGGCCAAGTTTAAATAACAATGGTCTATTTGAATAAGGTGATAAAAGTTTTATTTTCTTCTCACCTCCCAGCTTTGTTTTTCTTTATATATAAAACTCTTATAGAACATAATTCTCTTCTTTCTATAATTTATTTATCAAAACCATACATTCATTTTTTCCTGTTTTACGTAAGAACCCCATTTTTTCTGTTTTACATAAGAAACCCTTACATGAGGGGTATTCAGTCATCAATAAAGGTAAATACTGTCTTTTCTTTAATCAAAGAAGTCAATTAACCATCTAAGCAAATTCCATCAACTTCACCAACCACTCTTCCATTGTGGGCAATGTCAAATCTTTCCATCTTCATGCATCAAATAATTGCAATTATCAAGTACAAAAGCAATGTTCCATGACTTTTTCCCCAATTATTTATTGATCAATTCCAAAAGCAAAACCTCTGCTCTCAATTGTATATTAATCTTTAAAATCCTCTGGAGCAGTGCATGTAATTTGAATTCATAATTTTCTAGCTTTTGTACATGACTACCAATGTCTCTCCTTGTTACTCACATTTCCAACATAAATTTTAAGTGTCTTAATACATTGTAGACAGTTTATCTGTGACATATAACAATGGTACATCATTTAGTAAAAATCTCTTTCAGATTATATTATAGTGTGAATGTTTATTCTTTCAACCACGTATTTTCCCATTGTTGGGTCCTTGGTGATCTCTGAGCTTGGTTGTTTTCTTGCAGACATTTTATTGCCCAAAGTAGGTAACATCATCAGTGTTGATGATATTACCTACGGTAGTTGGGGTAATGAAATATCTATGTTTCATTACCCAAGAGATTATTTGATACACAAAGATGGAAATGTCTGCAGGAAAAACAACCAAACTTAGAGAGCACCAAGGGCCCTTCATTTCAATCCTGGACTACAAATATCCTCCTTTATTCATATTTTCCCATTTTGTTAGCACCCTTTATCACACATTCTTTCACTTGTTTTTCTTTTGTTTCAAATTTCAGTAACAATTTATATCTTTTAGCAATTACATATTCATCATTTGTACACTATTCTATTTCAAAGTTTCAACTGAAATAAATTCTATATTAAATCTCTTTTTTTTAGAAATGTTTTATTGATTTTTTACATAACAATCCTTAATGCCTGGTGTACAATGTGTTGTCTTGGTTCATATATTTTGAAAAAAAAACAATCAATAGTAGTTAATTAACAGTCAATAATAATTAATTTTTGTAAGTCCATAATTAGTATATTACTTAATAGTATATTTCTTTGATCTTCCCTTCTCCCAATAGTATTCTCCTTCTTCAACCCTAAACAAATATTATTCTTAATATTTTTAATGCATAAATGGTTAAATATAAACATTTTTTCATGTTTGTACAAATAATAATAGCATCCATATATGACATTTTTTATCAACTTGTGTTGCTTTTATAAAAATCATCTTATTAGTTCACCATATATCCTATTTTCATAGTTCTTATTTAAGCTTAATTTCCCATTAATATTCAAACGATTTTTATCAATCATAATTTTCTCAATATTGATCATCTAAATATCCAGATTTTCCATTTAGATACACCATCCCAATGTTTTCATATTTCATGCATTATAAAAATACTTATCTATCTTATGACATCTACCTATAACATCTTTTCTTATCAGATTATATTTTACTTATATTTGTAAAAGTTAATTTGTTAAATCACTATATATCTTATTTTCAAAGTTCTTATTTAAGCTTAATTTCCCCAAAGTATTTCAGTCATTTCTTAGTCCTAATTCTCTTCAACTTAATTTACCTTTAAATTTCAAATTTTTCATTCATATACATCATCCCAATATTTTCATATTTATATATTATGAAAAATACTATATCACATGTCTTTTATCCCTCTTATTGTAAGGCCCCTTTATATCCAAAGTTATCTGTTCTTTTAATCGTATTCAAACAAATGTTTTGCTCATGTATACTCCATCTGTCTCTGGCCTTCTTTTGCCAAGTAGCTTTCCCAGTTGATATATTCCGTTTTCCAGGAAGTTCTTGTATTTTTGTAAGTATTGTTCGGAGTGAAGAAGACAGGATGAATAGAGTATATGCTTTTTGTCTCCCAAACTCTAATGGTTCTCCTGGCAGTTCTATAATCCATTTTGTTAAATTTTCTTTCTTATCCTCAGATTTATTTTGACGTTCTGATGAATAAAAAATCTTTTCCATTTTTATTGTTATGTCAAAGTCTTGTAGGTTTTTTCCTGTTTGTGTTAAATTATAATTCTCTTTATTTGTAGCTTTTCTGATTAAGTCATTTTCTTGTAATTTATGTTCTGTTATCTGATTTGTTTGTTCATTCTTTACCATCATTTTCTGAATGTTTTTTGATTGTGGGTTTAGATTAGAGATGTGCTCATTTATGTCGTCAAAGTTATTTTTGATCTCCTCATAGTTTGAATCTATTGTCATTTGTAGGTCTTTGATTATTTGGGTTTTCTCCTGCGTAAAATTGGAAGTGTCTTGGCGACATTACGACAAAGTCTCATTTGTCATCTTCAGGCTGGTGTTTTCGGCTTCGTGCTTCTAGGAGCAATGTGTGATCATAGCTGTTTCTTCCTTTTAACTGCCAGTGAGGATATGAACTGATTGAGTGGGAGCTTGGCTGTGTTCTGATTGGGTGGAGGTGTGTTCTGATTGGTTAGGGGCTTGGCTGTGCTCTGATTGGATAGGGAGGTTGGCTGTGCTCTGATTGGATGGGGGAGTGTTCTGTTTGGGTGGGGTTTTTGTTGTGTTCAGGTTAGTCTGAGTTGGAGGGGGATTTGAGATGATGAGCTGTGTTGCTGTTGTTTGGCTTCACATTCGTGGTTGTGCCTCATCTTCATGGTGGGTGTCAGTTTGCTTCATGTATGGATTGGAGGGGTTTAAAGTGGCTAATGATGCAGCTGTGGTCTGGCTTCTGGTTTGTGGTCATGCCTCATCGTCGGTGTGGGTTTGGGTTTGCTTTTTGCATGGATGTGTGGTGGTGACATCCTGTGTGGTTTTCATGAGTGTGGGTCTGGTGTCATTTCTTGTGTTAGGGACTCGTTTGTCAATAAGGGCAGGTTTCCAAATGGCTGGTAGGTGAGAGGTATCATCTTGTTTATTCATGTATTTATATCTATTGTAGCATTACATACATTTTCTCCTGGAAAGTATTTGTCTTGTCTTGAAATGTTCCTTCAAGAATAAGTATTAAATGTGGTTTTCTGTCATTTTTGATAAGTGTGCAATGTCCATGTTGTCTTCCCCTTTCAAATAGTTCTTTATCAGTGCCATAGTTTCCATAATTAGGCTTATCAAACCAGCCAAACTCAGAATCCAAACAGCCCAATTTTGTGTAGTTCTTATCTTTATATTTAGTTTTTATAATCTATTGTATTTCCAATTGTCAAGGCATCAGTAAAATCAGTATTTTATAACAGTTCTTTTATTCAGGGATCAGTTGTCAATCAGTCAAAACTGCAATTCAGTATATTTAGCCATTTTGAGTCCTTCCTGTAAATTCCCCCCTAAAAGTTTAGCCTAGAGTCAAAGTTTTTCTTTTTCTGTAAACAATTTTTGAGTTTAAACAACAGTCAGAGTATTTCTTTTCCTTCAGACACTTTTTAATCTTATGGCTGGCCCAGTATGTATTCTTTCTTTGTTCCAACACAGTTGTCTTCTGAGGTTATTAAAGTTCAAGGGAACAGATTATTTTTTGTTTCTGGGCATCTTGCCAACTTCTGAGTCAGTGTTGTAAATGTTCTATGTTCTAATTCTCCACTAGGTGTCAGTAGTTATTTGTTTTCCAGCTTTTTCAGATGAAATATTATTATTTATTATTATTATAGTTTCATCAAAACCCTTTAAAGTATAATCTTAGCAGTTTTTTTTAATTTCTAGCTTTATCCAAACCATAGTATTTTAACTTTGATTTCAATATATTTATTTCCCCCTTAAACGTTAATTCGCCGCTTCTGTCTTTGAGGGAGTGGAGGTGTAGTCCCCTCTCTTCACTTTCAGAGATTTTCTTACTTTGGGGATCTTTCCCAAGAACATAGTTACCGAGTAGAGGAGAGAAGATCAATACTCTCACCAGTTCCAAGCACGCTGTTCACCGTTGTTCTGGTTCGTGCTCTTGGACTTTGGCTGCAAGTAGCTTGGGCTAGACACTGGCGTGCAGCTAGCCTTTCTCTGTTGTGTTAGAGGGCTTCCCCCAGATCAAACAGAATGACCACCATTGTTCCATGATCGTCGGGGCACCTCTCTTTCTTCGTCACCCCTCCGGGGCCACTTCAGACCCATTTAGGGTCCTCTGGCAGGGTGAAATCTGCAGTCCAGCAGCCGTGTGCTACAGCACAAAAATTGGAAGTCTCCTCTACATTAAATCTTTCAATAAATGTAAATAAGGGAACCATTGACATCTATATCTCTCTGCCATCAATTTTTCTCTTGATTTTATTTTATATTCTCTTTGACAAAATTCTAGTATCTCACAATAAGTTAACCATTTCTACTTTACTATTATTTTTCTTCTATAAAATGCTTCTTGTCTGAGATCCACAAAGATGTTTTTGGGCAGAACCTGGGTTTCTGTCTATTTTGTCACACAATATGGCACATCTTACATACAGATTTTTAAAATCCACATTAACTTGGACTTTGTCATACTACAAATAACCATGTCACCAAAATCCCAGGTTATGTCATTCTAACTCCAAGAGCCTTCTATTTTTCACAGCACTGACTCTTTCATCCAAACCAAACAATTTGCCAACTATAGTTTAAAACCTGTTTTAGATACTAAAATGTGATTGAATTTAAGAAAATTATAATGGATAAAAATGTTTTGAATAAGAGTTAAAGGACTAGATGACTAATGTATTAAATGGAATGTTTAAAGATTAAACATATTTTTAATTATGGTTAAAAAGAATAAGAAATTTAAGAAATAAATATATATTAGCTTAGGAGGGATATATATTTTAAGTAGTATGTTATTTTTTATGTTTCTTTACTCTTGCTCTCCTTTATTTTTTTTTTATTGTTCTATCTATTCCTTAAGAAATGTAAAAGTGTGAGATGGTCCATATAGAAAAATAGAGTTAAATTTTTTAATGTAATTAATTTTTGAGAAAATGTTAACCAGTAAGAATACCTAGAATTTGGTGGGAGAAACAAATTAAAATAAGGACTGTAACAGGACCTATGATAAGGCAACCAGAATGATTGGATAGAAAAGAAATATTATATTGATGTGATTATTATTTTTAGGAATATTGGGGCAAAATTATATATTTAATTGTTATCTATCAAAACAATAAGAATTGTATTAACTCAATGTTTGCAAAAGAAGATATTTTGGGAAAAGAGGAAGTCAACTAAGACCATTATGTGGATTATGGATTATAGAAATCAATTGTTAATTATTGTTTTACAAATGTAACCCAGACAACACACTGTTCACCAATTATTGTGATTTGTGTTTTTTTAAAAAAAAAATCAATAAAATATATTACAAAAAAAAGAGGCCAAGGTTGAGAAACGTGGCTCTAATTCAGTATTTTTTTTTCAGTTTTGGCACACTTTAAGATGTGGGGAATTCTGGGAGTTGAAGTCCCTGCATCTTAAAACTGCCATGTTTGAGAAATACTGTACTAATCTCTTTCGTTAACTTGCCTCTGTAAAGACATCCTTACACACCCAAAGTCTGTAAAGACATCCTTACACGCCCAAATGCCCTTTGTTGTCATGATTGTCCATCTTCATGCTGGCATAGTGTCCCAATGTTTCCAGGATGGGACAACAGCACGTCTAACGTAAAGGCTTTTAGAATTATTTCCCTGCAATGGTTCTTAGTGGGAACGATTCCTTGCTGGACTGATAAAAAGCAGAGATGGATTGTCTTTCTCTTCTGTATCCTCTATGTTTCGTGGCTAGCAACTGTTTTGTAGAATGGCGAAAACAAACTTAAGGCCACAGAAGCCAAGACCTGAGATGAAATGCACTCAGTCTCAGCTAGACAAGGGCAAAACTTAGTTTTTTTCTGGCAATTCTGGAATATTATAAATACCCCATGAGGAAGGACTGTTAGATAATAATTGATGAGTATTAGAAAAAAGGTCAATGTTCACAGATAAGATGGGGACTTTTGTTTCCTGTTTCTCTTCCTTTTTTTCCTTAGGGAGTTTTCAGACTTCAAAGCTTGCAGATAGGACATTTTATTTCAATCTTTACCATCTAACCTTCCTCCTGGTTCTATTTACTGCATACCTTGAGCCTATCCACCTTTTACTTTTTTTCACGAAACTGTAATGCAAGTAGTCCTCAACTTACAACCACAATTGAGCCCCAAATTTCCATTGCTAAGCAAGAGTTGTTAAGTAAGTTTTGCCCCATTTTATGAGTGAATCACTGCAGTTATTAAGTTGGTAACACGGCTGATAAGTGAATCTGGCTTCCCCATTGACTTTGTTTGTCAAACGTTGCAAAAGGTGATCAACCGTCATAAATATTAGTCCTTTGCTAAGCATCTGAATTTTGAACACTTGACCACAAGAATGCTGCAAAGGTCGTAAGTGTGAAAATTGGTAATGAGTTACTTTTTTCAATGGTGTTTTGGTCACAAAACAAAAGATTTTAAGTCAAGGATTACTGGTATTTAAAATTTCTGTTTGGATTCCAGGCAATTCCCTATGACTCCTCTACAAAATTGTATTCCATTCCCATTTTGCACTGAAGTTCGCCTAATCTCTAGCAGTCAGTAGGTTTTACTTTGCCACTAAACACACAAAATCTTCTGCTTACAGAATCTGTTCCTTAGGATTTTATTTTTATCCATTTTTCCCTGGCTTTGGAACATCAGAAACAGAAAATATGGCTTATTTTATACATACAGTATATATAAAATCGGCCCAAAAACTGTTAAGAGTGAAAAGTTGTTTTACAGATGCCAGAGAAACAAGATTTATTCTGGGATTTTTTAAAAGATTACAGAAAGTGCTGAGATACATCCTTTGCATCTGATCTCAATAATCCAAAACTGAACACCAAAATCTTCTGTATGTTTCAAAGGATTCCAGATACATCTTTGAGGAGCTTGAAAAAAATGGTTTGAATCAATCCATCTTGCCCATTTGGGATAAACTAACAGGATACTCTAATTAGGAAACAGTGACCCTAGATATTTCTGAACCACTAACTTTCAAAAGCCCAACCAACATGTCTGACAATGAGGATGCTGGGAGTTGTAGTTTCATACAAAACATTCTGCTTACAAATAAGTACATCTCAGTTCAGGTTTCTTTTTCCTTCTGTTCAGTTGTGTCAGGTTCTCAGAGACTGCCTGGACAAATCTCTACAGTTCTCTTGGCAAAACTTTTTCAGAAATGACTTGCCCTTGCTTGCTTCCTAGACTTGAGAGAAAGTGACCGGCCTAAGGTCATTCAGCTGGCTTTGTGCCTAAGGCGGGATTAGAACTCATGATCTCTCAGTTTCTAGCCCGATGTCTTAGTCCAGGGGTGTCAAACTGCCGGCCTGCGGGCCGGATGCGTCACAGGGAAGCCGCACCCATCTCATTGCTGGCAATGGCAAAACCGGCCCAATACGTTGTGCAACGTCACGTGATGTCGCGAGTTTGACATGGCTGCCTTAGTCACTAGACCAAATTGGCTCTCTCAATACAATATACAAAATGCAATAAAGGGCTTCTACCCCAAAGGTGCTTTTTCTAAAAGGCAGCTGGACTTTGTGTTCTTTGTTTTGTTTTGTTTTGTTTTTTTAAAAAAAATTCACTTCTCATGCAAGAAGCTGCCTGCAAAACAAAACATTTTCAAAGGAAACAACAACAAAGTCCAATTGCCTTTTGGAAAAAATACTTTTGGGACAACCATGACCTGAACAATTGAGAATCTCCATAGGCTTCTATATATTGATGGTAGAGAACTGATTGATTGATTGATTGATTATCTGCCACAAATCATTGTCAGCTCTTAATGACCACAGAGATTTTCCCCATGATGATCTGCTCCTAACCTGGTCTTTCAGATTTTCTAATGCTGCACTGATTTCTACTGTAACTGAATCTCATCCTTCTTGCTGCTGTGCTCATCTTCTCTTCCCTTCCACTTTTCCCAGCACTAAAGCCTATTTCAGAGAATTATGTCCAAAGTAGGATAATTTCAGCCTGGTCATTTGTGCTGTGTGAAAACATTTTAACTAGTTATCTTCATCAGCAATATAGAGCTGTGTTTTTCGCATTGTGTTTTGCAGAACTTAATAGAGATTCCATTAAAGACTGTGAGGAGTGAGGTTTATTTGAATAAAGTCAGTATTTTATACTTACAGCTTTACCTCTTTAACAAAGGTCCCGAGATTATTATTTTTTAACTAACAGATTTTATGGCTTGAAAAAGTTTGAAAAACTGGTATAGTTCCATAGTATAACTCAGTGTTTCTCAACCTTGGCAATGGGTTACTTGGAGAATTCTGGGATTTGAAGCCAACATCTTAAAGTTGCCAAGGTTGAGAAATACTGGGATAACTTGATCCAGACTTTAACAGCACATATATCAAATGATGGAAATGTCCTGACTTTAAAGACAGGAATGACAAGGAGGCCCTAACTGCATATTAGTTCTCTTACATGAATGCTTAAGAATGAAAGATTTCTTTGATCGTCTCAAACTTGTTGGAAACTTATTAAGGGTAATTTCTGTTTTAATTTCTCCTCAGCAAACTCCCAGTTAATTTCTATACTGTAACCAAATCAGAGTAAACATGCATGTTGCTCAGCACAACTAGCTAAAAATAACTAGCTGGATGCTTATTTATTCAATGTGAGTTAGTATTAAAATCAGGTAACTGGCAAAACAGGACAAAAGGCAGTTAAAAGCAGGGAGAGAGATATAAACAGGAAAGCGAGAAAAGGTCAGGTGATTTAATAAAGACAATCTATATATCTTTATCTAAATGCACCAAACTTTCCAGGGTTGCTGGAAACGGTTCTGTTGCTAATTAGCATGGCTGGTTCCAAGGGAGCTTTAACTCCTTTAGGTACATCATGGAGCAGAATAAAAATGAAAGAAGGACACCAGGTGATCTTTTCTCTATTCTTCTCCATGAAGGAAAAACTTAGGAAGCTATAGCCAACATCCTTATCAGCTCCATGTACTGAATTATGCACTCTAAAGGGTGGTACCACCATTCATCATTTCATGCTTTGAGTCCCAATGGTTCTTTCAGCCTGACAAAGTGGTCTCTTGGCAGTGGCTTGGTAAGTATATTTGCCACCTTGTCATCAGTTGGGCAGTACTTCAATTTTTATTATTTCTTTTGCTTTTGAGTCAGTCTTGATTCCTGGCACCTGCAGTTTTGTTGGCAAGATTTCAGAAGTGGTTTGCCATTGCCTGCTTTGTAGGGCTGAGAAAGCATTGGCCACCCAGTTGGCTTTGTGTCTAAGGCAGGACTAGAACTCATGGTCTCCCAGTTTCTAGCCTGGTGATTTAACCACAATACCAAACTGCCTCACACTTCAGTGTTATCTGCCTCTTTTCTTGTATGTCCTTCACACTGCAGTTCAGTAGCTACGTGTCTCATATTGGGTCTGGACAGCTTGATATCTGCATTTCTTAAAGCTAGATTTTCCACGAACATGTGTTGTTTTAAAACCCACTTATAAAAACACACTTTTTTGTCACTTTAGTAGCTCTGTTAGAATCCATTTTTGTTTTAGTGCAAGCATTCAATTGTTTTCCATGAGTTGTGATCACGTACACCCCTTGTCCAATTGTGCAGCACATTCTACCAGAATTTAGGATTCCTTTGTAAAATTTCTGAGATCTTTATAATTCTAATTCTAGGTGTCAGCAGCCCTTCAGAAAAATGTTACTACAGGTAGTCCTCATTTTGTGACCACAAATAGGATATGCTGCACCATTGCTAAGCATCACAGTTGTTACGTGAAACATCACATGATGATAGACTAATGACCTGACTTCCGCTGTGTCACTAAGTGAATTACTCAGACTCATTAAATGAGACATCATATAACTGCAACTTATGATTTTACTTCCATGTTTTCCATTATCTCTGCTTGTACAAGTTGTTTGGGAAACACACAACTGGCAATCTTGTGACCATAGGATGCTGAGACAGTTGTAAATAAATGCCTGCTAGTTGAGAAGCACCTGAATGTTGATCACATGACCCTGGTAATGTTGCACAGGTCTTAAACGCAAGGACAAATCCTAAAGTTACTTTTTCAGGGCTGTCCTGACTTCAAATGGATACTAAATGAGACAGACAGTCTCATTTAGTATCCATAAGATTATCTGGGACACACTACACATCCTCTTCACGACCTGTTTTCCTTGTTATCTTCTGGGAGGCGGCTTCGTGGTATCCGTAGCAGAACATCCAGATTCAGCCATAGTTTCATTCCATATAGCATTAACCTTGTGAACTCTCAAGCTTCCTCCTTCTGTTATATATTCAAGATGGACAGTATTTAATATTTATTTGCTACGTATATGTAGGGGTGTGGGTCTATACATATGTTGTTCATAGTATGTTTAGGTTATGTCATGTATGTGTTTCACTTTGAGAGCGGGCAACTAAATTTCATTTTTGATGTGTGCCGTTGTGCCCACAGTAAAAAAATGACAATAATGGTGCTCCAGATGTTGATGTTTTTTTCCCTTTTTGCTTCCTGGGTAGATTCTGAGTTCCATACATCAAACTAGATTGGCTTGCATTAGTATTTACAGACTGCGAGTCATTTGGGGATACCCATTTTTCTTCATTAAAATGAGAAATGGATGTGTTTACGTTTCCAGTTTTTAAGTCCAAAATCTGTAATCTTTTGTTCTTATGTGATAGCCAGTGCTATTTCTAACTGGCTTCTGTAATTTATTCCTTTTTTTTCCTCTAAGGATGAATGCCTACGCTTGGCAACTAAATACCATGATTATTACAATGCTTGCTCAAGGAGTAACTGTGTTGATTTGAGTTCTTGAAATTTTGCTGTCAAGTGCTTACAGAACTTCATTACAATTCTAGTAGCACTTGATATATAGCTATTCAGTATAGAGCCCCAGTTGAGCAGCCCTTATTTTTAGCCACACTGAATTCACTGGTTACTGAATTATAATAAAAAAATAATGTCTTCTATTTCTTCTAGCTATATTTCCTGTCTTCTTTGACTGTTGCACAGAAGTAGCCAATCACATCCCCAGAAGATGGTTAAGAAGAGTGGTGAAATTTGAGATCCAAAAGAGTGATGATTTATGCAGAATACCGGCTGTGATGTAAGTGAAACACAATACACACAATTATACACCACATATACATGTACATGCATACCCAACAACAGGATATTCCAACAAAATTGATATCCATGAGACTTCATCAAAAAGTGCCTGACCACTCAATCCAATATAGCACAACCAACACAAGCTGTAAAAAAGATAACACTACCATACATCATAAATATTTCAGAAACCACCAATAGACTATTGCAACCCTGTAGCATCAGTGTAGTACACAAACCAACTAAAGCCCTCTAAAACTTTCTGAGTTAACCAAAAGTCCCAGCAGCTTAGAAGAAAAAACAGGAGCTACCTATAACATACAGTGTAAAGGCTGCAACAGCACTACATAGGACAAACAGGCAGAAGATTAGGAGAATATATCCACAACTAACAGTCATAAGACATGATAAAATCTCTTGAGTTTCACAACACATGGACAGACTTAGCTATAGTTTCAACTGGGAAACTGTGACCATCCTAAACCAAGCCAAGTCCAAAAAGCTGGAGAATTCCTGGAAATAATTAACAACAACAACAGCAACAATAATAATAATAAAGTTGGAAGGGACCTTGGAGGTCATCTAGTCTGACCCCCTGTGCAGGCAGGAAACCCTATACCATTTCAGACAAATGGCTGTCCAGTCTCTGCTTAAAAAATTCCAGTGTTGGAACATTCACAACTTCTGGAAGCAGGTTGTTCCACTGATTAATTTTAACTTAGGTCTGGCACCTTGACAAATCATCCATCGATAAGCACATAGACATAAACCATATCTATATACCATTCAAAAGA
The DNA here is from genome assembly GCF_016545835.1 of Crotalus tigris. Lineage (NCBI taxonomy): Eukaryota > Metazoa > Chordata > Lepidosauria > Squamata > Viperidae > Crotalus > Crotalus tigris. The sequence goes on from NW_024097936.1 coordinate 221,258, forward strand.
GACAATCTACAAGCCAAAAAGGGAACAAAAAGACGAAAACACTTGCCACCAGCAATCAGTACCCAGATGAGCATAGATTGACTCCAAGATTAACATCAGACCAACAATCAAAAAGTAAACAATACCCCAATCAAGGATCTGCCAAACAAGCTAACCTAAACAGCCCAACCAAAGAACCACCAAGACCACTCCCACCAATAGGGCTAGGCTAGCCACTGGAATATAAATCGAGAGCAAACCACACTCTTTACTAGCACTGATGATATTATCTAGTTTGGTAATGAGACGTCTGCAAGGAAATAACCAAGCTCAGAAAGCACCAAGGACCTTTGTGCTTACTACCAAGCATTAACTTTGCTTTCTTTTGCCACAGTCATTATCCTTCTACATTTTTTTTTTGTATTTTGAGACTTTCTCCAGTTCTCTTTCTTCTTTTCTGCTCTTCCCAAGTACTGTGACATCCAATGTCCACACATTTTTGTCCTTTTTATGCATGATTGTTAAATCTGGGTATTATGTGGCAAATGCTTGTCTCTTTGAATTCTAAACTCACTCTAGATTCTTTATTGTCTCTTACTTTGTCTATTTTATGGTCTCTTGACTGCAGACAAATTATATTCTTTGCAGATATTGTTATTAATTCTTTTTAAAATCTTTTTTTTCTCATCCTCATAGTCTTCACACCAGGCGCAAAAAGCTATGTGTAAGTCCATTGAATAAAAATGTGAAGAGATGGATGAAGCAAATGACCAGGTGTTGCCAGAGAAGTGATCCAGAGATCTGGAAAAGAAGAAAACTCAGAAGAGGGAGGAAAACTATGAGGAAAGATCATATATTTGCTATGTGCAAGAAAGATGCTGCAATCTGCACCATGCAATAAATACGATAAAAGTCTCAGAATAATGGATCCCATAAACATTTTAACTTGTCTTTCATTTAAAACTCCTTCCTGAAAAGACTACCACAGCTGAATGTTTGCAGGTAATGGCCAAGTCCACAAATCATAAAATTGTTCTTAATTGCACATTCTGTTTAAGTCATGACCTGTGATTGACAAAGCACATTTTGTAGGGTCATATAAGATACTAACCATCATACGATCATTGATTTTGGTTTATACAGGTGGTCCTCAACTTACAACCATTCATTTAGTGGCACTTCAAAGTTACAATGGCACTAAAAAAATGATTTACGATTGTTGCAACCTGAATTAAAGTAACTAGAAGAATAAATTGTATAGACAAGGCAGGAGCCCTACAAATACATCAAACACATTAACCCGGAATCAGGGAACAGAGCCCGGGGATAAGGACTTCTTGGACCCACAAGACAGAGAGTGGGTATCATCCTTAACTCTGGGGGTAGGATGATATTCTAGAGCAGGCATGTCAAACTCACGATGTCACGTGACGTTGCGTGACGTATCGTGACTTTTTCCCCATTGCCGGCAATTGGGTGGGCGCGGTTTTGGCATGATGCATCCGGCCTGCAGGCTGGCAGTTTGACATGCCCATTCTAGAGCGTGTGGCTGAGACAGAGAAGGCAGACTTCCTAGGCCCCATATAATGGCAGTGCTTAATAGACTGGATCTGAAACGTCCCCACTCTAGCCAAATATAGCAGACAAGCAGAAACAAAGGGGGATAGGCACTCAGATAACTAGGCTCTATGCCAGGGATGTCAAACTGCCGGCCCAAGGGCCGGTTTCATCATACTGGATCCGTGCCCACCCCATTGCCGGCAATGGCAAAAAAACTCCGATACGTTGCACGATGTCACGTGATGTCGCGAGTTTAACGTGCCTGCTCTATGCCATGTTGCACACACATACACTTTTGCAATTGTAGTTGTCATACATGTGTTAAAAGATAACTCTTTTTAAAAATAAGTCCTCCACACATCTCCCCCTTACCACTGATTCCCTGTTTCCATGACACTCTTTCCCATGCTGCCACTATTAAAGGTACAGAAATAAAAATTGCTATCACTATCTATTAATCCCTGGGAGATATTAACCTTGGTTAGGGATTCAATCCCAAAGGGCCAAGTCTAAGGTGGGGAGAACTTTGTCTTCTTTCTTCTTTGCTTCCCTCATCTTCCCCACCTGTATTCAGTCTGTAAGCCCTATGGCCATGGGGATGCCTCATTCCCCAGTAGGAAAGGGAGCAGGTGAGCAAAGCAGAGAAATTCCTTGTTTTCATCACACGTTCACTTTATGTGCAAAGCATCCTGTCTTCCCCCAGTCCCTCTGAGCAGTTATATCAATTCCCATCCTCAGTGCTCCAGCCCTGCTTTGCTCCTAGCATCTGTTTCTGCTCACTGTATGCATCATCTCCATTTCCCAATTGTTCCCTTTAAGATCAAGAATATAAGAAAGATCACTCAGCATCTGACTTTCCACCACTAATCTGCTGCTGTTATATAGTTACGTTGCATAAAAGGGTTAAAACTGAAGATGACTCCCTCTGGAACACTTCATGATTATTGTTTCCAGAGGCTTAGGAACGTTTTGTCTCCTTTTGATATAAATAATATGAATTATTTCTTATTTATCTGTCTCTATTTTCCTGCTTTTGTCTACCTTTTAAAGCATTTTCCAGTTCACTGCTATTTTAGGACTGGGAACAAGTAAACATAAAGCTATATTTTTTGCTGGCTGTTTTGAATGGTGTGTGCACTTGCTCTGATCTGTATATAGGCTGGGAGCATGTTGGGTATAAACAACACTGGAAAGTAGAGACAGTAATGTTCCAATCCAACTTAGAGCAATTGTAGAATAAATTAGTTTATGATGCTGCTTAAATAAAGGTAGCCAGGCTGTGCTGAGTCTCTCAGTGACAAATGGCAGAGACGTTTAGGCCATAAACAAAAATATATTCTATCAACAACAGAGCCAGTTTGGTCTAGTGCAGGGGTAGGCAACCTCGGCTCTTTTATGACTCATGGACTTCAACTCCCAGAATCCCTGAGTCAGCTAAAGAGCCGAAGTTGTCTACCCCTGGTCTAGTGGTTAAGTCACCAGGCTAGAAAGCAGGAGAACATGAGTTCTAGTCTCACCTTCGCCATGAAAGCCACAGGGTGACCTTGAGCCAGTCACTCTCTCTCAGCCTAACCCACCTCACAGTGTTGTCATTGTATGGAAAATAGAAAGAGGAAGATGTGTTGGGTATGTTTGCCACCTTGAAATATTTGTAAAAATAATAAAGGCTACTAATAAAATAATAAAAGATACTAATAAATAAATCTCAATCTGAGTACATACACCACAGCCTAAGATGGTACTTTATACATAATTCATTCTAATGCAATATATTAGTAAAAGGCGTGGAAAATATTCAATGCCACTGAATATTCCATGTTTCCTTTATTCACTGTATGTAACAAAAGTAAAACTGTAGCACACAAGCTAAACCAGCTGCATTTTACAAAAGCTTTATCATGCAATGACTGTCATAATCTTCTTCTTTAATCATATATCTCATTCCCAACACAGGCTGAACAGCCTTTTTGGAATTTCATAAACCATGAGAAAAGTATTATTTTCCTCCTGAAAACAAGATTATCTCACCACCATTTCAGATCTATAATATTTTGCCATTATTATCTTTGGGGTGTGGCTAGAATTTATATGACCCAAGATGGGTTTGAGCATCTGGCGAGATTGAGATTATGCTCCCTCCCTCTGATCATTAGCCAATTCTAGCACAGCCATTTCTCTTGCAGTATTTGTCCCCTCTGTCAATGTTTTGTTTCCTGAATTCCTCTCATATCAATCATCTCCTCCCCTAGCTATTTTTGAAATCAATTTTTCTCCAGGCTTTAAGCCAGATAAGGAGGGGAAAGCAGATTTAGACTGTTTTATATGATAGGGGGCAGTGGTTTATTTTCTAATTTGTATTTGTAAAATTCTAAAATGGTAACAATGGAAAAAATTTGTTCCTTTTACTGCAGTTGCAAGATAGCTTTTCCTTGCTGCCTGAAACTAATGAGAGACATAATACTGGGTGCTATTATTTATCAATCACAGCCACTTCCCTACTCGTGATTAGGTCCGAAGTTGCCTCAATGGCTAGAGGCTTGGTTTTATCAGTGTACAGACCTAGCTGATATATGATCATGTCCAGGTCTGTCTTCTTTCTCTCTAGAGGTGATTCTGCCTTGATGTGTCTTTTTGTGTTTGTCTATATTGTCCACATTATAGTCTTTCAAATATTGCTTAATTATGAAAACAGTCTTGTAGGTGCATATTTATGATTGGAAACTACTTTCCCATATGTTTATTTTCCATCATTTTGAATTTGTGGGATGATTAGATGGGGTGTGTGAAGTGACACAAGGGAAAATATTCTTGAGAAGTTCAGGAAAAGTTCCAAAACTGTACAATTGCATAATAACACCAGTCCCATCTCATTCATACTGCAGGAACTCTCCTACCTAATGTGTCTCCACTGACTTGTGACATGCTAAAGAGAGATAACAGCAAAGCCCACACAGAGAACCAATCACATTGCTTATAACCAGTGACACCAGTAATTCCTGGTGACTGCTGGACAAGTCCCTGCAATTTTTCTGGAAAAACAGAAGCGATTTCCCTTTGTCTGCTTCCTAGGGCTGAACGATTGTGACTGGTCCAAAGTCACCCAGCTGGTTTCATGCCTAAGGCAAGACTATAACTCACAGTCTTCTTGTTTCTAGCCTGGTGCTTTAACCACTCCATCAACTTGGCTTTAACTACATATTGTGGAAATTCAAATCCAACACATGAAGTTGGGGAATATTTATTTATTATTTTTATTTATTTTATGAGACTTACATACCGCTTTAAGTGCAAGCACTCTCTAAGCAGTGTGCACCAGTAAGCAATGTATACATATATTTTACATTGCCCCCAACAATCTGGGTCCAACTTTAGTCCAACTTTCTGACTTCAAAAGTAGCTAGTGATGTGCTTTGTGAATATCAGCAGAGGCAAGGAGTTCAAAGCTCTTTCACAAAAAGGTGTAAGACTGTCTGATTTGCAAAACTAAAAACAACACGTCTGAAATGCCACTGAAAAAGATTTGCCCCATGAAACAGCTTTCAGTATGCTAAACTACTGTAGTCAGGCCAAACAAACAGGCAGAAATAAAATAAAAATTGAATTTTTAATTAAAGAGATTTAAGCTTGGGGAGCTGTAAAAAATTATTTCCTGGTAACTCCACAGTTTATCAATGAGCCTGTGTGATGCATCCAATCTGTTGAGATGTTACATTGGCTAGCTCTCTGGCAGCTTTTCTTCTGTAATAAGAGATTTAGTGAGAAAAATGGAGATGGACAGCTGTGTAGTTCTCTGAAGGAATTTGTGATGCTAAAATGATAAGTGGAAAAGATGAGATAAATTTATTATCAAGGTTTACTCTGTTTAGATAGAAAAATATAATGCAAAGATCCCGTACACCTCAAGATGCAAATACTGATTTAAGGTAGCAGATATAAAACTAAAATCTACATCTATACAAGTACATTATTGTACATTGTTCCAGCAACTACATGAAATTTCATGACTTTCTTAAAAGCTGCAGAATTGCAGTCGGGCAGAGGAAAAGCTAAATAAAATTAAACTATTCTATCAAGCCAATATGATGTATATAAATGATGGAGGACATATTTACAGTAGTGTAAGGGCAATGCAAATACATGTGCCACACAAACACATTCTATTTCACCCATTTTTATTTGGACAAAAGTGCTGCCAGAGAGTGATGTTACAGAATCTTTCTTTCAACAAAGGCAAAACTAATTGAAACTGTTCTTTGTTTGTTCATTCATAGAAACTCATAGAGATAAAAAAACAGAAACAGATCTTGTCTCAAACATCCACCCCATTATAAGGCGTGGGTTGTTTCAGTCTAGTTTACAGGAACTGGTTGTCAAACCAACTAGCTGATACAAAGCTGGCTGACTCCCCTGGAGAAATGGGCACTTGCCTAGTACACAGGGTGAATCCTAATGATAATTTACAGCAGATGGCGTCAGCCTTTGTACCATGCTTGCTCCTCTGGGCCTGTCAGCACGGGCTTCTCTGGAGCAGCCATACTCTGGGTGAGGGAGAGCTCAGGTTGCTGTTCAGTTGGCTTTGCGTCTTAAGCAGCTACAAACACAAATAGTAGTTGGAAGTGGGAGCTGTGCTTGCAATGGCCCTGTGTGGCCTGCAGAGGTGCGGTAGGCCACTCTGGGCCCAATGTTTTCTTCAGGAGATATCAAGAAGAGAATGCAAAACCATAACGCTTAGTTTTTGATCCGCATGCTTTCCCATGCAGAATAAAAGCTATCCTATACAACTAAAGGTTCAAACCATAATATATGGATCCAGACTCTTTTCTTTGTTAGATACTAGCTTCTAAAATGCAATTCTGGATTTTATGCACATGACTTAGAACAGGGCTTTTCAACCTTTTCACCCATTGTACCACTTTTAGGATATGGCAATATCCGAGTACCACCAGTCGCCTACTAAGGTGTCAAAAATTTGATGATCCCAAAAAAAAAGAAAAGAAAAAAAGTGATAAAATACAGGTGGTCCTCGACTTACAACAGTTTGCTTAGTAATTGTTCGAAGTTACAATGGCACTGAAAAAAGTGCCCCCCCCCCAAGCCACAGTGGAACAAGACACCTGCATGCCTGCCTGGCAGCGCTCTTCCTCCTGTCCGAGGTTTTCATTGTTATGAGCATTTCTGTTGAAAGTTGGCAGTGGGGGTGGGGTGGAGGGGTGTTTGGTTTTTATTCCACCATCTGCTGGGTGGTTGCAGCAGGTTTTGGTCACTTCACATGACCCTGGGACACTGACCGTCATAAATATGAATCAGTTGCCAAGCATCTGAATGTAAATCACAAGACCCTGGAAATGCTGCAACATTCTAGATGATCAGTGCTTCTTCTGGGCTCAGCAGAAGCGCCAGGATCAGCACCGAGCTCCAGCTGGAGCCTGGCTCTGGAGCTTCCGTTGAGCCCTGACAGCCCTGCAGCTCCAGCCATTTCTTGCTCAGGCTTGTGCGGTGCTGCCACTGGTTCAGCTCATTCCCCTCCCTCACTACCACTTTTCTAGGATGGTCGCGTACCACCTGCCAGGTGCCAATGTACCACAGATGGTACCTGTACAACTGATTGAAAAGCCCTGACTTACAAGATGGCCTGTAAGAACGTCAACTGAACCATTTCAGCCAGTCCATAATCTTCATAAGTGAGTGCCTGAGTCCTGCAAATAACTGAACCACCACTTGGTTTCATGTACCTTAACTGAAGATTGGATATTGCTGTGAAATTGTAAGAATATCTAAACAAGAACTGCATAATAGCTCTGGATTTTTCAGGCGTTTTAGGAAGGTGGAATCAGTGATTGATCAGAATATTCACACCCCAAATCTTTTTTTATGAAGACGACCTGTTCAGGCTGAGAAATATGAATGATTCAAATAAATAAATATACACATGATAGTATATTAACATAACATAAAAACAGTCTTGTGTGCATCTATGTGACACACAAATGAGCATGCAATAGTGAGAGGAAAGTCTCTCATTCACACAACATAACAGCAATCTGGGGTGAGGTAAAACAGCAGGAGCATTCCAGTATCTCACCAGTGTTGTCAGCAACTCACACCTATTTCATGCAAAAGACATGCAGCTTTGAGAATACAAAAAAGGTTTTCACAAACATTTGTAACATACACACACATAGGAAACAATCAAGCACAGCACATGAATCACTAAAACAGGCCATCGTTTTTTAAGTGCAGGAACCCTATCAAGTTCTGCCAGTCTACTCCCTTGGTCATACAGTACAGTCCTATTTTGAGATACATCATGCATCAGGCAGGTTGTATAGATTTCCCAATGTGTAACTAATCCTCAATTGACTAATTATCATAACAAGATAACCTCTTTAAATTGCAATAAAGGCACACAAAGCATCTTCTGCAAAAATAAAGTACTCCCTAAAACAAGTAATCCTGTATTGTAATCCATTTAACTGAGAGCAAGTGCTACCTCAATGAACTTTCAGCTTGAGGGGAGAAGGCAATTAAGGATGCAAAGAGTACATAACAACTAAAAAAAAGGAAAACAATAAAGATGTACAGTGCAGTTGTATACATTTGTCTTTCTCATTCTGATCCCTCCAAATGTTGGATTAGAACTTTGCTCTGGAATTAGTTGGGTTGCAATCTAGCTTGTTTGGAGACTGCCATATTGGAGAGGGTATCTATACAATTCTTTTTAAAGAAAGAGGAAATTAAAGTCTTCTTTAAATCAAAATTGACTCTTGGTGACTTTGTGGACTTTTCCAGATGCTTTTCATGACAAGAGAATGTAAGTAGCTTGCCATCACTTTCTTGGATCTTTCTCCAGCCTCCCAGATCAGCCCATGGGAAGATCAGGAATTTTCTCTGACCTCCTGCCTAAGTAGTAATCAGGTCCAACCCTGTAAGTTTTTGGAGAGCAGCCAACTAGATTTACTGAAAAATACCAATTACAGCATTCATAATACTCACACCCAATGAATGTGGGGTTTCAATCTTCTTATCTATCCTTATGCCAAGCTGTTTTGTTATACTTGTAGTGTTGCATCTTTCCCGCCTTAGTCATCCAATATACAGAAGACAAATCCTATAAAAATGTTTTACTTAAAATAAAAAGATAGAAAATTCTAGATCATTCTGCCAGAATACTGTACATTCACACCTGCTACTGAAATACATGATGAGAAAACACTGTTGTTGACTTGTTTAGGAACATCTGATAGTCATCTAGATTGTTACTGTAAGAACAGAACATTTTGGCTGTTGACCTAGGCCAGCATTGACATCAACACTTTTCCAGGGAATAAGCCAGGTATACTAGGTATTCATTTAGGAGAAAGCTTGGTTGTTTTCTAAATCTGGAGTCATGCCACTAAATCTAGGAGAACTGTTTTATAAACAGTGTATGATTACATTTGAATAAATATTTATTAGAATGCAGAGAGTAAATAGGAATGATTTAAGGGTACCTGAGGGTAAATTTGGTTCTGTTTACATTATAATCATCCTTCTCCAAACTGGTACCTTCTGGTTATATTGGGTCACAAGTTAACGATAGCCATACTGGCTAAGAAAGATGGAAAGTGCCTTTGGACAGTAATAGATTTGGGGAGATTATTGTAAAGTATCAGTCTAATAAGTGGCAGCTTTTGATTAGCTTCAAAAAAATAAATATACAAAACAGGAGTTGGGAAGGTAATGGCTATTTGAAAAATAAAGCATTAAAAAAAATCTTGACAGATGAGACCCCTGCTCTAATAACGGGAATAGTAATCCAGGACTGATTTATACAGATCTGCACATACCTGGAGAGGAGCACTTGACACTATAGCATGCAGTTGCAGATCCTTTTTCCAAAGTATTCAAATACTATAACAAATCAATAAGTACCAAGAATGTCCTTCAAAAAGAAAGTCGTTACCACTGGAGTTTTTGTTAATGATTTTGGAAGACATAATTTTGGAGAGAACTTAATAAAATGGATAAGATCATTTTACATTTCCCCAAAAATCACAAATGATTGTTAATGGAGATCCTGTGAGATTTTTTAAAAAAGGAACAATGCAGGGATACCTTCTGCTTCCTCCACTGTTTATTCTGGTTCTTGAAATACAGAGTAAACAAGAGAGATTGATGGGAGTAAAGATTAAAAAATGTAAATTAAGGCCTTTTGCAGATGATTTACTGACAGTTATGGAAGTTCCTTTAAAGCAATGGTTCTCAACCTGTGGGTCGGGACCCATTGAAAGCCAATAGAATAGACTATCTTGAATAGAGTCTAATTCTATTGGCTTTCAAAAGCCAATAGGAATTGTCCAGGCTGTCTCTGCCCTGCTGAGCCCGCCAAAAGTCCCATTCTGCAAACAGTGCTGCACCAGTTGAGTAGTCCTCGACTTACGACCGGTTGAGTAGTCCTCGACTTACGACCGGTTGGGGGTCGCGGCATTAAAAAGGTTGAGAACCACTGCTTTAAAAGGAATTGAAATATTAATGGAAAATTAAGAGAATTTGGTGCATTAGCAGGTTTGAATATTTATTAATATTCAAACCTGCTAATGCACCAAATTCTCTTAATGTTAACAAAATATGAAAGCAGATGTTAACAAAAATAGGAAAGCAGAAGATCAAACAGAACTGATGAATAAATGTTTCAGATAATATCTTTGACAACTGATATACCATATAATAAACAGTGGCAGAAGGATATGTCTAGATTTGTGTGGCACTGGAAAAACCATTAATTAAATATAAGATGTTACGTAAAAATTGTCGAGAACATATAAAGATTCTTCAGATTTATGTTAGAAATGAATGACAAGAGAAAACATTTTATCATGTTTGGTGACCATGTAAAAGAACTAGAAAATTCTGGGTTCAAATACACAAATACTTCAAACTTTAAAATTCAGAGGATTTTAAAGATTTATATATAACTGACATTCTTTTGTGATTGATGAACAAACAGTTGGAAAAAAGTTATGGAACTTGTTTTACACATAATAACTGCGGCAAGATTATTGGACGCATAAAGATGGAAAGATTTGGAACTACCCATAATGGAGGAATGGTTCGTAAAGATGATGGAACTTACTGAGATGGCTAAATTGAGTTCCTTGATCAGATAACAGACAGTTATCTATGTTTACTGCTGACTGGAGACCCCTGATGACTTTTGTGTAAAACAGGAAAAAACAGAAAAAAAATGATTTCATGAAGAAGAGAGATATTTATTTATTTATAATTGTACTATAACTACTGTTAAGAACTTTGGAAGTTTTGTATCTTTGTTATTTTCTACTTTTCTTTTACTTCCCCCCCCCCTTTCTTGCACTTCCAGCTTTTGCTTTGATTTCTTTTTTCTTTTTCTTTTGCTTTATATTAGATTGTGTTAGTTATCTTCCCTTTAAAAAATATTTAGTCAAATATACATATATGTACATACATACATGTAGGGAGTTTTCATTCTTACTTAGCACAGATAACATCAAAAAGATCATGCAATCCAGTTTTCAAGACTGTTTTTCTACAGTACCCCATGAAAATTCTCCTGGCCATTTTTTTAAAAAAATCCCAACAAAAATGTGGCAAGAAAGCACAAAAACTAGCATGATTTCCTACTAATTTTCAAAGGGGAATAAACAAAACTTGGTATGCTAAGTAGCAGTGAGCAAAGCTTAGAGAAACAGAGGCCACAACTCACATCCTATCATTCAAAGGTCATCTGGTAAATTGAAGATATTATATCCTGACTTACTATGGCTCTCAGCTACATACCATTCATACATATATACATACATACATACATACAATACATATGTTAGAAGTGTGATTGATAGCTGCCAAAATATTGCCCACCCATCCTAAAGCAGTCCATAAAACATTAGTTCAAAATACACTGATAAACCATATCAGAGGGCATTTGGTTACTGGCTCAACTCTTTGAAATCAGTTAAATTTATCCTGGAATCAGTGTATTTAGGATAAAAGCCAAAGTGTTTAATTTACAGTTGCAATATACCTGGCTTCATTGTCTAAGAACTCTTTCCCTGTAGAATTGTAGATCAGTTGGAATTGGATTTCATCATAGTATATGCAAATAAACTGCACACAACTTTTTGACGCAAGTACCATTTCCTAGAAAAAACAACTCTTTTGTAATGAATCAAGTCAACTTTGAGCAAGTCAATTTATGGAAATATTTATCAAGAATTGTTTTTTTAAGTAAATGCCATTATTTTCTTTTTCCCATTCCTGGCCATGCCAAATAGATTATATTCAGAGTTATGCTTAAGAAACCTTATCAGTCTTTTTGCTTTGCAAACCTTTTGAACTACCATGTCAACCAAAGGAATAAATGAACATTTGCATGTTTGCTACATAACAATATCATGCTAATGGGATTATATCAGGTACTAAATATTTATTGTTAGGAATAATCTCTATGCCATCCAATTAAACTAAATATTTAAGTTCCCAAGGGAGTTATTCCTGGAAGAAGAAATAACTATTTGCTTTACTGATTTATAGTCTGTCTTTTCTCCAAGAGATTAAGGTACTTTATTTAGAAAATTCACTTCATTGTATACACCCACTCTGATGTAATTTGATTTTAAAAAAAGCAACTAACTCAAAGACCCAATGAGTTTCTATGGCTGATCAGAGACTTGAATCTGGCTCTCCTAGTTCTAATCCAACCCCTTGACTGCTATATCTCACTGACTCTTAAAATCCTTGAAGTCTTAGCATGTACAGTATATGCCAGCTGCACATTCTGATTCTATGTCTCATCTGAAAAAAAGGTAATTTCTATTAGGGTGAGTAGCTGAGGATGCTTTAATCAAATATTTAATGTGCTTTATGTGCAACTGAGTTGTTCAGCCTTCATCTCCATAATGTCTCTTATAAAGCTTTTATTATGCTTTTGCCCTGCTTCATTTGCAGAATTTTACCGGAGGTCTAGATATTATTGTCTTTATTTTTTTATCCTTTCATTGTTTATCATAGCATCTTCCTTTTAGTTCTGAATTTTTCAAGAAATCTGTTAGAATGAAAAACTGGAATAACTGCATAAGGAATGGTAGCTGAAATATTTAATAACCCAACTGAAGGGATCTATCTATGGTCAAAATATTCAGGAGGGTAGCTGTAACATTACAACTGAAGTACATCAAAACAAGTATAGCTTCAATCTGTTGCAATTACCAATGGTCTTTTGGTCCATATCCTGTGGACACCTCTGACATGTAACTTAGTAGTAAGTTTGGAATATGGCTACCTTTGTCTTGGCTCCAAAACCATGTACAGTTGGCTAGGAAAGAACAGCATTTCAGAAGAAAGCAATCAGGAAACACTTCTATTCTGCTGCTTGGAAAACTACATATTTGCATCTATGTCATCCAAACATTTTAATATTTTTTCCCAAATGCCTAGAAATCTAATTCCCCCAAATGTTTCTCAACTGGATGAATAAATTAAAAAAGGTGGGAAAGGAAAAAAAAGCTGTGACCCCCAAGCATCTGGAAAATTGCAGGTTCAAAGAGTTACAACATTTATTATTTGGGAGTTACATTACAGCTGTACTTGCCTTCCTGGAAATTTAAGTAAACCTGAAACAATGCCCTTGTAGCAAAACAACTTAGTTTAACTAAAACAGAAGCAAACTATATCTACCTTCTGCACATTCTTTCTTCTATGTATACTTATACTTTGTTTATGTAGTTACTTGTAACTGAATAATTTTCTTTTCTTTTTTTAACAAAAAACATACCCTCTCCTTTTCTATGAAATCATCTCACAATCGATATGGTATGTGACAATGTAAGGCCACTGAAGAGAAAATATGTTGTAATAGCATTGCAATAGGAAATGAATAGTCTATTAAAAATAAATACAGAATCAGAAAGCAAACCCTTGTTTTCACAAACTACATGAAGAAATAACATTACATGTGATAGGTGATTATAGAGAATATATGAGAATGAAGACTTAAAGCTCTAGATAGGATTTTTGTGCGTCAGGAAAAGGATTAGAAATTATTTGCTATTTTTCAATACCTGTTCTCCTGTTCATTATTGGTAAAAAAAAAAGACTGATTTTGCAACATACAATTCCTGATTAGAGAAAGTAACTTTGTGCGAAATTCAATTACTAAACAAAATTAGAACTTATGTTTCATATTATTAAGACATTTAAAACAGAGGGTTTATGGAGATAAGTACCCAGATTAAGCCAGTTTTGAGATTTAAATTTAAAAGCAGCAAAAAAAAAATACTTCAGGATAAATTTAATTTTATAAATAGATTTACAATCTGTATTATCTCGCTTGATTGGCACACAAAATAAGTATTGTCCACTTCCAAATATATCTTTGTGTTATTTCTTAGAAGCAGTTCTTGTTCATGCCAGGCAGGAACACAATAATGTTCACTGTATATAAAGTTAGCAATATTATTCTACTTTTTGCAAAATATTAAAGCATAAAGTAAAATAATATTACTAACTTTATATTCAGGAGTAATTATATGTGTGCCTACCTAAAATATATATTACTTCAAATATTTATATAAGCTTAAAGACAGGATATACATGAAATAATAAAAGAATAAATTAAAATAATTGAATAAATATTGAAAATTATCATTACTTTCCAGAAAGCTAAGATGCTATATTTTCAAAATATCAAAACATGTTCAACCATATATTCTTCTCAACAAACTGCTTCCAATAGCAGGCAACCTGCTGAAGATAAGTCCACAAAGAGGACTGCAAGTCAATAGACCCCTTTATTGGAAGTAAATAAGATGCATTCAGAGTTTCCATATGGTCACAACAGCTTCATTCCGTACAGCACCAACTGTCCTTCAAACTGAAGATGCGAGGAAGTGAATCAAGAACCTTCTGAACCCCATGAGTTTTTATGAGAAATTTCCCCAGTATGACATCATTCAGAGTCATTAATACCAACAGCATCATTCCCAATCAGTATGTTTGCTCCATCTTTGTGGACGTTTAACAGTTGCTGCCAACGCCCAACTAAAGGAAGCTAACTTTTAAAATAACAATCACCAGATCTTTTACTTTTTCTCATACTGATTCCCCCGCCCAATGAAAGATTCATCCCCTTGGATAAGTAACACGATGCTTCTGGGCTCAAATAAGAAGAGATCCTTCCTCCCATTGCTAAGCAACCGCCTCCTCTTTCTCACCAGAGGACCTAGGGCCGCACTACTCTCACCCTGCAGTCAGCAGTGATCTCCTATTGGGTGCCGGGTTCTGACGTCACGCACTTCATTACCGGCCTGGGCCTCAGAGAAGCGCCCATTGGCCACCCATTCTCTGGCCACGCGGCGTCACTTTCTCACACCACCCCCGCCCTTTTTTTTTCTTTTCGCTTCGCTCATTGGCGGGAAAGGTAAGAGGCAGAGGCTTCGGAGCACCGGCTTCTGACAGGGCAAAGGGAGCTGCCACTCACCAGTTTCGAGTGGCAGCCGAGGCGGCGGGGCTGGTTTAAAGGCGCATCTCCAGAACTGTTGCCTTTCAGAGCTACCGATTCGGCGATTGAGGTTGAAGGCGAGCCATTGCTGCACACAGGTGGGTTGGACCTGGAGGGAGCGGAGGCATTATTAGTATTTTTTATTATTGTGGTTGCGATTATTAAGTGTGCTATTCGTATGGTCCAACAAAGCAAAGCAATCCTCTCCACCTCTCTATAAATTCCCAATGGGATTCACTTTCAGAAAATCTTGTATAGAATTAAAAGCAAAAAAGAAAAGGAAAGGGAAAAAAAAGAATTTGATAGGTAGAGGATTTTGCCCTTTAAGAGAGGATTCTTCGGCGATCATTTATGGAGTTATAGAATTAGAAGGGATCCTCTTCTAAACCTTTGTTTGCTTGGTTAAGATTAGTTTTTTTGTTCTTGCTTTCTTTCGTTTTCTTGAAGGACAATGTAAAAATGTGTGGATACATGAATTTATTTTAAAAGACTATCGGATAGGATGAACCCCAGATACGGAAGGGATTTGTCATTGATAAGACTAGTTTGAGATTAAGGGGCGCTTTTTGCAATAGGTCTCTGGTGCATACTCACCTTCCCTGCTTCCTCCTGGGAATCCTCTCACTATGATTGTGGGTCTGCTGAAGACTCAGAGGATAACTCGAAGAGGATAGAACAAATGGTGGGTGTGAAAAGTCAGTCACAATCTGAGCTTTTAATTATGTTTTTAATGCAAATGTAATTGGTTGGAGATGGTGGTGTAGAATATGTTTCCAGAAAGTGAGACTATTTGCTCAGCCACTTGCCTTGTAACCTGGTAGTGTAGGTTTTACTGCAAAGCTCAGTCATTCACCCCATTCAGGGGCGTGGGTTGTCTGAGAGAGCTGCCTGCATCTCTTGCTTAAATTCTTCTTTTAGGCAGCATAGCAACAAGGAAATTGGCTTGTCTTAAGTGGGCAGAGGCGGCAATTGAAACTGTCTTTCTTATGACATTTGCATTAGGTCTATTCTTTCCTACAGAGACTAAAGGAAGGCAGGTAGGTCATGGGAGTGGGCATTATTTTGTCAATGACTTGTCTGCCTTCTCTCAGGTGCCCTGCCCAAACAAAATCCAGAAACGATTGTTCCTTGAAAATATTAGGCACTTGTCCATTTGTGCAAACAAATTGTTCTTTCCCCTTCCTTCTCATGAAGTTTTCTCAAATAACCAATGAAGAAGATAATGATTAGGTCAGAGAGTTGAACCTTGGCACTTTTAAGAGGTGTAGACCAATTCCTAGAATTCCTCAGCCAGTAAAGGAATTGCACTCTTTCAAACTCAAAATCCATTTTTTCCCCTTTGAAAATGGAGGTGTCTTAGTTGAATGCATTAAAGTTGTTCAGGATATAACAATTAACATTAAAGAAATCACAAAATATTAACAGAAAAAAAATTCTTACAAATCATATTGGACTGGAACAAATAAAAGAATAATATATGATAATTTGGCAGTTTAAATATAATACAGGAGTCATTAAGAGTTGTCTAAAACAGCCAAAGCAGTAAGAATTGTCAGTTTGAATAATAAAAATAGTGACTTTCTAATCTGAAACAATCCATCTGGATTCATAGTATGAAGAAATTTAGATACGATATCCTTACGTGACTTATTTTTACAATGCATTACATTATCCACTCATAACGTATTTCTAGTTTGGTGACCCAACTTTCATTGGCTTCATATAATACATTAAACCTTGAATGCCCTTATGGTTCTTAATACATTATGTGAACCCTGCACAAACCTGTATAATTGGATTGTCATTTGGAACAGCTGTCTTAGTTGAAGAGAAAATTATGGACAGATGGTTAGATGAAGAGCATGAAAATTAGCTCCCTGCTCTATCTGTGAAACTAGTGAATATTCTGTACTTTTCATCAAACATATAATAGTCAAACTGCCAAACTTTAGGATACCTCTGACTGAAATTTTCCCCACCAGTTCTATTTAGGGAATTTAGCCTTTCAATAGAATACAATTTGCAATTTTCTTGGCAGCTTTATAGAAACAGTCTGAGGTTGCCTTCTAGTGGGACATTTTTCTTTACAGTGCATTATGGGGATACAATTCAAGGCATTTTTCTCAGATGGATTAAGTGTTTCAGAAAACTACTAGGATGAAAGTGCAAGCTGGGGACTTTTATTATGATTTTGGTAGAAATGTCTGCTAGTTCTAAGGATATCTGTCCCCATCTACAGATCTGATACCATTTCATGCATAATTTTGTTCATCTGTTTGCAAGGATTATGCTAGCAAAAAAGAGCTGTCTATATGAACCAGCAGTATTGAGATCAGTGAGGCAAATTAACTGTACTTTACATCTGGTACAGTCTAAGAAATTCAGTACTGTATTAGCTGTTGAGATTTACTTGTAAATAAATCTGCTGCAGTTGCACTGTTGCAATTTATCTCCTTGATCTTGGCAGAACTTAGTAACAGTAACTTTGTCCAAAAATGTCTCAAGATTTCACTATACAGTCAACAAATTTCTAAAATTTTTAGGGTGATTGAATTTTAAGGAGTGTCTTTTTTTGGCTAATGTTTTGGGAAATTTTTAAATTTAACCAAGCAGAATAATGTCTTATGTTGTTCAGTCTCTATTAAAAATAAATGGGTGCTTTCTAGTTACACCTAAATTCTTCTATATTGCATTGATATCAGTGAGAGACCTCTGCATATGTTTAAGTATCTCCTATTGAAAACAGATTGGAAGAAAGTAGCTTCATTGGGTATTTCTATCTTCTTTTTTCCTAGCACACTGATCCTTTCTTGCTTGTTAGTTAAATAGTTAAATGAACAATGTAAAGATGCTTTGATGTATTCATTCAGCAAATTTTCTATTTCCTTCCAGTGCCCTTTTTCTTCCCTGTAATATGCACTTTATTTTTAGAAAAGCACAAAGGAAATAATTTTAAATATAGGAAAAATTCCACAATCCACAACAAGGCAATAATTTGATTCAAGGTCACAAAAAAGTGTGCAGGCTCTTAAGAAGCAGCCTTTATTAGCCAGAATTGTAACTATAATTGGAACTTTTCTAGAGGGGATAATTGTAAGAATATGTGAAAAGAAGAAAAAATAGAATTTTGTGAGCTCCTAAATGATTAATAAATTGTGATATAATACTTTGCTTTCCCATAGAGTATTGCATCAGGCACCCACAACATCGTACTTTTGTGAATGACATCTTGAGTGTTTTACATAATGAATGCCTTTAACCAAATGTCATACTTGCAAATCTGACAGTTTGGAGAAAAAGCATTTTTTCTTTTCTCAAAATATTTCAATTTGACCAACTTGATTCATGCCTCATTCTATATATAATACAACTCCTTTAGTTAAAGTATGCCATGTTTTATAAAACATCTGAATTTAGCTTCCAAAAGCAGTAGTTGAATTCTACTTTCCTTTTCCTGAAAAGGAAAGGAGATGCTGCATAGATTTAATTATCCAGTATATCTGTGAGAGAAATGTTAAGATCATTTTCTATAGGGATGCGAAAAAATAGGTCCTTTTGGCAGACTTGAAACAGCGACACCTTGTGGCTTTCTATAGTGATTAAAAATAGAGCTACAGTAAGTTAATTCTTATTAATAGGATTAAGTATGGATTAACTAATGGTTTACTGGTAATTCAGAATGAAAGTATTATAATTATTATCAAGCATGAATGAGTGAAAGAAATATGTATACCTGGAGATCCCCAAGTTTGGCTTCCCTACAGTTTACTTCCTGGGCTTTTATTTGCAAAGTTACTTAAAAGACTTACCATATGAATGGACACCCAGCTATGTTATGCATATCAGTTCCAAACCTAATACCTAATTTTGTACTTTCAGTCATACACAAAATTAGATTTGGTTTAATAACTACAACCTTCTACATTTTTAACATTATTTTTTTATTGGCAACTGAACTGGTACCTACTACATTGCTGTATCTGAGGGGCATGCTAAAAAACAAAACACCAAATCCTAAGCACTGGGACAAGATCAGATTTGTGTGGGCTTTCCCCTATGCCTGATACATGTACAAACTGGATGACCTAGCTCTTCATCCAGATCTTTGGTGAGTGTGATACAAGCTGTCTACTCTTTTTTGTCCCACAGGTTTGTTATCTCTTCCATCTTTGTTGTTTTTATTTTGTGCAGTTTTCTTGTTTTAATGTTTTTAACAATTTGTAAACCACCCAAAGTTGTAGGGAATTGGAAGATCTATATCTTTCATAAATTGTTCTTACTCAAAGAAGACTATTATAATTATCAATGTTAGGACAATTAGTTAAATAGTGAAGAAGTAATTTTAGAGCAGAAGATTAATACTTTTCACAAGCAAAATGGGCTCAAAAAACAGATTCTCATTCAAATGAACTTAAGATCGGGCTATACTTCATTGGAAGCTGGAAAGAAAAGACTGCCTTTCTGCTATTCCAAGACACTTCATCCCACTCTCTGTGTCTGACATTTTTACAAGTTGTGCTGAATTATGGTTTGCTGACTTGTGACTTACCAGCTACAGCGACTAATCATGAGAACTACCTTATTTTGGTGAGAGGAGCAGGAGTTAGAAAACAATCTTTTTCCCTCATGGCTCCAACATTTTTGAACAGCCTTCTTCCAGAAGCTAGGTTTCGCCCTTCAATGATTAAATACCCAAAGTATTGTGCTTCATTTACTGCTGTTTATTTGATTGATATTGTTTTATGCTGTTGTCATAAGCTGTTCGAAGGCTAACACAAATCAGCAGCACGTAAGTTCAACAAACAAACAAAGCAATGACAAAATAATACAGCATGCTAAGCTACAATTTAGTTTGTATGATTTTAATTTAAGTTCAGAAGTTCCCAAATATTCTCCGTTCAGTGTCCTTAGCATCTCCCAAACCATATGCTTGGTGCCCCAAGGACCATTCTATTCATAAAGTAGTAAAATATCCTGTGACATCTTAGGGCATTGTGGCACACAGTTTGGGAACCTCTTAGCTTGTTTAGTCAATTCAGCCTGTGTAGAGTTGCTACATGCATACCTTTTATTTTTAGATGAAGTTCAGGGGTATCCAACCATGGCAAGTTTAAGACTTGTGGACTTCAACTCCCAGAATTCTCCAGCCAGCTGGCTGGGCAATTTGGGAGTTGACGTTCACAAGTTTTAAATGTGCTAAGGTTGGACATCCCTGATGGAGTTCTAAGTAGCTAAAAGATTAAATTTAGATTGCATAGGGGAATAATTATCTTATAAAGTCAGGCTCAACTCTAAGGACTTTATGAACATATCCTTTTAGGAATTTTGCAACTTGACATAAGTGGTTTGTAATATTTTCTTCCAGGATTTTTTTCTTCCTTGTCTAGTCTACAGTGTTGGGCCTCTCGGCCTCCTGTACAGATTCTAACAAATCATCATGCTTAGTATCAGAATGCTGATACTAAGGAGAATTTCACCTCCAGTGCTCTGCTCTGATTAAAGCTGAAGTCCTCCCAAACACCTAAAGGGAGGTTTAACTGTATTTTCCATGCTGCACAAAACATTTAACAACAAGGCCCTGTCTTGATTATAGAAAAGGGGCAAGTTTTAATGCTATAGAATGAAAACACAGCAAGTGACAAGATTGTATCCTATGTTTCCTGAGCAACAAAGTCAGAAAATTTACATGAATCTATAAAAACTCAAGAGCAAGTGTGTGTGAATCATATTTTCCACCTTATTTTACATATTGTGCTTTGAAAATAGAAGTAATACAATATTGCCATAATTTGGCATCTAGTTTTAAGCTAAGTTTACATATCACATTACAGGTAAACCATATGATTGGCTTTCGCTTATCAAAGGGGAGAAGGGGAATCTTTGGGGGGAAAGATAAGCTTTAATTCAGTGGCTGACTACTGGTTTATGGCTTGCTATTAGGAGGCTGCAGCACTTGGATGACTGACTGAGACCTAGGCTATATTGGCATGTCAGAGAAAACCACTGCCTTAGAAAACTGCCTGGATGTGTATTCGCTGATTTGAAGTAGCATTTGATTCACTACTGATGAGACTAGGGTCGAAATTAGAATTGTCTATAGCAGGGGTCCCCAATCCCTGGGCCACAGACTGGTACCAAGCCATGGGCTGTTAGGAACCGGGAAGCAGAGCTGGAGGTGAGTGATGGGCACGAAGCAAAACTGAAACCATCCCCCTCCCCAGGTTCATGGAAAAGTTGTCTTCCACGAAGCTGGTCCCTGGTGCCAAAAAGGTTAGGGACAGCTGGTCTATAATAGATGATAAATTAGTATGACTTATTGCTACATAAGATTATCTATCTATCCAACAAGAGTCAAACATGAACTTATAATTGCTCATCGGTTATTTCTATATTCTTTCATACAAGTTTCCTTTTATATGTTGATAATGTTATTATTTTAACCCTTATTCTAGATCAGGGGTAGGCAACCTTGGCTCTTTTATGACTTGTGGACTTCAACTTCCAGAATTCCTGGGCCAGCAATATCTCTTCTTTTTGCAGAGGTATACTGCATGTGCCATCATGCTGGCCCAAAGTAAATTGAATGATTCTTTATACTCTTAATTCTTATTGCAAAGTTTACTTCTTCTCAGAAGAAAAACACAGATAGAAATTTAAATTACTGTGAGTTATCATTGATGTTTGCTTTATTGAGAATACAACAAAGGGTCACTGGAGATAAAACAGCACATACAATTCCAATAAGGAATCAAAGATAATCTGTGCAAAAGGCATTTTATACTGGATACTTACTTTGCTAATATTTTGTTTATACCTCTCTGAATAACTTTTTTACAGGTTAGAGTTAATGCTATGTCATTTGAATCTGGAGGAAAAATATAAAGTGTTTCTGCATGATTATTTCTGTCCTAAAGAGGCAGTTTCTCATGTTTCACTGCATGGGCCCAGAGATGGAACTTCATGTTTTACACAAGTTAGCAGGCCAGAGGAAGAAATTATCAAAGCTGTACAATAGCTCAGTCATGTAGTGCATGAACAAGAAACTTTCCTCCCTGATAGACATTTAAAAAAGAATATTAACATCTGTATCCTGTACCTTTGGCCTCAAATTCCCAGGACAGTAAAAGATAATGAGATTCATAAATCATTAGCAGTACTTATAAATAATAAATGAAAGCAAGGAAGTAATGTACAGTATGTTAGGCCTTCTATGCAACTCTTTGATTCTCCTTCTTGCAATATAAATTGTGCTAAAGGTTCTTAGTCATTGGAGATTGAGCCATTGGGAAAAGGTTAATTCCATTTCTTCTAACTAGAAGGTAAGGCTTTAAAGCCTCTTTGTATTCCATGGAAGTGCCCTCTTTTCAGAATTATGCTCTATTTTTCAAGCAAAATCAACGACTTTGGCTCTACTCTCTAAATTTAAAAGCCTGTGGGAAGGCAAGCTAATCAGAGCACTGATAAAAAGCAGGAGCCCAGAGGACCCTGTGTGGCCTCCTACAGCTACTGCTCAACTTGCAACCACAATTAGGACCAGAACTTCTGTTGCGATATGGTTAAGTGAGTCACGCTCAGTTTTACCACATTTTTTGCCACAACTGTTAAATTAATCTAGTTTCCCCTATTGACTTTGTTGGCAGCTGCCTGTAAATGGACCCCAGGATGCTGCAACCATCAAAAACACATGCTGGTTGCCAAGTGCCCAAATCATGTGACCACTGCAACAGTCATAAGTGCGAGGACCAGTTTTAAGTTACTTCTTTTAGAACTGTCCTAATGTCAAATGGTTGTTAAACAAATGGTCATTGGTCAAGAACATTTAATTTTTTACTTTTGAATTTGGATTGTTGCATAGCCATGGTATTTAACTATTACAATTTTTAAAGCTCTAATCTGTTTCAGCTACAAATTATTGAGAATGCATATTTGCTTGCCCCAGCTGGCAAATATATATATTGGCTTCAACAGCATCTTGTCCACTTAGCATATCTGCTGGCTGTGGATGGAGCAATAAGAAACAGGTTTTGAGATATCACCCACATATGGTACATTTAGAATCTCTTCTATTCCCCAATGCTAGCTTTCTTGACTTTATTAGACTTCCTTTGTTTCTTTCTAAACTGGGAAGTTCTACTTGCACCAGTATTTCTCAAACTTGGCAATTTTAAGATGTGTGGACTTCAACATCAAAAAATTCCCAGCCAGTCAGCTTGAAATTACCAAATTTGAGAAACACTATACAGTACTACAATATTACACTCAACAAAAACTTAAGAGCTAGTTGTTAGGGAAGAGGGGCTTTGTGAGAGCACTTTTTCAAGCTTTTCTGACACCTACTTTGTGGCAAACTAGGTCTGTTATCTATCTGTCTTAATCTGTTCTCAGGGTGACCCTGTCCAGTAGACTGTGTTTGTATTTGAAATTCCAAATACAAAGCATGCCTAGAACATTTTGTACATGCCCCAAGTTGCTTGTAACCAGATTATGCCCATTTAATGATTTCCAGGAAACAGCATACAGTACAACTGTATGAACATTTGTTTTGATTCTCAAATGATGCAGAACTCTGAAATTGAGTAATGAGCATTGTTTGCACACAGTCCTCCAATCCTACTGCAACATCAGCACATTTAGCACTGCCAAAGGTTGAGTAAAGGTGAACAAGCATTAAACTTGAGCGTACAAATTCTAGTCTCTTTTGCAGCCATTTTGATGAAATTCTATTGTTTTCTTAATGTCGCTATTGAGGTATGCATTCAATCACAACTTTAATAATTTAATAATGTGCTGGTGTAGGAGAGATGGAAACTTGCACTCGATTTTGTAAACTGACCAGTAACCTAAGTCAAAAAAAAAAAAAAGGAAGGGGGAGGAGTCCTTTTGTGGATCAAAGAAACATGCAATGATTTAATATATAGACCTACCTTTAGAAAGCTCAAAGATAAAATCACAAGTCCTATACACATCGGAAGGCTCTGAATAGTACCAGAGGCGGCACTCAGAGCCCTTTCTATGGGCACACCCGCTGCCGCCACTGCCAGCACAAAGGAGGCGAAGCAGCTGGCTAACAAGCTTGAGTAGAGATGTTAGAGCATGCCCCCATGCGTTTGCTGGCCTTGCCTTGCCCCGCAGCAATGGCACCCCGCCCTACCCCACAGGATGAGACTCCTGCCCACTGCCCACTGCCCCACCCACCAGAAACCCTTTGGATCTCTCCCAATCCTGCCCAGCCCCCACAGGTGTCCCCCCATAAACAAGGTGGCCACACCCATCCCAGCCACACCCACTCAGTAGGCCATTCCCCCCCCCAGGGCACTGCAATGCTGATGCAGCCCTGACACTTTGCGATAAATAAGTGGGTTTGGGGTTGCAGTTTGGGCACTCAGTCTCTAAAAGGTTCACCATCAGTGATCCAGTGGTTAAGCTGCTGGCCTAGCAAGCAAGAGATCATGAGTTCTAGTCCTACCTTAGGCATGAAAGCTAATCACACTCTCTCTGCTCACCTCATAGACTTATGGAAAAACAGAAGGGAAGAATATTAGGTATGCTCGCCGCCTTATTTATAAAAATAACACAATAAAATAAAAAATTTAAGAAGTAATCCAGCATTAAGTAATGAAACTACTCTTCACAAACTATATATTCATAGATGCAAATCAGGACCATCCGAGAATTGGATTACAATTCCCATCAGACAGTAATGGAACTTAGCTTGTATTGGCGCATCTGGAGCGCAATCGCTAAACTAATATAATTCAAGTACGCACACCTAAAAAAACTATATCGATGTAACGTAATAGAATAATGTTAGAGACGCGCTGTCGCTATCCAAGACAAACGGTAAAAGACTGGAGAATCCGAAATTCTCCCTGAAAGCGAAGACAACACCTAGCTCCCAGATAAGGCTCGCTCGCTTTCTGGTTCGCTTTCTTTGAAGCCCAACCGTCAGCAAAGGCGCGTGCGTGCGTGCGCCTGCGGGAGGGACCTCCTGGGGAGGGGCCGCCCTTGGGACAAAAGGAGGGGCGACTGCGCGAGCCACGAAGCAGCGTCTGAAGACGCCCGATTTCTGTGAGAGGGCGTGTCGCACAGAAGCTGGGCGGGCGCGTCAGAATGAAGCAGGGGCGTGGCTCCGCGGAGGAGGGAGAAAAGGAGGTGCGCGCCCTCACTGGCTTTTAAGAGGACAGTGCTGGTCTTGGGAGGAAAAGGCGTGACATGTACGCATGCGCGGTCAGGGGCTCGCGGTGTCTGCCTGAGCCGGTGATGGGGTTCCACTGCGGGTGAGTGGCCGGGCGGGAGGCCTTCGCGAGCGGGATTCGAAGGCTGCCTGGGAGTCGGGAGGCTGCGGCGGAGCCAAGGGAGAGGCGGAAGACTTGTAGTCCTGCTCTGGACGGGACAAGGGGAAGCAGGGGGACAGGGGAAGCAAGACGGGCATCTCTTTTCTCCCCTCCGTATCCCCGGGCGCCTTCAAGGAGGCGGCTGTGGCCAAGGGCATCGCCTACTTAGCGGCGGAGAGGCGCGTTCTCCCTTTCCTTTCCTTTTCGACTGTGGGGGAAACACGAGTGTGCCCAAGCAGACTCGTAAGCCGTCAGTCTTCCCTCATCGCTTCAGATGTATTGGACTCCAACTTCTATGGGTCCCTTGGAATCGTAGGAGCCAAAGCCCTGCACATCTGGCCCGCCTCGGACTTCTGGAGGAAGCGGGCAACCCCCTGCCCAGAATGTGTGGGCTGATTTCAACAGTTAATCGAGAAGAATCAGTTTTTGTCTCTGTAATGGAAACAAACTTGTCCCAGTATCGCGTCCTAACTTCTGGTTTCATTATATGTGTATGCATGTGTGTATATATGCATGGAGCAGATGCCTGGCAATGTAAACAGCTTATAGTTTATTTAGTGTTTCGTTTAGCGTTGATTTTTATGTGTATTAGGCATAATAGCTATGCTAAAGTATTAATGAGTGAAAAAAAAATAACTATCTGAACAGATTTTCTTTTCTGGCAAAACGTGCCTTGTTACCCAGTTTGCAGCTACCCAGCCCACCACTGCCCATAATTTCTCAATCGCTAGACATGCAGTATTTTCTTAGAAGCTGTTAAGTTGAGCTAATTTCTGGACTTGTGTCCATGGTTGTCGCAATCTCTCATAATTCTGTCTTTTTTGTAATGTTTGGGTTTTTGTTTTGTTTTTTGTAAATTTCAAGTGTGTTAGAAACATTCACCAAATGATTTTTCAGTCTTTCTGCTTAAGACAGGTGTTCAAGTAACATCCTTAGTTACTTTATTTTGTCAATTTTATTTTTGTATTTTTAAAAATTAATGTTTTATATTGTGAGTCAAAAAATCAGCTTTCTATCTAGTCCACAGTTTCTCTTGAGGGGAAAAAACAAATGGTGTAAAACTATGGTGTGGTGAACTATGTTTGTGTAAGAATATGTGACTATATAAGAATGTGATTCCTTGACATAGGAATGTTTTATATAGAATTGTTTATTACTTATTATATTGCTGTTTTAATCTTACTTGCCTGTGTTAGGATTATAAAATATTCTGAGTCAGTTGGCAAATAAGCCTAGTAAAATAAATAAAAAATAGCAAATATGTTTTTGTTCCCTGGGGAAATCATTAATATAAAACCTATGAAGTAAGCACAACTCAAACAATTCTTTTATGACACTGAGAACCATACTATGTTAATTTCTGCTTGGGTAGCTGCCATTGTTGCCTCTTATTCCTGAGGGCAGTAACTATTACACTGTGTTGTTTGTTGTCATTCCTTAATTAGTTCATTAGAATGTAAATTTATTTTTCAAGAATAAGCAGGGCAAAGGCCAATGGTTGACTCTGGTTTGAAAGCAAAGCAGTGCAAAAAGGAATGTGGGTGGCAGAAAGAAATCAAGCTGATATAGTTAGCAGTGATGGTGAACCTTTTAGAGACCGAGTGCCCAAAATCTGGCCCCGCCCCCACTCCACTCTCCTGCCCCCACCCCTGCTCTGCCCCCATCCCCTTCCCCGCCTGCCCACAGGACCACTCACTGCCCAGGCAGCCCAGCAGCGCTATGGCAGCCACACCCTCTGCATGATGGGGTGTGAGGGCAGAATCTTGTCTACGCTGCCTGGCATTAACCTCATTTTGTTACTGTGGTTTATGTTTTTGCTCTTTACTGCTCTTTCCATTCTGACAGAATATTTATGCCCTTTTTTCATTGTGGACAATATTAATAGGTGTGAAGCAAAACAAGTTAAATGTTCATCTATAGAGTAGGGAGAACACACCTTCAGTGCAAGAAATCTAATGGTACATCCTTTTAAAAGACAAAACAAAATGAGTACAGAATTTGCTTTTTAAAAATCAGATTCTTATTAAAATAATGAAATTCCACACAATTGTATGGATGCATGACTGTCTGGGGAATCCCGATAGTTAAAATCCACATGTCTTAAAATTGACAAGGTTGAGAAACATTGTCCAAGACTAAAATTAGAAAGTGACATAGCATCAACTAAAGCAGAGAAGAGTATACGTTTCTATATGAAGTATTTTTTCAGCATGAATGTATATAAACTTGTAATAGGAGTTAAGAATGCTCTAGTCCAGGGGTGTCAAACTCGCAACATCACATGACGTGTCACGATGTATCCCAACTTTTTTGCCATTGCTGGCAATGGGGTGGACGTGGTTTCGTTATGATGCATCTGGCCCATGGGCCGCCAGTTTGACACCCATGCTTTAGTCAATAGTATAAGGTTAGGCATTGCAGTAGCATTGCAGTTAGAAAAAAAGTTTTAGAGAAAATGAGCCGTGGTGGCACAGTGGTTGGAATGCAGTACTGCAGGCTATCTCACCCTTCACTCCTGGAGTTCGATTCTCACTGGCTCAAGGTTGACTCAACCTTCCATCCTTCCAAGGTGGGTAAAATGAGGACCCAAATTGTTGAGAGCAATATGCTTAGGGCTGTAAACCATTATGAAGCGGTATATAAGTGCAAGTGCTATTGCTATTTATCTGCTATCTGTATATCCAGTTAAAATATGGGCATGTGTTGGAAGTTCTGAAACGTTCTGTTTTCGAGGCAGTTAGTACAAATGGGGGCTCCTTCAACAACTACAGTCTTGGATATTTTTTATAATATAGTCTTATATTAATCACAGTAGAAAACATTGTAGCCATTTAAACTGCAATTGTCAATACCATCTCTGCTGCTTCTTTTCCCATCTGTTTACTCGTAGCTGTTTCTGGAACAGCTTAAAATTGTCTAACAGATAATGTTCTTGACAATTAGTGTGTCAAATATTGGATTAATGATATTTTTAAAATTAAATTTCAGTATTGTACATTGGTATAAAACTATGCACTTTTTTTTTAGATACATCAGTATGCCTGGATCTCTACCTGTGAATGCTGAAGCCTGTTGGCCAAAAGATGTGGGAATTGTAGCTTTGGAGATCTATTTTCCTTCCCAGTATGTTGACCAGATAGAGTTAGAGAAATTTGATGGAGTGGATGCAGGAAAATACACCATTGGTTTGGGACAATCCAAGATGGGCTTCTGTTCTGACAGAGAGGATATCAATTCACTCTGCCTCACTGCAGTCCAGAAGCTAATGGAGAGGAACAGTCTGTCATACGATTGCATTGGAAGACTTGAAGTTGGAACGGAGACAATCATTGACAAATCCAAATCTGTAAAGACAGTCCTGATGCAGCTCTTTGAAGAATCTGGTAACACAGATGTGGAGGGCATTGACACAACAAATGCATGCTATGGAGGCACAGCTGCACTCTTCAATGCCATTAACTGGGTGGAATCTAGTTCCTGGGATGGTAAGTTTGATAATCTGGGACAATCAAAATCCTTGAAAAAAATTGAAAAAGGAGTCAACAAGGATACAATTTCCAAAACCCCTCATAAAAATACCTTTGTGCTTAACCCCTATTCAAATCAAGACACTGACAGTTTTCCCGAAATGTATTTCAGTTGTTGCTTCTTAGCCACAATTTGTTAGAAATGTAGAAAGCCAGAGAGGTAATGCATTGGCAAATCCTCTGTTGTTATTTACATTGCAGAAAACTATTTTAAAAACTGCCTGCCTAGGTTTTAATTATTACAGTATCAATATGAATATGTGGGAGGAACTAATGTTGATGGCTCTTTAACTTCTAGTCAAGTTTAAAATCTAATTGAAATAGTTGCATAAAAAACATAATCCCCCAAAAGGTAATGGTGCTAGTCATTGTTCTATCTGTAAAATAGGATAAATTCTAGTTGTCAAGTCATACTTATTTGGGTAGGTTTTATAGCAGTTTTTGCTGCACTGGTAAATTTTTCAAGACAAAACTCTTGATAAGCGTCATTGAATGTAGCAACTACCAGTTATAATAGTGTAAGTCAGCTTAAGTTGAAATATAAAAATACTCTGTGAAACAGAACTGATGTCCACACTAAACATTCTAGTTATACATTAGTGCTAAATTTACATATAGCTCTAATTAATTGCAGCTACTAGGAAAATAAAAATGACCATGCATTCTTAAAATTCATGTGAATTTGGGCTGCAGAGCTGAGTTTATCAGGCTTCCATAAGAAATCCAGCATCATCTTAAACTATTATTAAACTAACTATGAACATTTTCCATTTATCTTGCAAGTTCTATGGCAATTAATCTAGACATACTTTCCTCTGTGCTACTTCCTTGTATTGACACAAATGCACTTAGAAATGCTCACATTTGTCCTCATTTACAAAATGCAAATTTGTATAACAGGATATGTGTCAACACAATATAATCAGAAGTTCTTAATAGGATTTTAAATGCTAAATATAGAAATGAATGGTTGCAGTTGATTAAAATAGTTGCAGGTTGAAAAGTAACTCTGGATGGGGTTGTTTCTGTTTGATGAGGTTGTCACCACTGATATATGTCATAATCTTGATGCAGTCCATTGATTGCCTGTATTTGTATTTTTTCAGGGCGTTACGCACTTGTTGTTGCTGGAGACATAGCTGTATATGCCACTGGGAATGCCAGACCAACTGGAGGAGCTGGTGCTGTTGCTATGCTTGTGGGTCCAAATGCACCCCTCATTTTTGAACGGGGTCAGTGCTCTGTTACTACTTAATCTATAAGACATACTATTTACATTAATGGCCAAGTTCACATGACATACTTAACCAAATTAGTTACAATTCTACACTCACATATTTCGTTAGTTTAACTTCCAGTGTATATAGATATGTGTACCTCAGGGTTGAACTGTGAGTCCTTGGTGCTATCTCAGTTGGATGGTTTGCTTGCAGACATTTCATTACCCAACTAGGTAATGTCATGCCAGTGATGAGGTAACTTAGTTTGGCAATAAACTAAGCTCAGAGCACCAAGAACTCCATAGTTCAACTTTGATCGGAGTTTTTGGGATAGCTTAGCCTGATGCGCAAGTCCAGGGCATTTGTTTGGGATTCTTTCACCTGGCTGAGATAAAGTGCCTAAAGTCCTTGAACCAGCACATCTTATGCTTGTATATTCTAGCTTTTGTTGACCCACTGGTGATCCTTATCCTGACACATACAGATCAGCAAATGGTATTACATAGGGCCTGCTAAGGATAGGGGTTACTGGATTCATCAAGATATATTTTTCTTCCCACCAAGTATCATCCTGGTCTTACAGTAGAATGAAAGGATCAGGGATTTTTGAGATATGGATATATTGACTGGTTTAGCCATGTATCAAAACCTGCCCAGACTTAGTACAAATGTTTTTGCCCAAGTATGTCAAAGGAAACTCGACCATCAGCTAATTGTGATTGACCTTTCAGAATGAGCTTATGTCTACTCTGAAATTTCCAATCAAAATCTGAAAGCACCTACTCAAAGGTTATTCCAGAAGAGCAGTAAATGCATCTTTAAAACAGCTCTTACCACTACTAATCACCATTCAGCCATTGCAGGTAGTCCTTGACTTACAACCATTCATTTAGTGACTGTTCAAAGTTACAAAAAAAGAGACTTGAGAGCATTCAGCATGCTCACAACTATCGCAGCACCCCGTGGTCACGTGATCAAAATTCAGATGCTTGGCAACAATTTCGTATTTATGATGATTGCAGTGTCTCTGAGTCACACAATCACTTTTTCCAACCTTCTGACAAGCAAAGTCAACGGGGAAGCCAGATTCACTTAACAACTGTGTTACTAACTTAACATCTGTTGTGATTCCGTAACAACTGTGGCAAAAGGGGTTGTAAAATGGGGAAAATTCACTTAACAATTGTCTCTCTTAGTAACAGAAATTTTGGGCTCAATTGTGGTCGTAAGTCTAGGATTACCTGTATTCAGGCTGATCCAAGCATTCAAGGCAGATTTAACTTGGAAACTTAATGAGGATGAGGGAAAGGTAAGTTTGAAAGGCCTGGTCTTCCTCATTGCAGAATGGCTTTAGAAAACAGTGTCCAGGGATGAGAAGGGATTTGACGTGTGTGTTGCAGCTTAAAGTGAGCTAAGTGGTGCTTGCTGATCCCACCTCTAAGGGTCATATGACTAGCTGACTGACTTAAGGTTGCTGAAGAGAATCAGATTGTAGCTACAGTTTGTTTTTCACTAAAGGAGGTAAATTGTTTTAAACACTGGAACAACTAAGGCAAACTTTAAACGGTATCTGGAATAGGTTAGGGATGAAATAGGCAATCTAATGAGAGCAAGGTAGGAAAGGCAGAGGTTGCTGGAATATGTTTGTGCCCTGATTCAGTACAACTGAGGAAAGACTCTTATTTATGGCTCATTGTATTGTGCAACCCCAGAACAAAGGTTAAGTTAGTCACCACATCAAGTGAATACTATAAACAATATCCATTGTTAGTTTACTTTCTCTGCTTACTTTGGACTTTTGCAGTTTTAAAACATCAAACTAACAAACCTGGAGTAATTTCCTCTTTTCTACCTATTAAGAGTACAGTCATAAGCAATTTTCCTCTTCCAAGTATGATAGTCAGGATGTTGAACATATTAATTTTTCTTCCGATAATGCAAATGGATTATTTACGTGAGCATTTATACAAATGAATTGGCTCAAAGATTAAGAGAACTAAATACAATAATTCTAAAAAAAACCCCTCTCTTTGGATGTTAAATACAACACTTTTCACTTTCTCAGAGAAGTGAAAAATTGAAAGTACTTTCTTACTTCTTCAACACTTCTCATATCCCATGGATTAACTCTAGTTCTACATAGTGCATCTCGGTATTGGAAAAGCAGCTTGTTAATAGATAACGCTTTTGTATGTTAATTTTTCCCTATAGGATTGCGTGCAACCCATATGCAGCATGCATATGACTTTTATAAACCTGATATGGTATCTGAGTATCCTGTGGTAGATGGC
The DNA here is from genome assembly GCF_016545835.1 of Crotalus tigris. Taxonomy (NCBI): domain Eukaryota; kingdom Metazoa; phylum Chordata; class Lepidosauria; order Squamata; family Viperidae; genus Crotalus; species Crotalus tigris. The sequence continues at coordinate 253,682 of NW_024097936.1, forward strand.
AAGCTATCCATACAATGCTACCTCAGTGCACTGGATCGCTGTTACAATGTCTATCGAAAGAAAATCTGTGCTCAGTGGCAGAAAGGTACGTCCTGCTAGAAAATGTAGTTGTAGACTTAGGCTCCCCTTTTTTCTCTTTGGGATGTTATTCTTTTCTATAACATTTTGAAAGCTCCTACAGACTTAAAACATTTCCCATTCACACTTGAAAATGGCACACAAATCTTTTACTGCTTTAGGAACGCAGAAGATCTTGAAACTAAATTTTTACTGTAAGGACATTGTAGCATTTTATTAATACCATTTTGACTCAGGAAGGGCTTTGTTTGAAGAATTGTAATAATAGTTTTTAAGAGATGTGTTTTAATAATGCACAAGACCTACAAGTTTTTAAGAAAAAGCACACCTAATAATTTTTAGAAAGTGAAGAAATACCAGATGGGGAAAAATAGGTATTTGAAATGGGGACTATTATTCCACTGACGAAATAATAAAGTAAGAGGCAGGTATTGTAAATAAATGAATTTTGCTAAATTGAAAGAACAGGTAAAGAAAGTATGGGCATGCAAGAGGAATGACTAAAGCACATCAATAAATAAATATTTAGCCCTATATATGTATTGAGACTTTAATCAAACTGGGATGGTTTGTGTTTGTTGCCATTATGAATCTTGAGAGATGGTATCAAATTTTGTTAAATGATAAGTGTAGGATTTGTAAATTGTGAAGCCTGTTTTCAAGAGTCTTAATCTTAGAATAACTGATATATTTACATTCCAGTCCCATGTTTGCTTAAATGGAAATAAGCTTTGTTTTTCAATGGCATACATGACATTTGCAATTTTAGGCAGGTCATTTCTAGAACGCCATTGTTTTTCTTGTTTTTCTTTTTAATTTTTTTCAGAGGGAATTGACAAAGACTTCACCCTGAATGATTTTGGCTTCATAATCTTCCATTCTCCATATTGCAAACTTGTTCAGAAATCTGTAGCCCGCCTGCTGCTAAATGACTTTCTTAAAAACCCAACACCCTCGAAAGAAAATGACATTTATAGTGGCCTGGAAGCATTTAGGTAAACTATCCCAATACAAGAGACACCTCAAAAGCAAGATTTGGCATATATTTTTAACCCTGTATTTAATGGCAATATATAATTGAGGCCTACAGAATTATGTGTCACCCAAATGTTTTATTCTTCATTGGTTAAAGATAAATTGTACTAAGCCTCCTGCCAGATGGCTCAAACAATGGGTTGTGTCCAACAGTGTTTACCTACTAAAGGAAGAGCATGGACTGATTTTTATGGATTTGCTTATGCATAAGGGATGGGATATGGAATAAAGAGATACCTGTTTAACTTTATAGAAGGCGAAGTGTGATTATGTTTGTTTGCACTTGTTTTGTTAAAAGTTGGAAGTTACTTATGTATTTGTTTTCTTTTTATGATATTTTTTTTCTTTCATTCTTTTTTCTTCCACTTTTTATTCTTTACATTTTCTTTTCTTTACCATTTAGCATGTATTAGTTTTTACTATTGTAAATAAAATTCTTAATAAAATTATATACAAAAAAGGAAAGAGCATATAGCAGAAAGGATTATCCCTCCTTTATATGCCATCCTAGCACATGCTTGAGGTCTGTAGAGTACCCAATGATCCTCAGTGACACAACTAGGGGCATATAAAAACAAAATGTAGGGAAGAAGAAGGTGAGAGGAAGCTCACGATGATAGCTGGATTGTAACATAAAAGTAAATAGTTTTTCAGAAATATTTTCTAAATTCAGTGGAATTTATATCCTAGTAAGTAAGCTTAGATGGTGAAGCCTTAGGATTGTTCCTTATATATCAGCATAATCCAATTTGTAAATCCTTTGCTTCTAGATAAAACGTCTTTCAAATCACTAATCCCAGATCACCCAATCAAACAGCAGGTAGAAAAAGGCATCTATGTATTTATTATACATATTTATCTTATTTTCAGAGATATAAAACTGGAAGACACCTACTTCGACAGAGATGTGGAAAAAGCTTTTATGAAGGCTAGCTCTGAAATCTTCAGCCAAAAAACAAAGGCTTCTTTGCTCGTCTCCAATCAAAATGGAAATATGTATACACCATCTGTTTATGGCTGTCTTGCTTCTCTGTTAGCCCAGTATGTACGACGGGAATATGTTTGAGATGTATTGAAATGATTTGATGATTCAGATAGCATATTCCTAGAGGCCAGGTTTAATTTGTCAAGAAACAGAGACAAATCCACAAGGTGTTAATGGTATTTTTTATTGTAAGTTCCGGAATACTTTTTCCAGAAACAGTTTAGGAATGAAACTGAAAATGTTGATAATTTACACAGCATTAATGTACTGTTTCAAAAATCCATGCATTTCTAAAAAAAATGTTTTCTGTTACACTTTGTGGATTTTGTAAAGGATAAAAATAGGTAGAAAAACAACTTTGAATACTTGAGGAGAAGCAGCAAAGAAGAAAAATGTGAAGAAAAATGCATGTATCTTTAAAAAGCTAGGATGCCTGTTTTCTTTTTATACAGATGTAATATTTGCTTTTACAGGAACATCCAGGGTATATGTGAGAGAGAATACTAATAATTACCATGTTTCCCTGAAAATAAGACCAGGTCTTATATTAGTTTTTGCTCCAAAAGATGCAATTAGGGCTTATTTTCCTGTCAGGTATTATTTTTGGGAAAATATGTTACTAAATGTATCCGTCTTGCTGACAATTTTAATGGGCTTATTTTTGGGGTAGGGCTTATATTACGAGTATCATGAAAAATCATGCTAGGGCTTATTTTCTGGTTGAGTTTTATTTTTGGGAAAACACGATACACCTCAAGATGGGACACATATACAGTATTTCTGTTTTAAAAATTTCATACTGTACATGAAATGGAACAAAAGACAATAAGAATGGACTTAGCTTTTTCCCAAGAGCAATTAGGAAAATGAGAAAAAAAGGGACAATGCTAAGTTTCCTAAATTTCATTTATTTAATAGGAAATATTGGCTGGAACCAGCCAATTAGATTTTCTAGACAAATAACCATGAGATGGTTTGCTTCACCTTCTTTAAACTTTTTGCTAACTACTTGACTCCTACGACATGCAGGTATTCTCCACAGCAACTGGCAGGACAAAGGATTGGAGTTTTCTCATATGGTTCTGGTTTTGCTGCTACCCTCTACTCCATCAAGGTTAGCCAAGATGCAACCCCAGGTAAGGAAAGCCATTTTGTGAGTGTGTGCGCACATGCACGCACGCACGCACAATAAGATGTGGCCAATTTTGAATTTCTATTGGGTGTAAATGTTAGTACTTTGTGATGCTTTGACTCTGTGCAAGCATACAATTCAACATATTTAGAATCCTGAGAGTAAAGATTTTTAAAGGGTATATAGCACATGTGATTGAGATATGAAAATGTATGTATGCTGTTGCTTCCTGAGAAACCTTTGAAAGACAAAAGTTGCTCATCATAGATAGAAAGGTGAACTCAAGTTAGGGAAATACCAATCCTTAACAGCTATTAATTACTGGTTATATTTTGACTTTAAGTGCTGTGATTAGGTCATATTCTTGACTCTAAATCCACTACTTACCTCCAAGTCTTCTCTACAATAGACTCCCCTCCACTTTGTGTTCTTTAGGTATCTTCAACTCACATCATTCTTAATGTTATAGGAATTCAACCATTCGGGAGGGCAATAGATTGAGAAGAGACTCCCATGTATTATGAAAATCTCTTTTGTACAAAACATTAAAACTGAAGGAAGCTACTTCTATGGTCTACTATAACTTTCTCTGAAGCAAATTGTTTAGAAGGTCTGGGCAGCGTTTCAGGTTAGATTCCAAAGAGATAGTTTGGCTTGCACCAGAATGCAAATGTAGAATAACTTGTGGCTCCTTAAAACAACTACTGTATATTGATGCAGTTGCTTTAGAGAGTTGCAAACAGATCTTGCATTCCTGGTCTCACATGCTCTGAAATATATTTTGGATACTAATCTGTAGCATTGTCCAGCCCTATTGCATAGATTTAAAATTTAGCAGAATTTAGCTGTGATGATGAGTCCTATTATAATGTGGGATATAATTGTTTATGCTGGCATGAATGTCAGGAAAATTTAAGATGTGAGCTTCTGCTTTACTAGACTCTTTGAGTTAATGCCATTAAAAAGGGCCACAAGAATCCCCTTCTGGGGTATCTATAGGAAATCAAAGGGTTGTTTTACTAGCTTTATTCTTGCATGTCCAAGTTTTAGCTGTTTGTGTATTATAATAATGTTTCCAACAAAGCTTAACTTACTCCTTTATACTATAGGCTCTTCTCTGGATAAAATAATAGCAAGCCTGACTGATTTGAAAGCAAGGCTTGATTCAAGGAAATGTATCTCACCAGAAGTATTTGCAGAAAACATGATGCTGAGAGAAAAAACTCACCACTTAGGTGAGTGGTAGAGAATCTATGATATATTTGATCTTGATTTAGTCACAGTTGGTGTACACTCATGGAAATGAATAGGACCTATATTAGTCAAATTTGGTGAGTTTGTTGTTTTCTATCAAATCCATCTTTTCTAAGAAGATACTACGGATGATGTACATTAAAATTTAAAACTACAGAGACATAAAAATATTGATGGTTATTTTAAAAAAAAATGACTAGAATCTATATCTTTTCCAATTATTAGGAAACTTTCCATCCGACTGGGTTACAGATATGTGGAAAAGTTAGGTCATATCTAGGAAATGAAACCATCCCATTTGTGATTAACAAAGATTTGCCCTTAAGCCCTAACTTCCATCTCCTTTTAACTTCTGAACTGAATTATCTGAGTAACATAGTTTGTTACTCAGATAATAAACCTTGAAGCATAAAATGTATTACAGTTCCTACTGAAGGAGCTTTGCTAATCATTGGGAAGGTTATTCATAGATTAGGATCAATAGCTTTAAAAAAATATATTAATTGTATAACAAAATTTATTCAGAGTAATGAGTCATCTGAAAAGGTGCTAATCATTACAGTATGCTAATATCTGGGATAAAATGCCTATTTAGAAATTCTGCCTCCCCACCCTTATTTTTTTTACAGCAAACTATATCCCCCAGTGTTCAGTGGATGACCTTTTTGAGGGAACATGGTACTTAGTACGAGTGGATGAAAAGCACAGAAGGACATATGCCCACCGTCCCATGCTGGGTGACAAACCTCTGGAAGCAGGAGTGGAAGTTCATCTGAACCTGGCTGGTGAGGTAACTATGCAGTCATATCATCTCCCTCCCTTCCTTATATTCAAGGGCAGGTGCACATATTGATTGGGTTTAAGACTGCATAATTGCAAATTCCCTTCCCCTTCTGTTTAACTATGACTTTGCTGAAGTTGGAATCATAGCCAAATAGAAATTCTGCTTAAATGCAAACCTGTATGCCCTAAATACTATCAGTGTTAGTGCTGACCAATCTGGGGCTCAAGGGGTATTCTTTCGGAAGAAGTGCAGCAAGGGCAGCAATCTGCTTGCTTTCTCTCGATCACATTTCTCTGCTAATTTCCGTGTTGGTTGATTGTTAACTTTCTCTTTGGTATTTCTATTTCTTGCAAAATAAATAGCTGTACAACAAGCACATATAACAAATTACATCTGTACTTGTTATTCTGGAAAATCACAGTCTTAAATCCTATTAAATCATGTCTATTCTCACTTTTTTGAGCTAATGTAAAAGAGAGTCTTCTCTCACATATACACAGTTCAGTTTTTGTGGCTCTATATATTGTCCAAAAATTAGAAATTGGGCTTTTATTATATTTGGAACATGATAGTCAAAATTAATTGTTTCCATTCTCCAAATTTTAAAGCATGCCGAATTATTTCATGCTATTGCTATTCAAACGTATCCAATTCTTACTTAATTGTAATTTATTGTCACTAATGTCCTTTAACTCGGGCACAGGATTTTTGGCATTCATTATTCAATTATTCAGATGAGAACAAATCGCCAACCCCAACATGTGGTGAACTGTTCTGTTCTCTCCCAAGTGCTTCAATCAGGAGAAGTGAAACTGCTACTTGCTTATGCATTATAGAGAATTGTCTATGCCAACATTTTTCAACTTTGGCAACTCAAAGATTTATGGACTTCAACTCCCAGAATTCCATTATCAGCCTGAAGAGTGTTTACTACTATGTACATCTAGTGTTTGCAACCATGTATTTAGTATTATGCTACTGTTTCCTTGTGTGTCATTAGGTTTTCTCATTTTATTTTGAAACATACATTTAAAATAACTGTCGGCTTTGTTTTTTGATGGGTTCTAATCTGTGGCTTCTTTCCCCTTTCCTAGCATATTCCCAGCCCTGCCAAGAAAGTACCACGAATTCCTGCAAAAATGGACACTGAAGCAGTTGCTGTTACCCTTTCTAATGGGGAGCACTGAGACACCTCTGTGAGGTGGAAGCTGATTAGATACAGGGAACATGGGGACATACATGGGATTAACCTGTTATAATCCACATTCAGCTGTACAGTACTGCTTAACTGGGGCATGAAAAATGCTAAGCTTGACGCTCTGTTGTCTGATGCGGTTTGTTGATGTATGTAGTTTAATAACACTAAAGTTCTTGTGCTTCTTGGAACTGAAATTACCAAGGGCTCTTTGTGAAAACAGTTTTTATTAAAAAAATAGTCATGATTCAGGAATAGGTTATGTAACTTCAGTTGTCCTCCTCCTCCTACCTTTTTTGACTTAAGATCTATATACCATTTTCTAAAACTAGTTTCCAGAGAAGAAGCCAGATTTGTTATAAAAGCCATCATTGAAATCAGTTATTGTGATTTAAAGCCTTTCATATCTCCATTTGATCTTTAATGTTAGGGTCCCTTGTGCCTTAACAATAAAAATGCCCCAAATCTTAAATATGACTCTGATTCCACTTTTCAAAATTCCCCACATTGAGGTCAGTCCAACTTATTTGTTCTTCAAGGTGCTAATAATTGGATACAGATTATTTTCAGTTATTTCTATCCTATACAGAAAGCTGCAGGCATGTAACTATTGCTAACATGGCTTCCAGTTGTGTGTGTGTGTTTACACTTTTGTAAACACTTGCTTCCCTTCTCCCAAATGTTTCTGTTCTGAGCAGATTTTCTTCATTGAAAGTACTGTCTGAATGGTAGACATTTAGTTCAGAAATAGATGCAAAATGAATTTCTTGGAAACTCTCCCTTGTAATCTTTTATAAAGGTTACTCAAGAGTAGGGACAGATGTTCAACCCAAGAACAACTATCCTGGACATTTTGTGCTGTTTTAGGGATGTATTGAAAGTTTTTCGGCAAGAATATCTGTAGCTTTACACTTGTGTAAGTTGTTTGATATTTCAAGCTTATTTAACATTTAGTTTCACCTCTGAAGGCATACCCAAAGACTGCAGTCTCAAGCGCTTAACAGCAGACATGCATCTTTTGAAGACAACTCACCAGATATGCATCCAGCTTGCTAGATGTGGCTCCTATGTTCATTGCCAGTCTTGGACAATAAAAACCAAGAGCATTAGTCAAGGAAAATAGATTGCAGGCTGCTTTCACCTGTGGGTTCTCCTTAAGCATAATCCAATGATTTTTGTAGCTCTCCATCACACAGTGTTTGAACCTTTGCAAATAGAGGCTTCACTGATGGGATCCATTTGCCTTTTAGGTAGCCCTGGATGAATTGGAACTTAAGAGAGAGAAAATCTTCCTGGCTTGTAGAATATAATGCATTTACATTGAAGTTTCTGTCTGTTTTTGGGTTACTTTTCCTTTAAAATAGTTCAGAAAGCATTGTCTAATAAAACTTGGAGAACTAATATAGACTATGCAAACATCACAAGATGCATGGTTCTGGTATTACATAGCTTTTCTCTTTTTTAAAGTGACAAAAGTTTGGCAATCTCTACATCTGTATATCCTTTGACTTAACCTTAACTGATTAAACTGGTGGCCTAAGTGCTATGGGATTCATTTTTATGTCAGAAATGTATCCAGTCCATTGCAGGCAATGGATGGGCTGAGAACTGTAGCACAAAATTAACCTTTATGAACCTCACAAACCAATGAGGCAAATGCCTAGTAAAAATAAATGTTAAACTCTTTGAATCTTTTGTGTCAGTGAAGTTATACTTTGTATTGCATGAACTTGTCAACAAGGAATTAGGCGTTTCAAAAGACAGATCTAATTAAGCAGCTAAGTCATCCATGTTTGCACTGGGTGCTATAGTGCTTTAAAGATTAGCCTAGTTCTATGGATATGCTTTCTTGGATCATGGTCTATGTATCAGAGGCATGGAGTGCATGAGGCATGTAAAAATAAAATTATCTTTGAGGTGCTGCAAAATTCTGGGTTTTGTTGCAAAAGACTCAACATGGCTATTGCCCTCAAGCTGTTATTGTACATTCAAATTATATACTGTATGCTTTGGAATCAGAGCAAGTTTTGGCATGTCCTCTTCTGCACAATCATTTTAGAGAGGATGATTCAACGAATGGATTTGGAAATTCAGTTGGGAGGCTAAATCAGCTTGTGTTGTTGTTAGTTGCAAAGTCGTGTCCGACCCATCGCGACCCCATGGACCACGTTCCTCCAGGCCTTCCTGTCCTCTACCTTCCTGTCCTGTATTTGCCAGGAATTGAAAGGGCCGGATGCCATGATCTTGGTTTTCTTAATGTTGAGTTTTAAGCCAAATTTTGCACTCTCCTTCTTCACCCGCATCAAGAGGCTCTTTAGCTCCTTTTCACTTTCTGCCATTAGAGTGGTATCATCTGCATATCTTAGGTTGTTGATATTTCTCCTGGCAATCTTAATTCCAACTTTTGATTCATCTAGCCCTGCCTTTCTCATGATGTGCTCTGCATATAAGTTAAATAGTCTGGGCGACAGAATACAGCCTTGCTGGACTCCTTTCCCAATTTTGAACCAATCAGTGGTTCCATGTCCAGTTCACACTGTTGCTTCTTGACCCGCATATAGGTTTCTCAAGAGACAAATAAGATGGTCTGGTACGCCCATCTCTTTAAGAACTTGCCACAAGTTGTTGTGATCCACACAATCAAAAGCTTTAGTATAGTCAATGAAGCAGAAGTAAATGTTTTTCTGGAATTCCCTAGCTTTCTCCATGATCCAGCGTATGTTGGCAATTTGATCTCTGGTTCCTCTGCCTCTTCCAAATCCTGCCCATACTTCTGGAAGTTCTCGATCCACATACTACTGGAGTCTAGTTTGTAGGATTTTAAGCATAACTTTACTTGCATGTGAAATGAGTGCACTGGTGCGATAGTTTGAACATTCTTTGGCATTGCCTTTAGCTTTTCTTAACTTTAGGATGGCGTATCAAGATAACTTGAAGTTGGCTTTTGATCTCTAAGGATAGGAAAGGAGGCACAGATGTGAATGGGCATTCTTCTGACAGGCACCAAGCAACTTCCTGTCTTAAGTAAACATGTGAAGGTATAGAAAAAAAATGGGGAGAAAATTAGAACTCACTTTTTATCCTATTTTGATGGGCAAAAAATATGTTTTTTCTGATTTTTTTAAAATTTGATATTTTTTAATCCTTTCCATGCTTTCCTATTTCAACTGTGATATAATACAATTCCTTACCTGAAGGAAAATGTTAACATGAGGAAGTTGCCTTTCAGAGAACATGCTTCTGTTCTTAATCAGAAACATTTTGAATATTTGTAATCCATTCTCATTTGTAATATCGAGAGTGCCAGCACAGTAGTGTGGTGAGAAGGGGCGTTGTCTTACCTGAACGCCTTTTCTCAGCATGATGATGGAGAATCCATAAATGGGTTGTCTTAATCTTCCTGCTCCAATAAGACTAAGTCTGAAGTGTAAGTATGCCTCTGCTGTGCAAGAGCACCCCAGTTTGAGACTAAGGTGAGACACAGACGTTAGTCCGACGCGTGTGCTTTCCTAACACTGGAACCAGGGCCAAACTGACCCTAAACGGGAGGGAGTGGATTCTCCATCATCATGCTGAGAAAAGGCGTTCAGGTAAGACAATGCCCCTTCTCCAGCATGATTAGATGGAGAATCCACAAATGGGACATACCAAAGCCCTGTGTCCCTGGGGGGGGGAAATAGTTTGGGCCTGGGTCCCGCTGGATGATAATATGTGTTGCAACATCCTGCGACCAAAGGAGGCATCTGAGGAGGCATATTTCTCAATCTTGTAGTGTCGAACAAAGGACGAAGGCGAGGACCATGTTGCCGCCCTACAGATCTCCCCAATAGGTGCCTGGGTCGCCCAGGCCGCCGAAGTAGTGGTGCCACGGGTGGAATGGGCCATGATGTGTCCAGGAACTGTCAAAGATTGTGCCTTGTATGCGAGGGCAATGCAAGCCCTAATCCATTTCCCTATCGTTGAGGAAGAGACCTTCTGGCCCATGGAGGAAGGTTGAAATGACACAATGCTTCAGATTTATGGAAGGCCGAAGTTTGTTTGATGTAACATCGCAGAGCCCTGTAAACGTCAAGAGTATGCCACCGTTTCTCGAGATCATGGGAAGGGTTAGGGCAGAAATTTGGTAGAACCACCTCCTGGGACCTATGGTACAATGAATTTATCTTGGGAATAAAGGAAGGATCTAATCTGAGGGTCACCCTGTCTGCATGGAAGATGCACAGGTCCTCTCTGACGGAGAGAGCGGCCAGTTCTGAAATTTACCTGGCCGATGTGACCGCCACGAGAAAGGCCACCTTCATGGACAACAGTTTAAGAGAACGTGATAATGGGTTCGAAGGGTGGCGAGATGAGGGCCTGCAAAACCTGGTGTAGGTCCCAAGAAGGATGTCGGTGGACCGCCGGCCTGGCTTTAGCCTTCAAAAAGGAATGCACCGTAGGGTGGTGTGCCAGGGGAGCGGAATTGTCACACATGAGCACCGTAGATAGAGCTGCGACCTGTCTGCGGATGGTGCTCGGGGATAGTCTCTTGTCCAACCCATCCATCAGGAATTCCAAAACGATCAGAACAGAAATGTCCGAAAGCTCCGCCTTACGACCAGAGCACCAGGTACAGAAGCTCCTCCATGTGGCATCATAGATTCTATTTGTTGAGGGGCGCCTGGATTGCTGAATCGTGGCAATCACCCTCGACAAATATGAGTCTTGGGTCAAGGCCCGCCTCTCAAGTGCCAAATGGTTAGTTGGAGCCACTGTGAGTCTGGGTGCTGAAGCACCCCCTGAGTAAGGGTAAGGGGAGACAGAGAGCTCTATCAAGTCAGCGAACCATGGACGTCTCTGCCAATGTGCAATCAGGAGGATCTCTGCCTGTTTCTTTAGGATCTTGCGGATCGTTGCGGGGAGGAATGGCAAGGGAGGAAAGGCATAAAGCAGTTCCCTGGGCCAGGGACTGTGGAGGGCATCTGTCCCTTCTGCTGTCGGAGACGGGAACCTGGAAAAGAATCTTGGGAGTTGGGAGTTGGCTGGGGAAGCAAAGAGGTCTAAGGTTGGGGGACCAAACCTGTCCACGATCTCCCTGAACAATCCTGGGTCCAGGCACCATTCAGCATGGTCCACAGTTGCTCTGCTCAATGAGTCTGCCTGCTGGTTGGCCACTCCGGATATATGTTCCACCCTGATGGAGGCAAGATTGAATTCTGCCCAAGACCCCAACAATTGGGCCTCCTACATGAGAGGCCTGGACCTGGTTCCCCCCCTGTCTGTTTACATGGGCCTTTGCAGCAATGTTGTCTGTAAGCACCAGGACATGCTGTCTCGCTACCCTGCTGCTGAAATGTCGTAAGGCCAGACGTATGGCCCTGAGTTCCAGCTAGTTTATATTGTTTTTCAATTCCTCTTGGGACCACCGACCCTGAGCCCAATGCGACTGGAGGTGCACTCCCCAGCCGAACAGGCTGGCGTCCGTGGTCAGAGTGACTTTGGCTGGCTCCTTGAACTCTGTACCCCTTGACATTGCTGGGGAGGCCCATCATCAAAGGGAGTTCAATGCTGGACACGGAACTCGAACCTTCTGGTTGGAAGCACTGATGCTTAGCCTCTGAAATGGAAGTAGAAGCCACTGCAGCTCCCGGTCGGGAAGGCGTGCCCATGGAACGATTTGTATACAGGACACCATCTTCCCCAGGAGTTGCGACAACAAGACTAATGTGACCACCCTATCCGGATTCGATGGACAAGGGCCCAAATGCTGTCCCGTCAGTCCTGTGACAGATAGACCGTGCAATTGGTCGTGTCTATGACTGCTCCTAGGAGGGCACTGTATGGCTTTTCTGAAAATTGACAGAAAACCCATGCTCCTGAAAGGTCCTGACAGCAAGGGCAAGAGATGATCGAGCCCTCTGGATGGAGAACTATATCAGTATGTCGTCCAGATAGCACTGAATTCTGATCGGAGTCTGTCTCAGGTGGGCAGCCAGCACTGCCAGTATATTTGTAAATACTCTGGGTGCTGAAGAGAGGCCAAATGGGAGGGCCCTGTACTGATAATGCTGGTGGGCATAACAAAACCTGAGAAATTTGCAATGCCCAGGGAGAATAGGGATATGTAAATATGCCTCTGTCAGGTCTATTGATGTCAGGAAGTCCCTTCTTCTGATGCTGGCCAATTGATTGTAGCGACTGCATCTTGAACGTCCTGTACATCAGATAGTAATTTAGACCTTTTAAATCTAAAATTGCCGTCCAGTCCCCCGAGGACTTTGGGACAACAAAAAGAGTTGAGTAAAACCCCCATCTCTTCTGGTCCTCTGGCACTGGCTCTATGGCCCATATCTGTGACAAGTGGGAGATTGCCTCTGACATGAGGGCCGCTCTGTTCTTGTTCGTGGGGGTGGGGCAAGTCCGGAAGCGATCCAGTGGACTGGACCAAAATTCCAACATTAGACCCTGAGCTATGGTGTTCAAGACCCATGAGTCCGTGGTGGTGGCTGCCCATACGTCTGAGTAAAGGGACAGCCGGCCTCCTATGGGTGGGGTGCCTCTGGAGTCACTTCCCTCATTTGAAAGGGCGTCCTCCTGAGCCTCGAAAGGGCCGCTTGGACTGGAATTGTGGCCGGGGTCTGGATGCGGGACAGTCCTGCTGGCACTCCAATCTCTGGTAGAAAGGACGAGAGGTCTGGGGCCAGTCCCAGTTTGAGGCTGGCCGAAAGGACTGCCTGTGATAATAGTTCTGTGATGCCCCACCCACCCCGAACGCTTATCCCACTTCTTAGTGGTGTTAATTAGAGTCTTGCGTTTGTCCTTGCTCTCTACCAAGTAAGGGTTGAGGGCTCCACCAAAAAGATGTCCCCCAGCGTAAGGCTTAGTACCCAGGCGCCACTTAGCCTTTAGGTCCGTCCGCCAGTTCTTGAGCCACAAAAGTCTATGGGCTGAAATGTCTGCCGCTATGGCTCGCAAAGAGTATCTGGGGGCATGGAGGGAGACGTCAGCCATGTACTGGGATGTGGCCACCAACTTACCCAGGTTCTGGTGAACACGAATCTGGTCAGGAGGGATCATGTCCTGGAGTTCACATAGCCACAGTACGGAAGCCCGAGTGAAGAAGGCCATGGATGTGGAGGCCTTGATTGCCCAGGCTGATGCCTGATGCGATCTGCGCAAGGCAGCTTCACATTTTTTGTCCTCTGGTTTAAGTGCTTCGGTCATGTCCCCTGGAATATTTGTGTTGGAAAAAAGAGAGTTAAGTGGCTCATCAATTTGAGGGACCTCCAGTAAGGAAGCGAAAGAGGGAGCAACATAAATAAACTTTTCTCTGAAGTCCACAGATTGGGGATAGACCCCAGGTTACCCCACTGCTTCTGCACTGTGTTGCGGAAGAAGGGGGGACAGGGAACATGCTTTTGTGGTACCACCAGTTCAGCATAAAGCGGATTGAGGTCCTTAGATGTAGATGGAGTTGACTGGGCCTCCTGCTCCGGGGTGATGTTGGCTGTCGTACAGGCCTTGAGCAGCAAGGAACTGAAAAGGGATTGATCAAAAAGACCAGTGGGGGGGGAGTCGGGTCTGGTGTTGAGACATCCTCGTCATCCGACAGGAGCAGGCCTGAAGTATCGAAGTCCACAGAGTCCGATTCCGAGGAAACCTCCTGTATGAAGTCTGGCGTTTCAGAATGAAGAAACGACCATGGAGGTGCTGCAGGAACTTGTGCAGGTTGTTGGGAGACAGATGAGGCCATGAACTGGGCAAAGGCCTGAGTTATCATAGCCTGAAAATGCTCAGGCCCTAGTGACTGTGGTTCAGGGGGGCGAAGCCCTGCTGCAGTGGGCGTAAAAGTAGCCTGTGGCCCAGATAGAGCCGTGCCTTGTGCGGTACCCCTCTGTGCTTCTAGGTTTAGCCCTGACACGATAGGTTCTATTTGTGTCGCCTCCCTAGGAGGAGACCAGGCCCCTGGGGCTAAATTACAATGGGCCAACTGGGGCTCAAATATAGACCCTCCAGGTGGAGTAGTGGTCTGTGCTTCAGCTGGAGCCATTGACCTTGCCCTGGAGATTTCTCCATCCAAGGCCTGATGATATCTGTTGGCTTCCCTGCCAGCTGTTCTAGGCTTTTTGGAGAGCTGGGCCTTGGCCTTTGACATGCTCTTCCCCGCTGCTTCAGTAGAGGACTTGTGCTTCTTTCTGGCGGGGGGGATCAGTAATGTCCTGTGAGAACAGAGGGAAGGAATTATCTGTCATCGTGATAGGTAAATTCCCCTTTTCCCCTTTTCTATCAATTTCTATGATGAATCCCCCTTTTCTATTTTGGATAAGGGAACCTTCTGTTAATGCTCCTAATGAGGCTGAGGCAGCCAGCACTCTGAAGGATCAATTCAAGTGGTGAAGCGCCCCCCTCAAGCGCTGTAATTGACCACTGAAGTGAGTCATCTCCCTCTAGGAATACAATTCCGAGGAGTAGGTAGGAAATCAGATGAGGGAGGGGTGTGGGAGTTGACTGGTAAGGCAATGTGTCCTTGTGGGGACGAGCTTGTTCTCCCCAAGATCAATCAGGATGTTAGGCTGCAAGTATCCAGAGGGTAAACAAAATGGCAGCTGTAAACAAAATGGCAGCCACAACTCAAGCGTGCCAAAAATAACTGACAAGAGGCATCTGAGGCTGAATGAAGATCCTAGCTGAGAACCTCTCTCAATTGGCAGCCGCACCTCAGTAATTTAGTCCTTGCTCTCTACGAGAGCTCTTGAGGCTTTTAGCTGCAAAAGCATGACGGTCGTGCGATTTGTGTGCCTAGAACGCCGCCCGACTTGCCAGCAACTCGCCCTGATCGCTTTCATGCTCCCGCCCCGATCAGCACTCCTCCTAATCGTCCTCTCCCTAACCGGGACCCAGCCAGATCAGCAAGTGAAGAAACAGTAAGGGAGGCATCTGGGAAGGTCGTGCCAACTCTCAGTCAGCCTGACGCAGCTGGCTTGAAATTCAAGCTTTTAGGGCTCTGCGCCGGTCAGCAGAGTGAGCGGATGCCTCCGAATTGCTGAATTAAGCGCAGGACGGCTCGCACGAAGGTGGGCAGTTCAAATTCAGGCAGGCAGTAGCTTGCAGGGAAGTCCCAAAGTAGGATCTTCCTGATCAGGAAAAATCCAAATAATTTTATATCTACTATGAGGAACGGATCTAATGTCCAGAATGAAAGGAAGGAAAATCCATAGGGGTGTACAACCTGTCTTAATCCTTCTGCTCCTGGAAGTCTGAAATACACGTCTGTTGAGCAAAAGACTAAGTCTAAAACTGGGGTGCTCTTGCACAGCAGAGGCATACTTACACTTCAGACTTAGTCTTATTGGAGCAGGAAGATTAAGACAACCTATTTGTGGATTCTCCATCCAATCATGTTGGAGAATAAATGGATCAGAGTCATAGAAATGGAAAGGACCACAAGGATCATCCAGTCCAACCTTCTGCAATGTGTGGCAAACCATGATATAAACTATCCATGGGAAATGGCTGTACAGCATCTTAAAAACTCCCAAAATGGAGACCCTACAACCTTCATAAAATCATATATCTTACTAAGTCATAAAGTAGTTTGTGTGCTTGTTTGTGGCTTTGCATTGGTATGAACTCAGTACTGGATTATGCAGTTTTTTTATGGTATAATGTGTGCATTCAGCTGTGACTTATTCAACCAACAGTGAGTTAGTATGATTTGTGAACTCCAAGAATGGATTGAGCAATAGAGAAATTTATGGGAAAGGCAACAACCATATACGATTTAGATTTAACACAAAACATGGATATTAAACATTACTGCTTTGTAGATTCCACTCCCATTGAAGTTGGGATCATAAACCTGTAAACACCAAGTACTCAGAGCAATCTAAATAGTATCCTTTCAAAAGTGGATTCAGCTAACCCTGGAGAAAACATCAAACACCTAGAGCATCTGTAACTAGCTTTCTCTTGACTTCCTAGTCTTTACATCTAGAGATCTAGCTACCTAAGTCAGTGGGTTTTAAAGACTTTTTCTACCATTGCTATTTGATGATTGAATGACAAATTTACATGGAAAAATACTTTTATTTTCATGAGAATTATGGTGCTTGAGTTTAAAAACCAAACTGATGTGTTGTTTCAAGAGTTTGTACTGAAGGGCATATATAGTAAACATAATTAATGTAGCTTCTCATTCAGAAAAACAACATTGACTACTCTTTTTTAAAAAAAGTGGGATGGGGATATCAAAGAAAATATCAGATTGTGACCTGGCACAGGACTTCAACAAGAAGAGCAACAAAGATGATCAGGGGACTGGAGGCTAAAACATTAAAAACGGTTGCTGGAATTGGGTATGCCTAGTTCAATGAAGAGAAGGATAGGGTTGACATGATAGCAGTTTTCCAATATCTCAGGGATTGCCACAAAGAAGAGGGAACCAAGCTATTCTCCAAAGCACTTGAAGGCAGGACAAGAAGCAACGGATGGAAACTAACCAAAGAGAGAAGCAACCTAGAACTAAGGAGAAATTTCCTGACAGAACAATTAATCAGTGGAACGACCTGTCTCCAGAAGCTGTGAATGCTCCAACACTTAAGGTTTTTTTAAAAGACTGATCAGTCATTTGTCATCATCATCATCAAAATATTTTAATCCTGTTTTGTTTCATTCATGTCAGGCTCCCAGATAGGATGACTAGAAAAATGTGATGTTCAACTTGGTCCCAGATTGCTAACTTTACAAGTGCTTCCTCTTTTGGATATCTGCATGTTGTAGGATAGGATTGGTACACTGCTAGTATTCCAGCTTGCTTCACTGCACCCTCTCTTGGTCTAGCAGGCCACTCTGAAAGTGGAAATCTATGTATCTTAAAGTAGCCAAAGTTGAGAAATATTGCTCTATATCTATAAACAATGTCCTGACTGATGGCAATCAAGTTGCTATTTCACAACTACATATCCCCATTAGAAACAGCAATGCTTTGCTTTCTTCATTGGAAGTGTCAAAGATGTGAGCCAGGCCATGAGTTAGTCTGTAGACTTCGACATTGACGGTAGTTGCTAGTTGCCATTTGTTCCTGCTTCTGGAGCTGTCGTGGGTTTGCAATATGTGGCCCTTACAAAGTTTTTTTGCTCTTCATTCCTATTAAAATATAAGTCTTTCATATAATTGAAGCTCATTTCTCCATTCTCTTATATCTGATATAGTCACAGTGACTACTTCTTGCCCTCTAAGCAGTCTCACGATTGCAGTTTTACAGGAGGAAAAAACTGCATGGCAAAGTATTGACACATACACACACACACAATTTATTAAACAAATCCACAGATAATGATGTATTTAAAAATCGTGCAATTACCTAACCGAGTTCCTAAAGCAGCATTTGACAACCAGTAATATCGGAATCCAGAAAGGGCTCAAAAGAAAGACAAGCCCAAAGCAAAGCCATTGGTCTCCAATTGTGTTAAGGCAAAGCAGCTTGAGCCTCTGCTGCAGTTAGGGGGGTCTGGAGCAATCCTCAACAGGATTGGGCTTAGAAGACCCTTTCTGCAAAGACTTTGAGATAGTAAGCTTTGTCTCACTATTAGGATGTAAAGGTAGTCCTCAACATACGACATTTGGGATCAGAATTTCCAATGCTAAGCAAGGAGATTGTTAAATGAGTTATGCCTGATTTTATGACATTTTTTGGCACAATTACTGCAGCTGTTCAGTGAATCATATGGTTGTTGAGCTGAACTGGCTTCTCCCATTGACTTTGCTTGTCAAAAGCAGTCTGGGAAAGTCACAAATGGCAATCACATAACCCAAGGAGGCTGCAATGTCATAAATACATACTGGCTGCCCAATGTTCCACTTTTGATGATGTGACTGTGAGGATGCTGCAATTATCGTAAGGGCAAAGAGCAGTCATAAATCACGTTTTTCAGTGCCATTGCAACTTTGAATGGTCACTAAGCAAATGGCTGTAAATTGAGGACTACTTACAATGTTATTGTTAGGGCTTATGCAAAATAGTGCTTCAATTTCTGTTAGTTGTCATTCGTTATCTGGATGTAGGGACAAGCGTATGTTAAGGAAAGACTTTTCCCAACATGACAAACAGGATTTCAGCTCCCAACTAACTTTTCTTTTGAGACAGTTTGGAGTAATAGTTAAGGTGGCATATAGTTGTATAGTTCTTGTCCTGTCTTAGGCATGAAAGTTGTTGGCTGGGTGTCTTTGGGGCAGTCTCTCAGTCCAATCCATCTCATAGGGTTATTGTAGAAGGAGAATGATATGTTTGTTGCCATGAATTACTTATAAAAGCAATAAAGTGGAAATAACAAAAAATAACAATTTATTTTACAATTATAGCAGTTGGTCAACAGTGATATTAATAAAAGAATGCTTGTAAACAGACATGTCAGAAAAAGTGACTTTTTTAAATGACTGGTTTGTTTCTTTGGCAGTGTGATAAGACATGAAAAGTTGAGAATCACGGTTCTAGGTTAATAAATGTGGTGGGAGGAGAGCAAATGTGTTTACTTGGGACATTATCCAATTGACGCCTGCATCTATCACAACCAATTCAACACAATTCTGTGCAGCAGTATTCTTCCAAAAACAGAGTTTCATCTTCTCCTCAGATTTGAAGTCTGGGGGAAAAAAAACCCTACAAAAGGAATTAAATCACAGAATGCATCGGCTTTTGGCCTTAAATTTTGGGAGTGGAAACCATACATCAGAATCCTTTTTACTTTTTCAAAATTACAAAAATGCTCAGGGTGAGGGTTCACTCCTACCAAACAAAAGGACTTCAAAAAGTCACCCACCTCACAGGGTTGTTGTAGGGAGAAGAGAAGGAGGAAGGAGTATTGTGCATGGTTGCTGCCTTGAGTTACTTATAAAATAATAAAGGTGGGATAACATTCTAAAAAAATATATCTTGTGTCAGACTAATCCAGGAAGGTGCTTTATAAAATCAAACAGAGTTTTGATGAATACTTGTGGTCCTGATAGGTACCCAGATTTTTCTTTGACCTTTGTTTCTTGGGTTCAGGTTGGCTGACGAGAGGGACAATTTCCATGGACTGTTTTTTCTGCACTCGGTGAAGAACAATTCTGTAAGTCCCAGTTAGTGAGGTGCGGTAATCTCTCCCGTGGTTCTTCTGAATGTGCTCTTTTGTGATTCCCAAATGGTTCAAAATGATTTTTACCTCAGTCTCTTCCTTCTGGAGGGTATTGTCCTCGGACAAAAAATTGGGATCCAGCTTAAAGGGTTCCAAGGGTTTGGGATATTGCACACCATTCATCCATTCACTGTTCATAATGTTATCAATGGAGCAGCGTTCTGATGGAACTGGTTGTAGGATTGCCCAAATCAATCTCTGGCAAGATTCAGACAGGAACGGTGGCACGCTGTATATCCCACCAAGGATGTATTTTTTTAGCTTGGCCACTGTGTCTGCCTGGAACGGCATGAGCCCCGTGGTCATGAAATACAGAAGGATTCCTAGGGCCCAGATATCCACATAAATTCCAATGTAATTTTCATCTCTGAAAAGTTCCGGAGCAGCATAAGGAGGAGAACCACAGAAGGTGGTCAAGAACTCCTCTTTTTGACTTACTGTGCTGAATCCAAAATCTCCCACCTTCACACACGTGTTACTGGCGTAAAAGATGTTTTCAGCTTTCAGGTCCCGGTGAATTATGTTGTTCTCATGCTGCAGAGTAGAATTTAAAAGTATAGATATAAGGAAAAAGCCAAGGCAGTCTAACATAGGAAACTCCTTAATTTTTTAGTTTTTCAAACTCTTTATCTGTGCTAAAAAATGCAGATTTAGATATTTTAACAAAAGCATTAAGGTAGAGTGAAAAATAATAAAGTACCTTAAGAATTCTGTGCAAAATTATCAGCAGGGCTGTTTATAATCTTTCTTAAGGATAGTGCAATCTCTTCCTTGCATTTTCTCCTGGGCTGAGATTTTCAAGATCAAATAACTATTTGTCTGGAATGATCTGAGAATTTCAGCTCTGAGTGGGATTTGGAACAGAAGATCTCCAAAGTCCTTTCCAATTGTACAAGTCTATGATTCTATAAGCAATATAGAAAAACTGAAGACAAGCTGGGAAACACTGAAGAATGCAATCAGTTCTGGCCATATAGTCTGGGTGCAGGCAGATTGAGATGGTTTAGGAATACATGAAGAGGCTGAGGAAATAGCAACTGAAGAAACCCATAGCAGGTTGAACTGGCAGCCAGAGCAACAGAAGTTATGAAGAATTGGGGAGTACTGAGCACGCTGAGTACTGCATTGGGTGCAAGCAAGTTGGTGTTTAAAGGGATGTGGGATTGAAGAAAGGGCAGGAGGAATCACCTCGGAAACATGTAGAGAAGCAACATTTGAGAGGTAGGCAGAGATAGGCTTTGAGGAATGTAACTGGGTATCTTAGGCCACACTTAGCAGGCTTCTGTCTCCTTGCCTTAATTATACGGCTTAGCATTGAATACACTGCTGTGTCAGATATCACTCATGCCCCTTGTCTTCTTACTTGAATTTGGAAGCCACACCCTGTTTTGAAACTCCTTTAATTAGGAGAAACTTGCAAGAGAAGCCAGTGGTATGAGCAGGAAGTAAAGAAAATTTGTCACATCTTAGGGCAGTAGGTAGTCTATATGGGTTTGTAACTTGCTCTGAGAACTCTCAAATTGAAGAATAGGTTGTAAAGACTTGAAATTAATAAATACAGAGAAGATCATAGTATTCCAAAAAAGACTTATAAATTGCTACTACTATATAAAACAAAAGATTCCACCTAGCTATAATAATTAAACAGAAGAAGTTACAGGGCTTTATCTTATGATATATACAGCAATGAGCTGCCAAGAAAATAAATGCAATTCTGAAACATAAAGGCCAAATAGATATAAAATAAATTGTGGTATCCTGTATATTTCCTTCTCACGCACAACTTTGACATGCGGAGATTTACTAAGGACTCTCTTCTCCTTGAAGAGTAGATTGAAAGGCAGAGAACTACAATACCTTCAATTGCAATTACAATTTTTCTAACAGTTAATATAGTTTTGAGCATGAAAAAATTGTTGATCAACACATCACAGCAATAGGGAAAGCTTGTCTTGCATTCTCTGCTTTCAATGAAAAACACAGCCCAAGAACTGTGAAGGCATTGAAAACACCAAAATGTCCCTGGAAGTCCTCCAGAATTACTGAGCTACCACATTCATCAATCCCAGACAACAGGGGTAACCGGAAAGGACTCACCATATGTTTAATGGCAGACACAATCTGAGCAAAAATGTGCTTGCTCTTTTCTTCCGATAACTTCCCATCTATTATGATTTTAGCAAAAAGCTCTCCTCCATTAGCATACTCCATGACCAGGTATAGTTTGGAGAAGGTCTCCATGACTTCATACAGCCTGATAATGTTTGGATGATGCAGCTTCTCCATACTAGAAATTTCAGAAGAGAGGAGTCTCTGGGTTGTGTGGTCTAATTTACTTTTATCCAGGATCTTGATAGCTACTTTTTCTGGAAAACACCATTTTGATGTTCACATTGTTAGGAAACATGACTAATCTCTCACTTAGAAAGAAAAGAAAAATAGTAGAAAACATTGTTCAAGAATAACAAATTGAGAAGAATTCTGTCTGCTGAGATCATAAATTATTTGTTTAAAGCTCCTTACCACAATCCAACTTAAATCAACTTTACATGAACCTGAATGCATATTATTTAAAACAATTATCAGCTTCTAAAGGAGCGCTTGAGACACCATGTGAGGTAGATCTTGCCACTTAGAAAGGAAAAAAATAGAACAATTGAACTGAAATAACCTGAGTAGATCTTAGTGAACTTATGCACAATCCTCAGACTGCTGATGTTTACACCTAAGATTAACATTTGGCTGTTATCTTCCTTGATCATGTGGGTATGCTTAGCTATCTCGGGCTTATGATTATCATATCTAAAGTAGTAGTGGAGATTACAAAGACTTTTCAACCTAATTTAGTTCTCTAGCATGGACATCCAACCCGCTTGTATAAAAGGACAATCCATCACACCGAGTATTATCACTCAATTACTTCTGGATTAGACACAGGACAAAAGAAAAAAACACAATTTGAGCTGCCCTTACAAGTTATTCTCATTTCAGTTTAGTTCAGCTGGAGTTATTGATTCTCCTAAAATGCTCAACAACCAACAACAGCTGAGATCTGAATAGAGACAAGGTTATTTAGGTGAAAATTGCAGTGTAAGCTGCCAGTTAATAAAGACTTTGCAAAATTGTAAATTAAAGAACACTCACAATTTCTTTGCCTTACATGAAACCCAGTGATCCAGCATAAGAGCTGCATGAAGTTCATCCCAGGTTATTGTACACAAAATAACATTCATACTCTAAATACTGCAATAACTACCCATATTTGTGGCCCTCTTAATTAACTATACTGATCAGACAAATAACATGCACTGGAAAACTGGAAAAGAGACTATATTAGCAGAGGTCTATTTCAGCACAAACTATGTTAAAAGGTCAATAAATACGTTAATCTTTCAGCTTTTGCATTAATTGGGATGATTCAGTTTCAATTATTGTTTTCAGGATGTATCTTTTCACATATAACACAGGATTTTTTCACATAACATGGTGTTGTGTTTTCTCTTTGGCCTACATTAACCTCCCATAAACTCAAGTTCCACTCACTGAATTGTTCTTACCTTTTGTCAGAGTGTGTATTCCAAGTTTCACTTGGGAGAAGTTCCCACTTCCAATTTTACCTCTGATGGTGTAAAACCCAACCCTCTTGCCCAGAGTTAATTCTTTTACTATTTTTTCATTCTGGGACATATCTAGAATAAGTTTCTCAAATGGGGTCAGTTGGTGTTGATTGGCTGGCTCATCTTCTGTGTTCACAATTTTGTTAGTATGGTAATCTCCACCATCTTCATGATTCCACCTAGCATTACAGTCACTCCCTGGATCTCCATTGCAGTGAACTGTGGTCATGGTCCAGGGAAAGACACATATCCATGGGATATAATAAATTGATTCCAGGGAAATCTTAAAAAAGAATCTGCAACTGCAGAAGCAGCCATGAGTTCAAGATCAGTTCAGTATTGAGTTTATATGAAATTTCTTTGGTAGCAAGATATTGCAAGTTTCTTCCAATTAAAGTTGATAATTAAAATAGATTCATTTCCTCCATTGTTCATTAGCCATTTTTAAACGCCAAGGAAGATGGTAGTGGTTGTAACATGCAGGTTTAGTGAAAGCTACAAACTCATTATCTCCTAAGCAGGTGCACCCAACTCAATACTTCTGAGGACTCAGGTTTCAAGACCCCAACTATTCACACATATCAAGTACTGATGATTCTGTATACATTCTAATCCCTTAGAATAGCTGATCACATCTAAGAGGAATGATGAGTTGGAGGTTCTTCTTTTCCTGATTCAGCTCTCAGCCTGAGAACTGAATGCTGAAATATTCATTATTATAGCCTTTTGGTCAGCAACATTTTTGCTTCATCCTGGAAATGCTTAGGCACTTTTGCAAAGCTCTGCTGTCAAAATGGCACTTGTGTTCATTTCATTGTAACTGCAGGGAAAACGGGTGACACCAGAAGATGCTAGGAAGACTTGTGTACAAGAGACTGAGGGAAAAAGAAAAGAAGATGTATTTTACCAATGATGTCACATGAAAGGCCAGTGAAATATCAAAGGGCTATCATTTCAATCCTCTTCAGTTTAGAAGATGGTTTGCTTTCATATTCCCAGTTCTCAAATATACAGACCTCCCATTTGTGTACAGATTCATCATTGTCTTAAACGAGAGCAATCACTGTTGTTTGCAGATGATACAACAGTGATTGGTCTCGTTCGAGACAATGATGAATCTGCATACAGACAGGAGGTTGAACGACTAGCCTTGTGGTGCGGCTGGAACAATTTTGAACTGAACACACTCAAAACTGTAGAAATGATAGATTTTAGGAGAAACCCTACTATTCTACAACTTCTTACAATACTAGACAACACAGTATCAACAGTAGAGACCTTCAAGTTTCTAGGTTCTATACAGTGTTTCTCAACCTTGACAATTTTAAGGCATGTGGACTTCAACTCCCAGAATTCCACAGCCAGCAATGCTGGCTATGGAATTCTGGGAGTTGAAGTCCACATGCCTTAAAATTGTCAAGGTTGAGAAACACTGTTCTATAATATCTTAAGATTTAAAATGGACACCTAACATCAAAAATGTCATCAAAAAAGCACAACATAGAATGTTCTTCCTGCACTAACTCAGAAAGCTCAGACTGCCCAAGGAGCTGCTGACACAGGTCTACAAAGGAATTATTGAGTCTGCAATTTGCACCTCTATAACTGTCTGATTTGGAACTGCAACCAAACAAGACAGACACAGACTTCAACGGATAGTTAGAACTGCAGAAAAAAACAATGGCTACCAGCCTTCCATTGAGGACCTGTATACTGCACAAACAAGAGGGCTGTGAAAATATCTACAGCCCCCTCACATCCCGGACATAAACTATTTCAACTTCTTCCTTCATTGCACACCAGAACTAGACATAAGAACAGTTTTTTCCCCATGCCGTCATTCTGCTTAACAACACATTCCTACAACACTATCAAATTACTTAGTAAAGCTGCAATGCTATGATATTCCTCATCTTTCCTATTATCTATCCTCTTATGACTATAACTTTGTTGCTTGTATCTTACAATTTATATTGTTTTTAGTATCCTAGTATGATTTATGATGTTTGCTTAGCTAGTATTCTATGATTATCACTAAGTGTTGCATCTTATGATTTATGATGAAGTGTTATATTTTATGATTTATGATGAATGTATTTTTATGTTGTTTATGATCACAATATATCACTATTACTTTTATGTACACTGAGAGCTTACGCACTGGAGACATATTCCTTGTGTGTCTAACCACACTTGGCCAATAAAGAATTCTATTCTATTCTATTCTATTCTATTCTATTCTATTCTATTCTATTCTATTCTATTCTTTAGAAGATGGCTTGCTTTTATATTCCCAGTTCTCCAAATATTCGCAGTTGCCTGTCTTCCTAAAAAGAAAGAGATGTTATTTATTTGTTTGTTTGTTCTGTTATTTGTTTTGTTTTGTTTTTATCCATTTACATAAATGCCCATCTTACACATAAATAAATGCAAGTCTAGCATTTCTTGCCCATTTGTCCTGCAGGCCTCTGTGTATATGTGTGGTATGTACATACCTCCAGATCAGTTTTGACTCCTGGCAATTGCCTGAACTAGTCCCAGCAGTTTTGTTGGTCAGATTTCAGAAGTAGTTTGTAATTTCCTGTTTCCTGGGGATAAAAGAAAGTGACTGGCCTAAGGCGATCCAGCTGGCTTTGTGTCTAGGGCTGGGCTAGAAATCACAGTCTCCTGGTTTCTAGCCAATGCCTTAACTACTAGACCCACTGGGCTCTTTTGCTGGCCTGTAGGACATCTATTCTCACTCTTCTAATTACTGTATGCCTAAGTGTTACCATTTAATGCTTTTTACAAAAGTGCCAACAGAAAAACCAAATCTAGTGGTAACTTGTGCAGAGACGCCAAAACGAAATCTTACTATGAAGCTCACCATCTATTCCATCTGATATAGATGGCATGTAACGATCACTTTATGAACATAAGCTGTATCATTGCAAAGTTCTTAACGTGCTCAGGACTCTTGGATTTCTGGCAAAGGAAAACCAGCTACTTAGCACTGTCTTTATATATATAGTTTGCCGATAAAGAGGACATAAATAGCATAGCAACATAAGGACAGGGCTGCTTAGAACAGTAGTTGCAGATAGTCACAGCAGCTATTTTTGCAGTAGTGTTGTACTTCACCTCAATACACATGCCAAATTCAATGTTAATAAATGTGTACCACGAGCATCAGAGAACACATGCTATTATATAATCAGGACACATGCTTAATCTTCTAACCTTGTGGATTATTATTGCAGCATTACAAAGCACCATAACATTTTTTTGATCTCTTAGATGAAATGCCATACTTGCTATTTTGCTTAATGTAGTCTTTACTTGTATCATGTTTACTCTGATGAATTTGAGTTGACAACAATTGGAAAACAAATGGAGTTGGACTCCATCCAGGATGAAGATGACAGGTCTAACTCCCAATCATAAGGTCCTACCCTGACAGCATTTAGCCTGCCTGATCAAATAGGGGTGCTGAATCTCTTCACTGAGGTGGATTCAGTTACTAATCCCTATTTTAAATGAATGAATTGCAATACATAAAGTCTTGCCTCCTATAGAGAATTACCAGAGTTTGAACTGTAGTGAATTATTTCATGTCAACTTAGTTGCATTGGATGGATCCAATTTTCATTATTAAGGAGGATAAACAAGAATCATTGTTTATAAGTCTATTGCTGTTTTCTTAAGAAGTCCTAAAAGTTTTAGCTTAGTTTAATTTAATTATGCTAAATTTAACTCTATTTCACTTTAATTTGCTGTAGATACTTCACTAGAAAGAGGTATGATATTTTGGAACAGATGATTTTCCCCAGTTCAATAAGAAGATAGTAACTTTCTAGTTTAAAAACACAAGCCATACTGACTCATAATTCTCTTCTTGCATCCAAGGAGACCATTAAGACCATACTGGTTCTTCTCTATCTTAAAATGCATCTTATTTTGTTAAAGCACCTCAAATTGCTGGAAAGGTTTTCTACCCATCACTACCCACATCTCATTCAGTTTCCAACTGTACTGTGAAAACGTAGCTGAAGAAAAATAGCAATTTCAAGCAAATTCCTTGATGTAACTTGCAATTACCAATCTTCCACTGTAATGATATTTCTTTGACTAGTTTTTAATCTGTGGGTGAAGTTGGCAAGGTTTTAAGCAACCTGCTGCAGTTATATTAGTTTTCATTGCTTTTAACTCAAGGAGATGTAATTTACAACAGGCTATATTTAACTTTGACTGTTAACTGAATCATTTCTGTGCCTCTTTTGAAGAAGCATGAATTTCAAAGCAGTCCCTCAGGAGAAAAATGAAGTGGCAATGTCTTCCTCATAAGATATGTTATAGGCATGATTGCCTTCAACTTCCATATTTCTTTGCCAGCAGAGAGGGCAGTGGATTATGGAACACTGCAGAGGAGTCTTGCAAACACTGTAATAATAATTTTGGGGTATGTGCGGTGGTAGGATTCAGCCAGTTCACACCACTTTGGCAGAACTGGTAGCTAATTTTTTATTGCCCAGGCCCAGAATGGACTTCTGGAAGCGGCATCTACACAGAGAACTGGTTGTTCACATATTTGAATCCCACCACTGGGTATGTGCATACCATCAAGTCAATTTCGTCTCCTGGAGACCGCCTGGACTAGTGCCTGCAGTTTTCTTGGCCAGATTTCAGAAGTAGTTGCCACTGCTTCCTTCCAGGGGATGACAGAGAATGACTGGTCTCAAGTTCACTTAGTTGGCTTCGTGCACCTAGGATAGGGCTAGAATTCACAGTCTCCTGGTTTCTAGCCAGATGCTTTAACTATGTAATAGTAATAATATAAACTAACAAGCTATTTAAATCCTTTAGTGTTTTCAATGTTCCTTCTTTCCTGCTCCTTTCTAATGCATATATTTCACCTAGGGAGGCTTGCAAGTTTTAAAGTCAATATAATGTTTAAATATCCAATCCTGCGAAACAGGGTAACATCTTAACTCCAGTTGTAGAGCTCAATCAATATCTGATTTTAAGTTAGTTTCAAAACAGCTATTGCTTTGTTTTCAAGGCATACAAAAACATGAAAGAAATACAGGCTCTATTTATTTAAATAGAGCTATTAAGTATTGTGCTTCTTTCTTAAAAGCTGCAGCAGCTTGACATAAAAAGGCACACAGCTGTAACCTCGTCCTCATTTGATCCTCTGTGTTTGTATTTTTTCCTTTGGTCACAACCATTCTCCCATCTCTTTGAAATACAAAGTACACAGCCTCCCCCCCCCCAAAATGGGGTTCTAATGAATAGAAAATAACTTAAATTAACCCTTTCCTTGGCCCACATTTTCACTTGTTCTTTGAAGTACTGTACCTTTGCCACTACTCTACCAAAAGTGAAATGGAAGAGACGGGCTCTCTTATAATAGCCATTTTCATTCTTTTCAATATTCCCTTTATCATAATAAACTACTTTTCTACCCATATTTGCATATCTTAACATTTCCCCTTCTTTAATAAACATTCTACCAACCTGCAGAATTTACCCACCAACTCCATTTTTGTCATTTACATCTAACTTGCAACAGTTTACTATGTTTCTTTTTCAAACACAATTACCTTGCTCTTTAACGTCTCAAAGATGCTTTTTCAAGAAGCACCTGGACTTTCTTGTTTTTCTTTGAAGTCGTTTCACTTCTCATCCAAGAAGCTTCTTCAGCTCTGACTTCAGCTCTTGAAAAAGTATCTTTGAAATAACCATGACCTGGATGACTGAGAATCTCCACAGACACTTGCTCTTTAGTATATTAATTTCCAGACCCATACAGCTGGCTTCATCATACAATCTTCGGAACATTTACTGCAAGTAAATGGGTTTTCAGCCAACAGGACAATAATATCTGCATATCAAAGTATCTGAACATTCATATCCTCAAGTATCACACCTCTAATATCATCAGAACCATCCTTCTACATTTACCCAGTAATACATTAACAACCAAGCAACATCCAATATCTCACCCAACACTGAACCATTACCTAAGCATTCATTCCACTTATTCTCACCCCAGCTAACTTCAATCAAGTACCAGGCTTATCACACTCATCAACCAACCTCCGATTTCTATTTATAATATTTTAGCCCAAAGGAAAGAAGAATCAAAAGATGTAGCCAAAGAAAAATGAAGTATGTTTTTAAAAAGTAAGGTATGGTTCAAATAAAATTAGCAAAAGGGACATCGTTGTTACTACTACTGCAGCTGTGTGCCTATTGCAACAGCCAACTTTGAAAGCTAAGAACACCATATAGTCTCTGGTTTAACCCTGGATATTTCTTTGAAAAAGAGTTTGCTTTCTGATATCCATAAACTTAGTTCCCTGAAATGTAAGACTACTGTATTATGAAGAGGAATTCTTGCTCTACTATAATTAGACAAAAGCTCCTGCAGTTTTTAACTGGATAGTCATGCAGGGAAAGAAGAAAATCCCTATTATTTTTGCTAGATATATATTTTCACTGAATACATTGAAATATACCCATGCTCTTCTTAGCCCATGCCAGTTACAATTAGCAACAATCTACCTTTCCCATTAACACCAATCTACCTTGCCCATTAACATCAAGCCAACATTTGAGCAATGCAGACCCCAGGATCCCATAGAAAAACAATCTCCTCTACCTTCAGAATGCCAAGGAAATGTTGCAGATTGAGAAGCCAGACTACAGCAGGAATTCTGAGGTTACTACCTGGTATTTAAAGCACAAGAGAGTCTGCAAGCTAATACTCTAGATCCTAAGATTCAAAAGAGCTAAAGCTATTTTTATATCCATGATCATACACTCCTCGTGGCATTTTTTTCACTCACTAATCCATTCTGGATTTGCTTAACCTTTCATCCGATACCAGTCTGCACAAATCACAGCAGCTCCTTTAAATTTATCTATTTGTTTACATTCATTTTGCAATTTAAAAGCTGATCAATTCCATGAAAGTCTGGTCTGCTTGCTGTATTAACAACTGTAAACAACAGCAAAAGAAACACAGGCTATTTAGTTCTAGAAAAACACTTAATCTAATAAACTGCATGGCAATTTGAGTTTAAGATCCTGCCTTAAATCATTGCAAGTTTTCCCAAAGATGTATCACTGACCAACAGATCTGGAGGGCACAATTTTTTTCAGTGCATACAGTCAATTAACTCCTTTATTGCTTTGGCAGCTATTTGAGGGAAAAAGAAACCTACAAAGAGTTAAGTTGATTTTCCCAGTTATGATAAAGACTTCTAAGATGGCAAGAGAACATTGCAAGGAAACTTACAGGAGCAAAAGAACATCCTGATGATACTGCAGATTTAATGCTTTTCCTGGATTATGTACTGAGCCTGTTAGAATATCACACCAAATCTTAATTCACTATGATAAGAATAAGGTACACCAAGTCAAAAGTTGGGTTCGTAGACATCTTATTCTCCCAACGCATTTAAGTGGGACAATGACAGGTAAAATATGTTAAAAGCCCTGTCAACTAACAGATTCAGCTACGCCAGAATAACACTAATTCCACCTACTTGATGGGTCTTAAGAATGCTTAAACCCAGTAACTTTGCTCGGTCCTTCAAGAAAAAGAGATGGAGATTCTAACTCTTCAAATAAATATTCCATCATGTACACCACAGCAGGTGATTAATCTCAAATGAGGAATCTCTTTCAAGGCAAAATGTAAGGACCCATTTGGTCTGCTGCACCTTTTTTAAAAAGAGTTTTCTGACTCTTTACTGCCATCTAATGGTCACCCAGATTTTTGCAACTGAGATTTGGTAATCCTGTTGGAGAGGAGACAGGAAACATAAATTTTCCATAGAGTACTACCTAACTCTAACCCTTCTTGACGATAAACAACCATTTCCAGCATCTTCTGTTAAGAACTGAATGTGATCTCAGAATGCATCCAGTGCCCCAGTGTTTTAGAACTGGGTTCCTTTTAGTTAATCGCATGACACTGATCCCAGATATTATTTTCTACTTCTTTCTACTGATGAGCTAATTCCGAAATTAGATCAACCTTCATGAATTAATCAACATCTCAGTAGAGTCATAGTTGTCAGGACAACAAACAGAAAAATACTCCGTATTAATCCTCTTGGAACAAATCTATTTTAATGTAGTACAAGCCAACCATAGTCTATCAGAGAAACCTCATGAATACATTTTATATATTATAAAGGGTTTTTTTTTTAATCTCAGGCAGCTGAACAACAAAGGAAAGTCATGTTCTTTAGGAGATGGGCTGTCCATTATAACTCTTGTCTGCTAAGCAATGTTTCTCAACCTCAGCACCTTTAAGACATGTGGACTTCAGACTTCCAGAATCAGCCAGCTAGCAAGGAAAATTCTGGAATTTTTAAGTCCACACAACTTAAAGTTACTGAAGTTGAGAAACCCTCAATCTCAGTAAGCCAACATGACAACAAACTACTAGAGAGATTTACATAGTGTGGATGGATTCAGGTTGTTTACACCTTATGTGAACTATTGTGTCCAACAAAGACAAGCTGAATGATTGTGAATACATTTGGGGCAAGTATGAAACAGCCCTTTCATGAAGAAATATGTTTAAAACCTTTCCATTCATGCAGAATTCATGAAATAAGGAGAGAACTTTCCCTTATAAAACAATCATAAATTCAAAATGAGACTAATATACCCAAATACAGGAGATGTTTTAACCTGTAGTTAACCTGTGGGGTAGTGATTGGATCTGATTATGACAGCAATCAAGATATCACTGAGATTTAAAAGGGCAATTTTAGATAGTTTTGGAGAGAATGTGATTGCCAAGGATTAACATTGACTTGATGGTTCTTAGTTGATCTGTCAGTCAGTCAATAACCTAGGAGTCTTCTCCAACTTGATGTCCTCTGAACAGATAGCTCAAACCTGGCTGGACATTATTGGAACTGAAGGCTGATCTAGCCGATTCTAGTTGCTAAACAGAACTCCTGCTTTCATGGCCCTACAGAATGGATACATCCTTAAATGATGCAAGCAAAACCACAAAATGCACACACTAAATAAGCAACAAAACTGTTCTTCTCAGTCACAGAGGAGGAAGAAGAAGGAAACAGAGAGAACAACTTTCCTGAAAAGTTTGATACAGTAATGCCTCCACCAATGACACTCTAGCTAGATTAGTAGTATGAAATTATGCTATGCCAATGGCATATAACAATGCAGTAAGACCATGCCATTCAATTCCAACTAAGGATACCAGTTTATCAATACCACATTCTCCTGTGCCTAGATTTCTCTGCTTTACAGTTACTAATATTGATAGTACAAACTACCTTTCCAGTAGTTGATACATAGTACATCGCTGCAGATATTTCCTTTCCCCAATTCTTTCTCCTCTCAAGGAAATATTTCTTTCCATGCAATAGTCTTTTGCAATAATTATGGACCTATTTTAAAGCATTATCTGTGTAGTTCATAGAACTTTGTTTCGATACATGGATTCCTATTGGATGCTTATAGAGATTAATATATTGAATATTTAAAAGAATTTTACATTCACAAAGAAACTTTACAACACTGAGCTAATCTAAAACTAATATTACAAATGAAAAATAACATTACTAATTATATCTAATCTGGGTTCAAAATAATTGTTAATAATAAAAAATCTTTACAATATAGAATTTTAGACCTAGTTAAGATAAACACACCCTTTAACACTTGATCAAGCATATTAAAATAAAAATAATGTATCCAAAAAATACATTTATTCACAGATAGCTTCCTATAGTTCCTTTAAGTGTACCAGCGAATGCATACTGTGAGGAACCGACACAGACATGCATGTTTACATATTAGGAAGATGCAGTTCTGTATTATCCTTAGTTGCCCATCCAAAACGAATAGAACAATTGCTGCCTGAGCCTTAATTACCAAAGATTAGTTTCCAGTTATTTTTTAATACCAAATAAGAGGCATAATAAATTATAACACTTTTGGCTTAAGATATAAGACCGAAGGCAAACAGCCGTGGGAAATGTCATCCCATCCTTCAGGGCAGGTTTTCACAACCCTTGTATAGTATGTTAGAACCCAGAATAGTCATTCTTATTCATATGGATGAATAATAATAAAGAATAAATGAATAGAAAGAATACATAATAGTTGTTATTCATATGGTTGAAGAGAAGGCGGGGAGGGGACCACGAGCCCCCTACCCCAACCCTTCAGTCCTTCCAGGCACCCAAGTGGCTCGCAGGCACCCGGTGAACTCCAACTTATTGCCTCGCCTTCAAAGAGCTGCCCTGTCCCTGCTTGCCCTGCTGACCCGAAGTTGTCCGGAGGAAAAGACGGAAAGCAGCCCCCGCCTCCCCCACTGCCAGCAGTTCAGAGAAGCCACCTTGGACCTGAGCGGCCAGCCGATGGGTGAGGAGGCGCTGCATTGGGTCGTGCCCAGGAAAAGGAGAGCACGCAAGTCTGGGAGGGCCGGGACCAAGGGAGGGAAGCCAGCTGTGCTGGGATGCGCCCAGCCACGTGAGGCCTCGGAGAGTTGGTGGGCGACTGGTTGACAAGAGGAATGGTTGCAATTTTGCTGGCTTTATTACGTGGCAGGCTATTAACAGGGAGGCCCCTCTGTTTCATTAAAATTTTTTAAAGTTTTTTTAAGAAAATGGAGTGGGCTGTTGTTCATAGCCTCCCATGCAATAAAGCAGGCAGAACTGCAGCCCTTCGGCCACCCGCAGAGATGAAGCGCAAGTAGTCCTTGTCTTATGACCACAATTGGGACCAGAGTTTCTGTTGCTAAGCAAAGTGATTGTTAAGTAAGTTTTGCCACATTAAAGTGAATTTCTGTTAAGTGAATTGCATGGTCGTTAAGCAAATTCTCCCATTGATTTTTGTTTGTCAGAAGCTGGCTGGGAAACTTGCAAATAGCGATCACATGACCCGAAGATGCCATACTTGTCAAAAGTGCCACCTGCCTGGGAAGAATTGCAGTGATAAAAATGAATATTCTACCCAAGTTTCTTTTTTTGTTTCAAATGTTACCAATTTTGAAAAATGAGATTAATTTAAATGAGTGGCAGAAGGGTCTCAATAAATTTATTTGGGCAGGGAAAAAACCAAGGGTTAAGTTCAAAATTATGCAAGACTTCCGTGAGAGGGGCGGACTCAAGGTACCAAATTTGAAATTATATTATGATGCGGTGGTTTTAACATTAATTAGTGACTGGGTAAATTTGACAAATTCTGAGATACTTTATCTAGAGGGATGGGATTTACTTTATGGGTGGCATGCCTATTTAATATTTAATAAAAAAATAGATTGGGCTTTTAAATCTCATATTTTAAGAATTTCTTTACTTAGGATTTGGAGAAAATATTATAAAAGTGATTTTAAAGTACCATTATGGGCTATACCTTGGCATGCGATAGAAGGAATAAAAAGAGGGGTTAAAATGGATATGGTGTCTTATAGACAGTTACTTAAATGGGATGGACAAAACTGGCAATTAAAATCACGGGAAGAATTAGCACAAGAAAATTTTACTTATTCTTGGTTCCAATATAGGCAACTACTAGATAGATGGAAGATGGATTGTAAGGTGGGTTTTCTTAGAGAAGATGAAAATCTTATTAAGCAACTGAAGGATCAAAGACAAACCCACATTAAGAGAATTTATGGGGTTTTAGTTGAATTGGACTCAGAAACGGAACTAATTAAAGATTGTATGATTAGATGGGCGCAGAACTTTGGTGAGCCAGTTTCATTGGACACCTGGGAAACTATTTGGGTGAGAAATGTCAAATTTACTCAAGCACAGAATCTAAGGGAGAATTTTTATAAAATGTTTTATAGATGGCACCTTGATCCACAAAAAATGTCTTACATGTACCCTGACGTGCAACCTAAATGTTGGAGATGTGGTTATAAGGAGGCTTCCTATTATCATATTTGGTGGTCATGTAGAGAGATAAAAGCATTTTGGATCAAAATATGGTGGAATATCCAGAGAATTTTTAGAAGGAGGGTAAAATTTACTCCGCAATTATTTTTGTTAGGTATTGTTACAGATTGTGATACAAAGGAGGTTGTATTGATGTTAAACTTGATCACAGCCGCGAGGCTGTTAATTGGACAATATTGGAAGAAGGAATCTTTGCCTACACTGCAGGAATGGTTTTTTAAAGTAGCTTATCTGGCAGAAATGGCAAAGATTTCGGCTTTCTTAAAGCAACAAACGCAAGAGAAGTTTTTTGCTATCTGGGACAAATGGATAAAATTTATACAATTTAGATTGGGTATACAAAAATATTATATAGCTTTTTCATAAGTTTTATTTTTATATATATTATAGATATCTTTTTTATATATATAAATATAAAGTTTTTAATTTAATTTTTATTTTTATTTTTTTTTTTTTTTTATTATTATTTCTTAAGCCTATATTCTGCTCTGGGAAGCTCAGGGGGGGGGAAGGGAGGGTTTTTGGGAGGGGTGTGGGGTGGGGGGTTTTTTTTATATGTATTGTTTAATTTTTTTTTCTTTTGTATATGTTG
The DNA here is from genome assembly GCF_016545835.1 of Crotalus tigris. Taxonomy (NCBI): domain Eukaryota; kingdom Metazoa; phylum Chordata; class Lepidosauria; order Squamata; family Viperidae; genus Crotalus; species Crotalus tigris. The sequence continues at coordinate 289,450 of NW_024097936.1, forward strand.
TTTTTTGTTCTGTATTGTTCTTGTTTTTTTTTGTAAAATTTATAAAACTTTTAATAAAAAAAAAAAAAAAAAAAAAAAAAAAAAAGTGCCACCTGCCCAAATTTTGATCACATGAGGGAGGGATGCTGCAACGGTTGTAAATGCAAGGTCAAATTGTAAGGTTTTTTTCCCCCAATGCCTTTGTAACTGGTCGCAAAACAAAGGGTTGTTATGTCAACATAATAACAATGGTTGTTATGGCTAACTTCCTGTAAGGTGACTTCCCTCTGTTGCTCCTAAACATTTACTCAGGGGCCTCAAGTTTCTAGTCCAGTACCTAACATGAATGTGCCACAAAATAGCTGCAGCCTCTCAAATTTCTCTGTTTTAAAGACATGAAGAATAGCAACTGTTACATTTCTGGAACTCTACAATTCCATGTTTCCCAAACCTTTTCCTTTGATACCCAAAACTTATCAGAAAGTCTTTTTTACCCAATGTAGGTAAAACACAACTGCACAGAAAACCATAGCAGTAACCCAAAGAAAAACCACTTTTACCCACTTTTGCTAATTTATCCAGGTTTGGGAATAACTGCTATAGCTGTTGTGTGCTGGGTAAAAAAAAAAAAGCTTCTTTAACTAACCTGTCGTTGCTTACCAGAGCCACCATTTCAAGTATGGCTTCTGGGAGTGACTTTTGGTAAAAAAAAAAAAACATGTCTTAAGCATAACATTTGCTATTGTGGTTTTGAACTGAACCTGCCTCTGGACCTAGGAATTTGACTCACAACCAGAAATAAAGGTCAGAGTCAAAAATATGGCATTTAAAAGACTGTATTCAATGTTCAAGCCTCACTACGAATAGCTAGATAATCCCTTTTACATTATACTTAAAATAAATATCACAGTATTACATCAGCCTTCCCATACTGCCATCTTCTAACAAAGTTGGAAGATGGCTGATGGAAGTTGGTGCCAAGCCATTCTAAAGAGCAATTGCTTTATGAAGGCTCTTTCACATGAACAGAGACTTTAAAGTTATTCACACAAGGAGGTTAGGGACTATTTTAAGTGGCATTTTAAGAGTGGAAAAGTTTGACTGAGAGATCACTAAAAATGGCAGATGCATTTAACTTCTGCTAAGCAAATGTTTGCGTTGATTCTTAGCCAACAATAAAGTAATATAATTGTAGCTATATTAAAGTACATAACAAACAACATCGAACACATCTCAACCAACTTCGGGTGTCCAACGCTCAATGCCGCTCGCCGCTGGGAGACCTTCACCTGCAGAGAAGCCTCCACATGTGAGCAACTGTTCTTCCTTCAAAGTACTCCCCCAAAGCTTTAACTACAGACCATCAATTAATCATCCAGCACCATGGAAAACAGCAAGACAGAATGGTCAAAGCATGGTCTGACTGATGATAACAGATGCTCACAATCGCCTCAACAAATACATAAAATGCCTCACCGAGCAAAAGTTCCTATACAACAACACCATTGGACCACAACTCATGCAAAGTTTAAACACAGCAACTGAACGCAGAACAACAAACACAAGCTATCCAGACTAACGGCCAACAACCCCGACAACAATGAACAAGCCTGGATCAAGAACCTATCCAACTGCCAACTAAAAGATGACGAACAACAAGTCCTGACGAAAGGACTCAACTTCAGCCACAAAGATGTACCAAACACAGAATTCCTAGCAAGCCTAGAAAATCGAAAGACCCCAGCAAAGAAACCCAACAACAAATACGCCAGATCATTGTCCCGATGCTGCAACGCAAACAAAACTCCAGCATCTTTACAAGCAATGTAGGAACTACAAGCAATGAAATCCCTCAAAACAGACAACATTATCATCCTACCAGCTGACAAAGGCCAAATGACAGTCATACTAGACAAGGTAACTCTTACAGAATACATCCACCTATAGGTGCATCAACACAGACCCAATGATGAAACTGACCAACAAGATCAACAAAACCCTAAAAAAGTTGCAGGAATTAAATCAAACCACCAAAGAGGAATATTGGAGAATGAAAGCAACCGATTCAAATATAGTACAGTTCTATGGACTTCCGAAAGTCCACAAAGAAAACACCCCACTTAGGCAATTGTCTCACTCCCTGGCATACCCACTTACAACCTTGCGAAAGAAATGTGGAAACACCTAAAGCACCTAATCGGCGATTCCCAATATTTCATAAACAATGCCACACAATTCCTGGATAAACTCAAACACCTACACATTGATGAAGATGAAACAGTGATATTATTTGATGTTACCGCATTATTCACATCGGTAGATCTGAAACTAGCAATTGACCTAATCAAAGAACTACTGGACAACACACAAACACCAAGAGGACCACTCACAACAGAAAACACATATGAACTCCCCCAGCTATGCTTACCCACCTACTTCAAATTTGACGGAGAGATCTATGAACAACTCAAGGAATCGCCCATGGGATTTCCTATATCTGGCCTGGTCGCAGAAGTCATCATGCAGAAGATTGAAGAAGTTGTACTTCCATAAATAAACCCCAAGCTGTAGATACATTACGTGGATGACATCTTCATAATAATCAAGCAGAACCAAGTCAATCAAACCTACCAAAGAATCAACAATGTCTTCACAGACATCCGATTTAAACAGAAATTGAGAATAACAACTAACTGCCATTCCTGGATGTCTTGTAACCAGAATGGCCAATGGCCAACTTCTAAAATCCATGTACAGGAAGGCAACACTTACAGATCAAATCCTCAACTTCCACAGCAACCACCCCAAATGCCACACAGAAAGCTGCATCAGAACACTATTTGGGAGAACGGAATCCCATTGCAACACCACGAAGCCAGATCAGCAGAACAAAAACACTTATATGAAGTCTTCAAGAGAAACATAGAACTTCATCCAGAGATGGCCATACACAAACAATACAAATACCCAAAGCAACACAACAACTACAACAGGAACAACGACCAGACAAATCACAATTCCCTACGTACAGAATGTTTCATAGATGACAGCAAGACTGCTATGCCAACATGACCTCGCAGTAACCCACATACCAGCCTCAACTTTCAGACAGACCCCGTCAAAACCTAAGGAGCAGACAGAAACAAACCAAAGATCAGGCGTCATATACGGAATCCAGTGCAGCAACTGTGAAAATAACTATGTGGGCCAGACAGGAAGAAAACTATCTACCAGACTGCACGAACACTTCCTGGCTATCAAAAGACATGACTCACTATCCCTCATGTCCGTCCATGAAGACTCAGAAGGACACAAGTTTGATCTAACCAGGACCACAATTGTAACTCAAGCAAAAACAAGGGGAGAAAGAGAATTCCTCGAAGCCTGGTTCTCCACCAATGTCAGTAAACTAACACATTGACATTGATCCAACCTAGCAACCAATGAGAACTAAAGAACTACTTCAATCCCCAAGGTAGCATTTAAAAGGAACAGGCACCCCACTACACAGCAACAAAAATCACAACCCCTCACAAGAAACCGGATACGTCTCAACAACAGCCAGCTAGCCAAACCCGAAACCAGACCATGACTCAGAGGCAACCAAATGAACAAGCACCATTTACATCACACAGATAATACCTAAACATCAAAGACTACGGCTCAGCAACAACCAACCAATCAAACAGCCCATGATTCAGAAACATCTGAATGAATAACACCACCAATTTACATCACACAAGATATTTAAAGGCCAGTGCTCTGACAGACGAGCACATTTCAAAGTGTACTGGAGATGTCCCCCCAAATGGAGACGAAACGTTTGCAACCAAATCGCATCACTTCAGATAGGATTGGTTGGCACTAATGAGCTGAAGAAAGATATAATAAGTCAATATGGTTATTGAAGAACCAGGACTGACTGCAATTTCTTTGAGAGAAGCATTCTCCAACCCAGGTAACCTCAAAATGTGTTGATTCCACTTTCCGCAATTCTCAGGGCTGGTCAAAGTGAAATTATGTAACTGAAGGATGGTCAGTTTCGAAAAAGTAGCTGTAGAATTTATAGTGATGAAAAATTTATCCCCCCTCCCTCAAAACTATATCCATCCCCCCAAAAAATAATACTGCATTGATTGAAAGCTTATGATAGGTACTGTTTTATTGTCCAATAATACTGATTAAAATATTTACATTCCTACATTTGTAAATCCACAGTTAAAACACTCATACTTATGGCTTTGGATTTTTTTCAAACCTTTTAAGCACAAGATCTTTCAATCATGGGTCATAAAGTTTAAATAATAAAACAGTAGCCTGGTGTATTGTGTAGACACATTTACTTCGTATTTTTAATGTTTTTCCTTTAAATATAAAATGTACCTTTTTTTTCTAAAAAATAAAAATCTGGTGATAAGATGCCAGTGCAACCTATTAGCCAACTCATATCTTGTTACAGATGCAGCTGCATTTTCCCAATATAATTGGACCTTAAAAATTGCCAGTGTTCAATCCATTTTCCCCCATCCAAGTTTATTTTAATGCAGAAAAAAACCCTGATAGCGAACAATTGTAAGCAAGATTACAAAGCACTATACAGTAGTATGTACACTGCCTTTTGTATTAGCTTTGTAAGAATTGTAAAAGCTTTGTGGAAGTTTAATTAATTTATTGTGTGAAGGCACGAAGGTTTTTTTGTTGTATTCACAAAACCTAAGCACACTACCTTCATCCCAGTAATCTTCTAGACCTTGAAAATAGTGCTTAAAGTTAGGAACATCAGCAAATAATGCAACTATTGCAAAATATTAAATGGGAAAGAAGGAAAAATATCTTTTTCTGAAAGCAGATTACCCAAATTTATAGATAATCATACTAACATTGCCGTTTTAACACTAAACTCATATTCTGAAAGGAAAATAGAACTTGCTTCAGAAATTTCTTACAATGACAAAACAGTATAATCTAGCAAAACTCTACAATTAAACTTCACACAAAGCTGTTCATCTCCAGAATAGCCTTTGCTCCATGGTATTTTATTTTAAGAAAACACACACACAAAAGGGTTTTTTCCTTCCTAGAAATAAAGAAGGAGAGTTCAATCAAATATTCTAACTTTGGTCCACCTGTTCACTTCCCTAAGGGCACTGATACAAGAGAGTTGTCCCATGGGTAGGGCAAAAGTCAAACAAGAAAATTAAGAAAAATAATTTGGTATTAACTTTTTTCCTCCAAATCACAGATAATGCAGTCAAAATTGTTTAGCTCTCCACGTTTTCCTCTTGTATTGCCATTATTGGCTGAGTTTTTAAATCATCAGACTCTTCATGATCTGCTCCATGTGCTTCCACCACGTCCACGTGAACAGATGTGCTTGCTGTCAGTTCTTGATCCATGGGCACTGACTCTCCCTGTTCTAGATTATGTTCTTCCATAAGTTGAGCCTGAACTTCTTCCATTTGTAACTGGTTCACATGTTCCACATCCAGCTCTTCCATATGTACTTCAGTACCTTGTTCAGTCTGAATGTGTTCAACTTCTAAGTAGCTTATTTCAACCTGCTCTTGTAATTCTGCTATTTGTTCATGTTTTTCTTGATTATTCTGTATCAAATCTGGATGTACCTGTTCTACAGTCACTTGGGCTGGATCCACCTGGACCTGAATTACGGGCAAGACATGAACTTGTTCCACCTGCTCTATAATTGTCATGGACGCCACTGGATCACTGTCCACCGGAAGAATATCCTCAGATACTATTCGCTCTGAAATGTTGTGCATATCTTGTAGATGTCTCCGGAGTTCACTGCCTTGCATGAACCAAACATCACATAAGGTACAATGATTGGGTTTGTCACCTGTGTGTATTACCAAATGGTCCTTGAACTGATCCCAGCTGTTAAACACACTGTTGCAGACCTAAAAGAGCAAGGCATAGTGATTTTAGGAAAGTTATTTAAACATTTAATATACGGCTGATGATTTGGATGTGCAAATTCATTAATCCAAGAACATTCTACAGCACTCTGCCATATTCTGTTTCCCTTGAATCAAGCTAAACCTCTTCTAGACAAAACCAATCCAACCAGCCAGTTTTCTATAGTAAATTCCGAGAACTGAAAATAGCTCAAAAATGAAATAGGCCTGATTTAAGACTGGAACACCTCCTGACACATGTCAAACCATTTCTGATTTTGAGGCTTTTTTTTAAAGTGCTGAACCCCAAAACTACAAGAGGAGATTCAATAGAGTAGAAGGACCCTGCAAATAGACTGATCTGGCATCCATTTGTCCGTCCGTCCCTCCCTCCCTTTCCCAGGCAAGACTTTTTTATTTAATGTGATAAGTCATTATGCCTCTTGGCACACTGGATCCTCCCATGAAAAACCAGGACCACAGTTTAAAGGCACACAAAGAGATCCTATCTCATGGTGCACTATCAACAGTTATCCTGATATGACCATAGGCAATGAGTTTTGTTCTCAGCCAATGGCATCATTTGACTGGCCTCATCCAAGCTTGGAAGCTAAGCAGCATTTCAAGGAAATGTGAATTAGACTGGAAAATTGAAAATTCATCCCAGAAGAAGGCAATGGCAAACTACTACTACTACCACTACTACTACTACTACTCCTGCTACTACTACCACCACCACCACTACCACTACCACTACTACTACTAATAATAATAATAATAGAGTTGGTCTTCTAGTCCAACCCCCTGTTCAGGCAGGAAACCCTATACCATTTCAGACAAATGGCTGTCCAGTCTCTTCTTAATTATGAATGCTTCCAGTGTTGGAGCATTCACAATTTCTGGAGGCAGGTTGTTCCACTGATTAATTGTTCTAACTATCAGGAAATTTCTCCTTACTTCTAGGTTGCTTCTCTCCTTGATTAGTTTCCACCTGTTGCTTCTTGTCCTGCCTTCAGGTGCTTTGGAGAATAGCTTGACTCCCTCTTCTTTGTGGCAGCCCCTGAGATATTGGAACACTGCTATCATGTCCCCCCTTGTCCGTCTCTTCATTAAACTAGACATACCCAATTACAGCATTATATTTTTTATACAGCATTATATATTTTAGCCTCTTCTCTGTACTTCCAAAGTGTAATGGGAACTGCCAGGAATTCATTGAATTAGGTGGAATAAAATGTAAGCAATGTAAAAAAAAAACAACAAACCAAAAACAATATGCTGAGGAAGAAAGGACACGACGTCCCCAAGAATCAAACTTGTCTGAAGGAGCCATTATAAAGCTTCTGTTTATTTAATATAGAGTAACAGCAAGGAAGTTGAAAAAACAAATCCATAGATTTGCTATAAAAGAGTGGATGGGACAAAAACTGGGTTTTTTTTTTTTTTTTGTATACAGAGTTTGGGGAGTTTTAAGCCTTGCAAAATGTTTAAACATCAATTTTATTCTTTCAAAATCCCTGATTCCCCATTTTTTAAAAAAGAGAGGCCTGCCTCATCTAGTTTTGAAGCACAGCTGATGCCACCTAACATTCAGCATATTCCTAAAGGCAAAAAGGTTTTAAGTCCAGAGCTGAGGGCAAAGTATTATTTTTTTAAAAAAAAATTCTTCCACCTCTTGGAAGAAATAGATATCTTGGAAGAAGAGTAGCATCAATGAGATACCCAATAGCCATTCAGGTAGTTCATCAGCTTTGATCAGTTTCCTACTTGAAGATGCTCAGGAAAGTATGAAAGAGTACTGTTACCTCTCACATATCTTCAGTTAGAACTGAAGAAACTCCTTGGATAAGAAACAAAACATTTTCAAAGAAAAAAACGTCAAGAAAGTCTAGTTGCCTTTCGGAAAAAGCACCTTTGGCACTTTCACCTATCTATTTTTTATATTTTCCTTGTACAAAAATAGTTTTAGAATCAGATATTAGGATAAGCAGAGGATCATGTTGTTCCTCCATCAAATTCCAACTTACCGTATATGCCGGCGTATAAGGCGACTTCCGCAAACGTTAAAATCGGCACCAAAGACGGGGGTCGTCTTATACGCCGAGTCATCTTATACGCCGGAAATACTGGTAGTTTCCGGCGTATAAGACGACGTTCTAGGAATGCGGCTCGGCGACAAAGACGGGGGTCGTCTTATACGCCGGGTCGCCTTGTACGCCGGCATATACGGTAATTTTGCTACTGTGACATTAGAAACTTATTTTCTTTGTTACAAACCTGGCATTCATAAAGCTTCTTCCGTCCCTTTTTAGCACCTGCACCAGACTGGCATGCTGTCAAGTGACATTTGAGTGTGCTGTTCCGAGCAAAACGTTCATGGCAATTTGGACATTCAAATGGTTTTTCACCTATCAAGGTAAATAGAAACAGAAATTCATTTAATGACCAGCGTATAGGATAAGTTGTCTATTGCATTTTATCTGTAATGTTAGCAATGTAGATTGCTGTATTCAAAATTAAGATACTACTTCCAATTATAAATTCATTCAGAAAATGAAGTTTCCTAATATCAGGCTGTAATGGGCAAATCACTGACATAACATATGAAAAGATAACGCTTTGTTAAGATTGCCCACATCAGTGAACACCACCATCCTGCCACTTCAAATAGCAAAATAAACTATAGATAGCCAAGAACAAAAGCAAATGTTTTCTTGTTTCTCTTGCAAACCTTGGACTTGTAACCTCACTGTCTGTGGCTTATTCTTGCCTTTTCCCTGGAACAAGTAATGGATGCACAATTGTGGAAAAAGATGTGCTTGGTTCAGAGTAATCTACACTCACATCCTCACATTTCTAAAGCATTTTTTTGCCTTTGAATCTAAAGCACTGCACAACCTTAAGGTATTGTATTGAATTAAGAGTTTAGCATCTCTGGACAGAATTATGGAAAGAGATTTAGCCAGTATAAAACTAAAATTGCAGATACCTGTGTGTTTCCGAAGATGTTCTTTAAAATGTCCAAAGTGATCAAACTGCTTATCACAGTATTGGCAAACATGTATTTTTTTGCCAGGTCTTTGTTTTTTGTTTGCTCCACCTTCATCAAGGTGGTAACAAGTAAGGTGCTGCTTCAACGCACTCTCACGCAAGTATCTTTTGTTGCATAAGTCACACTTATAGCTTTCAGTGGAATGTGTTTTCATATGCTCCTTAAAGTGGTAAAGGAATTTAAATGTGCGATTGCACTTTTCACAATGGAAAAGATTGTTGACATGCGACAGCTGAAGTTCCATGATCTCAATGCCGTCCACATGTTTGCCCATTGGATCAGATAGGTTGTCACATTCCTCCTGAATTTCATTTTTCCTTTCTCCATGGCGGAACTTGCTGGTGATATCTGCCAGAAGAGCCAAAGCAGAGTCATCTGAAGTACCCGTAGTCTGTATGTATTTTATTGGCTGTTCAGCAGAAGCTACTTCCTCAAGAGACTCAATGTTATTCTCCTCCACATCGATAGCTCCTTCGGCAATCTCCACTTCAATTTCAACTGGTTCAGATTCTGCACAAGGCAATGTTTCAGTAATAACATTAGAGGTCTCTGCTATCTTCCTCTTTTTGGCTTTATTTTTATCTTGAACTTGATTTGATTCAAGCAATGATGTATTTTCTTTGTTCCTAGAGAAGATCATAAAGGACACAGTAAGGCATGAAAAATGAAAAAGAGTCAAAGTAAAACTGGCTACTATATTAGACTGAACAAGAAGCAGAATTAAAGTTAAGTGCGGCAACACTGCTAAAGAAGCAATGGCTTGCTATACCTGGAATTGTAGCAGGAATGAAAAGGGAAGGATTGGGAAAATGAAAATTGCTCCCAAGCAATTCCTGATACATAAACATGATTAAATCAGAAGAAAAATGATGTCCACAACATTGTCCATTGCAATATCTGCAACCTCTACTGACATATCAGTGCTATGTAAGTTTACCTAGGTTTCAGTTCTATGATGATTGATGATTTGTCAAATGCTAGTTTGTAAGGGAAAGAGATTTCAAAGCTTGTCTGAAAATTGGTACCGTGTTAGGAACAGACTTCCAAGATTTTGGGGTAAAGCTCCTGATCAGAGTGTAAAACTGTTGTCACTTCATTTGCACATTTGTGAAGAGGTAGCCAATTGGAATCACAAATACTCATGCTGAATACCTTCAACACCTTAATACCTTCAACAAGAAGACTGTGTAAAAATATTGCTATATTAGATTTAAAATACGCTGCATTTTATTAGTTAAGAAGGACTTTTCTTCTTCTACTGGCTGTGTCTCCCATTCTCCACTTTTTTAGAATTCCAGGACTAATGGTTGAGCATTCCATGTTGTTTAAGCATAAGCTTTCTCTACTTATTGTGGAAAGTCTGGTATTTTGGAGATAAAATCTGTACTTCTTTCCCAGTTAACATGTAATAATACTCCCTGATATCCCATTAGTATCTACCAGCCCTGAGTGAGCACATACAGAAACTTTGTGGTTATCTAGACCAGTGCTTCTCAACCTTGAGAACTTAACATGTATAGGCTTCAAAACTCCCCCAGCCAGTTTGTTGGCTGCGGAATTCTGGGAGTTGAGGTCCATGCAACTTAAGTTGCCAAGGTTGAGAAGCACTAATCTAGATGTTCCTTGACAGTTGAGTTACTCTTCCACTAGCCATGTGGTGACCCAAGTACTTGGGAATTTCTCCACTCAGTCCTTGATCCATTCTCCCTCACAGTCCCCATGCTAATAGCTAATACTTGTTTACTACAGATGTTCTCTTCCTAAATTGATCAAACATTCTGTGGCTGTTTTCCTTGGTTGAGTCTTCTTGTCAGGGAAGAGGATGTTTTAGGGCAAGGCAAGACTCCTCCCAATAGTTGGTACCCATCTACAAGCCACCCCATTTCCTAAATACCATATAGCCTTAGCTGGCTGGCACCGGTAAAAATACTATATTTAACAGTGGTGGTGTTCACACCACCATAATGTTAAAACAATCTCTATATTTCAATCTTTTATGTTTATATCATTTTTACAACCGTATCAGCCTTGCAAATTCTTCCAGAATCATAGTCTATCTTTTAACGCCTACCACCTGTTATTTCTAATCTCTCATTCTCTCTACTGGACCCAAGTGCAAGTCTTTGTCTCAGTCTTGATTTTACCCTTATTTTCCACAGTGACTTCTCCATACAGAGAATGGTCTCCCTTTTTTCAATATTATCCATGGAGTACACTTTTTCTTAAAGCTCCTTAAATCGCTAACTCTCTTCTTAATTTAGCTCTGATTATGCTTTCCTCCCATCTCACTGGGTTGCAAGGGGTGCAAATTCGAATTCAGATTCGATTCCCAGAATAACATACCCAAGCTATTTCTTTATAAAGCCTGGTCCTCTCTGATCAAATACGTTCTGCCCAGTTCATTTAGACTGCAAGCTCTTTGAAGGGAGACCATAACTCTTCTGCATTCTGCAAAACATTAAATAGTAGTGCTTGGCTTTCAACAGAATTTTATTCTACACACATTAAAACTGTACACAGATGCTTATTCACTAACAGATGTGGAATCCTCTTGCCATCCAGATATTGTTGGATTTCAGTTGTCCTCAGTCCCAGTCACCATGGCTAACTGTCAGAGACTATGGGAGATGAAGGTCAGCAACATCATGAGAACCACTAGTTCCACATCTCAACTTATTGCATAGAACATTAGATTCTAGTGTTTCAACTTATATATGTTCAGCATCATAAAATCTACTTTATTATGCAGCCTAAATATCTTCAAGTTAATCAAGAATGATGCTTGGCCCAACTATACATTATAGTTTTTTCAGGTCCACATATTTCAGATTGGAAACATGCTTAAAAAAATATGCAGAAAAATGAACAAACCTCACAGATTTTCCTGGGAATAAGAAATGGGTGTGTTTCCCTATCAAGTTGCATTTTCAACAGCAAACACAGGTTAGCCACTGCAAGCTGTATATATAAAATCTCCCAGCAGTACTATCATCTTTCAGAGATATGTTAAAAGTGAATGAAAAAGTCTTAATGTTCTTGAGAAGATAGCAAAAAGACAATGATCTTTCTGGAATTTGACCAGACTCACCTGATTTCAAGTGCTTTAATGGCTTCCAACATCTGAAGATACTCAGCTGCTTTCCAGACATCATTTGCTTCCTCTTCTCCCTGGACCATTAGTTTTGCAGTATATGTGAACTCAATTAAATGACGAAAGGCCATGTTACTTACACCTGATTGTGGGCAAAAGACAAAATATAGAACTCGCTCATACATTTTGCACAGATTTGTGGCTGGAAAATATCGTATTTGTTTCATAAGAGTTGCCTTTCAGGAACATGATATCTAACATTTTGCTACAACCAGTGGTCATTTCCTATATTTCAAAATTAAAAGCTGTAATTCCTCTAAATATGAAAAAAGAAATCATTATAGATGTGCACCATGAAAACAGGATGAGAACAGTTACTTCTATACTTATATCCAAAGCAAAAATGAGCTGACTTAAGTATTTTGGGGTCTACTTTTATATAAATATTTAGTATATGAATTGTCTGAGAGCCAGTGTCATATAGTGGTTAAGGAGCAAGAAGAAAAAGATCCTAGTTTCTCTTAGGCAGGGAAGCTAACTGGGTAGACTTGGGCAAGTTACTCTCTCTCTCAGCCTTTCAAAGCAAGCCATCAACTTGCACTGGACCAGTGTAATTGATTATGATCCATAAACTTCATCCTTCAGTGCACTGTTTAGGTTGACAATAATAAATAAAAGTTGGTTTGGTCTAATAGTTAAGGTCCCAGATTAGGAACAGGGAGATGTGACTTCTAATCTTGACTTAGGCAAGGAAGCCAGATGAATGACTTTGGATCAGCCACCCTCAACTAAGGGAAGAAGGCAAGGGCAAAGCCTCTAGACATCAAAAAATGATGTCTAGAAAACTGCATGTCTATGTAATTATCAGGAGTTAAGAGCGATTTGAAGATGACATCACCAGGTAATTGATTTGTAAAATCAATATGTTTGAATCTATTAAGAATTCTTAGGCAGGAATTAATAATTGTATTAAAAATATTTTTGATAAAATAGTGATTACATACTCTTGCTGAATATAAGATTTTTTTCTGGATCAAATATTTACATTACATGGCATCTGTAAGAATTCCAATATTTAATGAGTATCGATGTACTAGAAACTGGTTACTGTTTCACTACTGGACCAGAACCTTCTTTCTTTCTCCTGAACTACAAATTAGGTTTTTCAAAAAATATCTAGTGATCTAATAGTCTATACTGGAATGAAAACAGAAATCCAAGCTTTGTAAGACAACCAATGAAGGCAACTTCATACAATCACAATCTGAAAAGGGCAATTTAATCCCACTCCAGAATGAATGTCTAATGAAGAATATAAACATTTGAAGATAAAAAAAATCACAAGCCATCTATCCAGCATCTCTCTAAACATCTCCATAGTTTATTACCTTTTGGATTAATTGTGAAAGTGTTCTTACTGTTAAAAAAAACCTGCCCTAGCAATTAATTGGAATCTGCCTCCTTGTAATTTAAATCCATGTCCTGAACTTTGGAATAAAGAAAAATAAGCATTAGCTTTCTTCAGTGAGACATTCCTTCCAATTTGAAAGGTATTTTCTCTCCTTCAGCTTACCAGTGTAAACTAGAATGGAACTATTACATCCTACTATCTGAAAGTTCCATGCTTTCATCCTATATCTTGATTGCAAAATATAGCCTACTTCTTCTCTTTTAAATATTATTATATAAACATTAATGAAGATAAGGGCCTTGAAGTCTAAGAAGCTTATGTATATTTCTATATTATAGATATTTTGATAAATTCCTACTTCACTGCAACGTTAAAAGTCTGCAAGCTATTCTTTGTAAATCAATGCTATTGAATTAATTATGTCAGTTATTAGGAAACATGCCGGGCAGGGCAAAAATGTAGCCATTGCTGTTGCTTTCTCTCAGCTACAAAACCTTGTATTTCTCAAACCTAGATACACAGAAATACTATATATAATAATACAGGTAGTCCTCAAGTTATGAAGGCAACTGGGACCAGCATTTCTGTCACTAAGTGATGCAGTTGTAAAGTGTGATGTCACAAAACATCCCTTCCAGTTATTTGAAAGGTATTTTCTCTCCTTCGGCTTCTGTACACAAGGACAAATATGGTAAGCTTATTCAGTCTGACTTCATAAGACAAGTTCTATGATTATCTTCACTGCTTCTATGAATCTATCCCAGTTTGTTCAAAATCTTCTTAGTGTACTAATCAGAGGCAGACATAATGCTCAAGGTAGAATTTTACCAGTGTAAACTAGAATGGAACCAGCATTTCTGTCACTAAGTGACGCAGTTGTAAAGAGTGATTCACAAGACTTCATTCCTTAACAATGGCAATCCCTGTAGTACATGCTGCCATTATTAAGCAAGGATCATGGACTGTTAAGTGACTTTCAACAACCAAAATTCGTGAGGAAGCTGCCAGGGAGTTGCAAGTTCAAGAGGGTTTTTAAATTGGCCAGTAAGCAGGTAAGTAACTGTTGCTGGGGTAGAAAGAGCTGGGTGAGTTTGTGCAGGTGCTAGGAAGGTGTGGCCAAACTCAACAGGACCTGGAGCGGCTGTTGCTGGATCGCAGACAGTCCGTAAGGATGCACAAGTAGCGGGGGGGGGGGGGGGAGAGACACAGTACAAGCTCTGCAGTGACCTGGAGTGATTCCTGTTGGGCTGGAGAGGATGGGCAAGCGGCCAGGGAGGCATGGTGCAAGCACAGTGAAGCTCAAGAAAGTGCGTGAGTACCAGAGAAGGCATGGTGCGAGTATGATAGGGCTTATGGCTGCTGCAGGGTGAGAGAGGGTGCAAAAGGGTGCACAAATAGTCAGGGAGGCATAATGCAAGGGTAGCAAGGCTCAGGGATGGTGTGTGTATGTGTGTGGGGGAGATGTGTTGCAAGCCTGGGGGGAGGCTTGGAATAGCTGCTGCCAGATGAGGGTGTGTGCGTGTGAATGGCCAAGAATGCTCAGCATGAGCACATCATGGCTCAGGGAGGGTGTGAGGATGTCCACTGACTTTACTTGTATGACGCCAACAGGTAAGATTGTAAATCACAGTCACACAGTAGTGTTGGATCAGCTGGAACTTTAGAGGACCACCACTCCTTCAGCACCATTTCAAACAGTTGCTAAACGAATATTATTAACTGAGGACTACCTAATAATTATTTTGCAGCCAAAAGAGCCAAATAGTGTATAGAGATAAACTAAAACTTGGCATTGGATAAAACAGCTTAACAATAAACTGATAAATCTTACACAAAACATTTACAACTCAAAATATTAATATGTTACTAAAGAAATGTAAGTTGATCAAAGTTTTCGAGGATAATTACTAAATTTGGAGAAAAGATATCTATCTTTTTTCCAAATTAAAAATATTCTCCAAGCAGAAGAAACGTTTCACCTGACTGGGTCAGAAGTATAACATGGCAAATTCTAGTTCATCAGCCAGAATACTCCCCCTTGGACCATAAACTGATTTTATCTAGAAAACAGATTTGAAACACTGGGAACAATTTATAATAATTAATAATGATCTCACAGAATATATAAAACAGCATCAAAATAGAAATAACTTAACAAACAACATTCAATTAGAGTCGACCAAGCAAGGTTTTTTTTTTAAAAAAATGCAGCCATGAAGATACAAAAAAAATAATAAGGCACCAGAAAATGCAACACCATCAAAACTAGGCTGAATTAAAAGTCCTTCTATTCTTTTTCAGTTTGCAGCTAGAAAGGGAGCCATGTCTTCTGGGCTTTAGTGTCCTCTAAGTTTGTTGACAACCCAATGCAACAACTGGATTTATCACTACTTTGTCCCTTGTACTTCCAAAATGGAGAAGAATATTGGATTTAGAGCAACATAGAACAAGAGGTAGGAGGGCAAAATAATCTTAACAGCCTTACATATTTGTTTGCCTTCCAAGATTGATTAAACCTTACTACACAATTCAGGAGTAAGAACTAGTTAGTGTACAGAAAAGTTGCCTAGAGTTAAACCACAGTCCATTCTTTTTCTTTTGTAA
The DNA here is from genome assembly GCF_016545835.1 of Crotalus tigris. Lineage (NCBI taxonomy): Eukaryota > Metazoa > Chordata > Lepidosauria > Squamata > Viperidae > Crotalus > Crotalus tigris. The sequence continues at coordinate 305,502 of NW_024097936.1, forward strand.
TCCTGGAATATTGTGTCTACCAGAGTGGATGGCTTCCAAAGCATCCATGAGTCCTTTTATCCCCTAGTACAGTGAGGGCAAACCTTTTAGAGACTGAGTGCCCAAAAACTGCCCTCCACCCCCGTCCCCACTCCGCCCTGCCCACTGGGCCATCCACCACTTCCACGGCCTGCCACAGATCACCCGGGCAGCCCAGCAGCACCATGGTGGCCATGCCCTCCGCCCGTGCCCCGCAGCATCATCTGTGCACAATGGGGCGCAAGGGCGGAGTCTTGTCCCTGCTGCCCAGCTACCATGTCCTTGGCTCCGCTGCTTCGTGTGGGCAGCGCCCAGGGGCAACTCTCCTACGGGTGGGCTGCTGGTGAGGAGGGGGCCGTGGGAGGAGGTGGGGCTGGGGAGATGGTGCGTGTGTCCACAGAGAGGGCTCTGAGTGCCGCCTCTGGCACCCTTGCAATAGGTTCACCACCACTGCCCTAGTATTTCTGGACATGACTGAATCTGTAAATTACCTTCAATTTCTACTAGAGGCTCCTGAGTGAAGTCCTGGAAGAATTTGTAGAAAAACTGACTGCAGGCAGCGAGAACAGCTTTATGAGCTTTAAAATGATGACCTGGAAATGAAAAACAACATCACCATGCTATATGAAACTCCAGGCTGGATATTATTGGATGTAAGGAAAAATATGTAAAATCAATTTTATGTTAATTGATAACACAAGGAATAACCTAATGTCATTTTGTAGTTGTAGTTGTAGTTGTCAAAAACCTCTCCAACAAGACTCTCTTCCTTACACTTACAAGCACTTAACAGGTTTTGCTGTTGTTTTGACTATGTAAAAGAAGATATGTACATAAAAGCTTTCAGATGATCCGCTGAGGAATTTTAAGTTCCAACTCTAAATTTATATTTTGTTTTAGCTGCTCCTAAAGATAATATTTGAAATTTGCTTTAAGAAATTAATAGTCTGTAGCACAACTCATCTCTTACAAATTTGTGAACCATGATTCTATGTATATTCATTTTGATCCTCCCAAGCTCCAGTTATTTAGATATATATATATCCTAGATAAGTATATATAATTAACTTTAAAACGTTAATCTTTAGGTTAAATGAGGCAGGCTCCTCCCACTTCATGTAACAGAGCACTCTTACAGCAATTTTGAGAACAGTGATGCAAGATTTGGAACAGAACAGAATTTTTAAAGCCTGCAGGCTTTCATGTAGGCAGTGATGGTGAGAGAGTTCCCTGTTCTACTGCTTGTAATATGAAGAAATACACTATGCAGGTTTTAGCACAGTAAGAGCAAGAAGAAAAACTAACAAGATTGGCAAGGAAATCGTGGTTAAGAAAAAGGGTTCCTACCCTCCAAGAATTTTAGAACAACTCTCACTCTCTCCCACCAAATCCAACAGCTCTTCAGCTAGCTTTACAGGTGATAGAATATTGCTCCTTAAATAACTTCAGTTTTCATTTATAACCAGATACTTCAGATTAACTTTTCTGTGGATTAGAACTGGACTGAAGAGTGCCTAATTTGACTATGTTTGCATCATTACATACCATCCACAATCAAAGTGATGTCTGTAAATTGATCCTGCTCCCGCTGTTCATTTAATCTGTCCAAAATTACTTTATAATGCTCTGGAAATTCCTGAATACAATCCATCGTCTCTTCAGCTTCCATGGCTAATAAATTTGTCTAGGAAAAAGATCAGGAAAGGGCAGACGTGTATTTTTGCCAGAGATGAAAATTTCAAATAGGAAACACAACTTCTTAGTAATAGTAAAAATGGAAGGCATTATACCCAGCATCTTGATAAATAATAGTTTCCCTCTTCTGAAGTCATATTCAAAGAAAAACTCCCAGTTCAAAAATTCAATTCAGAAGCAGATGAAAACAACATGGATATATATATAAAAGGGAAGAGAAAGTCAGCCATTTTGAAATCAAGCTTAACATATGTTTTGAATGTTGAAGCTAGGAAAGACAGTCTTTCACATATAACTAAATGTAAGCTATTCTGAAATTTTGGATTGAAAAAGCAAACAAAGATGAAAATGCTTTAATGAAAAAAATTGGACGGGAAAATATTTTAGGGTGGTATCTTAGGAATCTGAAACACACCTCTCACAGCCTCTCCATTTCAGCTATTCTGTCATGTAGCAGAATGGGATAGGTTGACATCTCCTGTTTATAACTACAACTAATTCAGTAGAGAAAACAAAAGCAAACCCATCCATTAAATGCATGTATTCTACTTAATACATTCTTATGTTGCTTTCAACGGAAACAAGAGAGCAAGGGAAAAGAAAGAAGGGCCAAATTGACCATTGATGAGTAACATCTCCACCATGGCTCAGAAAAAAGCTCAATAAATATTGGATTGCAAGTTGTATAGATGAACACTAATAAAAAATAAAGTTTGCCTATTGCTGCTCCTCCTGAAGTGATGGTGCAAAAATTGCTCAGCGGCCATGCGTGCAACTGCATAGCCTATATTTACTACACTTATATCACCATCTTTCTTTAAAAAGTGCTCAACTAATTTCCCATCCAAACACTGATCAGACAGACAGAGGCTGTTAACAATTCCTTTATGCTAAGGGAGAGTAATTGATAGCTCCAAAACTACAAATGATATTCAAGGCCCTTTTTTTTGCAGCTCTCAGACCTTTTCTGGATATGGTTGAATATACCATTGGCACATTTTCTGCAGATGAAAATGACAGTAGACACTGTAAAAAATGCACCATGGCATAAATAAACCACTTCAAACTCTCCTTCACCCAATATCTTTGTCGCCCTCCACCCCAAATACCAAAGTATTTTTATTTATGTATTTCAATTTTAATTTAGAGGTCAGCTGACCTTCTGACAACTCTGGGTAGCTTACAAGTAAAAAAAGAAAAACAGCAGAGATACAAATAAAAAGCCTGACCAACTGGAAAACAATGTACCAGGCCGTTCAGCAGACACAACCCAAAGCCTGGGAGAATCAAATTTTCAGGGCCTTATAGAACATCAAGAGGATGAAAACCACATGGATTTCAGGGGTAAATCTCCTTCCAGAGGTGAAGCGCTGTGCCAGAAAATGCACACTTTCTGGGTCCCACAAGATGACTTTGCTACTTGATGGGACATGGAGCATGGCACTGGATAGGCAAAAACTGGCAGGCGGTTCCTCTGATAGCCAGGCCCCAAGTCAAAATATGGTCCACCTTTGCTTTACGCTATGTCTTAGCAGCACCTAAATATTGCAATAAATAGGAAGGGCATGCAATATTTTTCTATTTCTCCATGTATAGTCGTAAGCCGGGTAGGGCAACACAGTGCCAGAGGGGAGCCATGAGCAAGACCATCGTTTCTCTCTTTCCTGTATTCTAGGGGCTTGCATCCAGCTCTAGTAACCCCTCTCTTCGTGCCCATACGTCCTTCATGCCATAACTCTAACGGGCGTGGAGCTTGGCTCTGACAGCGGTCGTTTTGGGATGGCAGAAAAGAGGGCTTTGCTGTTGTCCTCCCCTCATGCGGACCACAGCAGGCTACAACTGAGACTTCAGTGGTTAGCTGACCCCACACACACACCTGGCCATAACTACGGCACTGCACGTACGTTAGCCAGCAATTCCCGGCGCCAGCCATTGTGCCTATGCTAGCTAAGGATGGCGGAAACCTCGGCCCAGCGGGGAAGGCTACCTTTAGGGACCCACACTGAGGTTGACCCTATTGGGGCTGCCTGTCAATCATGTCCACATCAACCAATCGGACTCCGGAAAGGAAGAGAACGGAGCCAATGAGCGCTCAAAGCGGGCTAAACGGAAGGCCTAACCGCTGGGGGGCGCCGAGGAGTGAAAGGGTCTCTTAAAGAGAATAAAGGGCGGCACGGGAGAGGCTAGAGCTGGCCGGGGCGAAGGGAAAGAGGCCACAGGAGCCGGCACATGGACCAGCGCAACTCCGGCGGCGGCTCCGTCTCCAGAGCCGTTATTACGTCATCAAATCGCGCATTAAATCGATCCCTTTTCGACGCCCGCCTCGTCCGGGAGAGAGCGCCGACCCCGACAAAGTCAGATCGTTCCGCATAACACTCACCGGGAAAAAATCTGTTGCCCCGCCAAGCCGCCTCGGCCGCCGCTTTTCCTTCCTGCCCGCCTATCTCGGCGAAAAGCGAGGAAAGCACCGGCCAATAGCGCTACTCGCATTCCCGTCCTGCATTGCGCACCGGAAATGGCGAATTCAGTGACCTCCTTTACCTGTCAGGGCGCTCTCGGGAAACTGGTGGGGCCGAGTGCATGCTGGGAGAGACTGCGTTGGGCTCTCAGCTGTGCAATGCATTCTGGGAGGAGCCGAGTTGTGTTTTGCTGCGGTCCGGGGTTATAGATGCACGCTGATGTTTAATTAGTAAAGAAAGCCAGGATATCGTATGTGGCAACCTATACAGTCATTCATGAACAAATATTAAGTAATACTAATGCACACACAACATTCTTCAATCTTGTTTTACACAAATATTCAGTAAAATATGTTGGGGTGAATACCATTAAATATCAGGAAGGAAAACTGAAAATGAGATTACATTATGTACAATAGACCTCTTGATAGCATCTGTCTTGATAGACTTCAAAATTTTAAATGATATCGGTTAGCCCATGGAAAGGAGACCACTAGGAAGTCTCTGGATTATAGATTCAATTGGGAAATTAAAAAAAAAATCTGGCAGAAAGTAATAAATTGTTTCACCCCAAAAAGATAGTGCACTCTTCTGGAGACAATATCGTTTAGCTTGTATGAAATTATATTAAACTGTTGTCTAATTTATTATGAAAATGTTTTGTTTCTGTACCCCAAAAATTGCTCCGATTTGTGAACATAGTCAACACTTGTTTTAAAATTAAATTTTGTGACAATTGTTGCTCTTTAAAAAAAAACAATTCTTCTAAAAATAATCCTTCAATCTAGCCTGAGATACTCGGGCTGGTGACAAATATCTGAGGGACAGCTTTTATTATTATTAGCTAGAAAACCTCTCTAGTTAAGAACTAGCAGTAGCAAGTGAATTAGATGCTTTTCTTCTTCTTGGTATATTAAGGAGGGAAGCAGGCTGTAAGTGAGAGAAGAAACAGTTAAAAAATTGGGATGACTGAAGATAAAAGTGTCTGGATTCTCCTTAAAACGCCACCAACAAAGCAGAACAAAGATTCAAGCATTATTTGAAAGCACCAGGAGCATTATACTTTTGAGTAGCTAACACCAGTAAGACCTAAAATGGTATTAATCATAGTTAATCTTGGATTAGAAGAGCAAAGACTGTATGAAGATTAAATCATCACACAGAAAAGGAAATAGAAACCAAGCCAATTGTTACATAATTATGAAGAGAAAATCCCTAATTCTCATGAAGCTATCATAGTAGTACAATATATTTAACCAGTTAATTTTCCTTCCATGAAGTGGAGCATAGGACGTCTTGGGAAACCACTTATTCCTTGGGAGGTAAAAGTCATAGAGAGAAAGAACATCACCATCCTTGAGTATTAGTCAGTCATTCTGATGGCTCAGCCATAAAACTACTGAAAAAATCGGCATAAATCACATTGCCTCCTTAGCATGCTCTTAATACACATCAAGAATAGATCTTACTGGGCTGTTCACCATAGAGCTCTTTCATGTAACACTGCAAAGATGGTCCCTGGCAGTTTCCATTGGCTGAAATTCAAATGTCACAACTGTAGGAAAAACTGTCTCCCATGCTCCACTCCACCCCATTATAAGAATGTGTGTTATGATGGGGCTTGTCAATCTTTTTTTCCCCCAAAGGACTGTCCATTTATTGACCTTATGACCACTAGATGGCAGAAAAGTATTCATCATTGCAATGCAGTTCACTGTATTTTTACAGCCCAGACACAACTCAATGCATCAGTATTTTAGGCCAGGGGTGTCAAACTCAATTTCATTGAGGGCCGCATCAGCATTGTGGTTGCCCTCAGGGGCCAGGTGGGTGTGGCCAGGGTGGGTGCGGCCTACTGGGTGGGCATGGATGGAGTGGGTTTCGCCTACTGGGTGGGCATGGCCAGCTCTACATCGTTCGTGTCAAAGGTGCCTGTGGGGGCCTGGGCAGGAGTGGGACAGATCTGAGGGTCTCTGGCAGAAGGGGGTGGGACCGGGGCAAGTGCCAAGATGGCCACCACAAAATTGTACATTGGCTCCCGGCCGGCCTGGGCCAGGGCCAAGGTAGCGGGGGCCGTTCCCTCACTGTTTACAGGATGGCTTCACGGCCACATGAAACCACTTTGCGGGCCGCATCCGGCCCCAGGGCCTTGTGTTTGACATGTCTGTTTTAGGCTATGCCAGTATTCAAGAAAGGTATGTGACGCATGTACATTTTCCAAAATAATTTTTGATCTGTTCTTGATGATCTGTCAATTATTGGTGACAATAAAGAGAACTTTGCCTCTCTTGGCTACCATCTAGTGATACCAGATTTATATAGCCATTGGATAGTGTTGAAGAACCAGAGTTTGGGAAATCATGTTATTAAGTATTGTATAAAATCTCAGGAAAGACAAAAAGGGAAGGGAAATGGCTATATATTGAGACCATACCATACTATGGAAGCTCCACAGCAGGGATTTTTCAATCACATTTTCAATGACATGGATTGAGAAGAGATGAGAAGAGCAACTAAAATGATTAAAGGCCTGGAGTCTAAAACATAAAGAACAGTAGCAAGAACAGGGTATGTCTAGTCTAGAGAAGAGAAGGACTAGGGGATATGATAACAATATTCCAGTATTTGAGGGGCTGCTACAAAGAAAAGGGGGTCAACGTATTTTCCAAAGCACCAGAAGGCAAGACAAGAAACAATGGGTGGAAACTAATCAAGGAGAGAAGCAACCTGGAATTAAGGAGAAACTTCCTAACTGAGAAACAGCTTGTCTTCAGAAGATATGGGTACTTCATCACTGGAAGTTTTTAAGAAAAGGCTGGACAGCTACCTATATGAAATGGTACTATAGGGTCTCCTGCTTGAGCAGGGGGTTGGACTATTAGCCCTCCAAGATCCCTTCCAGCTCTATTCTGATTAAAGAATTAAAGGGTTATGCCTGAGTCAGGTTTTCAACTTCATGGCTTGGAACCATTCCAAGAGATGTGAAAAAATGGAAGTGGTTCCAATCTCTCACAGTCAAAATGCTACTGTAAAACAAACTCCAGGCCCAGGAATTGGACTAAATGGGAAAATTCCTACCAGGCCAATGATAGCTAATTCTGTGTCTTCTCAAGCCTCCTTTTTCATGTACTATGGATTATCTGGATGGGATGTCTTCTGCTTTCCCAGAGAAAACACTATTTTCATCTGGAACATCTCAAACTGGTTTTAGCCTATCAGTAGTGATCTGCCTACAAGATGCGGGCGCCATTTTCTCAACAAATACTAAATGAGGCATCTTCACATCACAATAAACGTGCTGTATGGATGGCTCTTAAATAAGAGATGTGAAACCTAAGTTTCTTTCCTAATGTGTATCTCCTTGTGTGTTCAATTCTCCCGGAATATGATACACCGAAACACGGAATTCCAAACAATTATGCCAGTTCTCATAATGATTTAGATATTTGGCAGAGCAAGGTTAACATAAGACCTATTAAACCATATAATTCTGTTTAATTATAAATTATCACACATATTAGTAATTAAATATGCCATAAATGTAATTAAAAGATACTCCAAAGATAATAATTCCTGGTGGTGCTCAGAATGTAGCATAGATAATTTATACAAGAAACACTGTTGTTATAATACAGACTGTCCCAAGGACATGAAGTCTTTTCTCTGTATTGTAAATATGACTCTGACAAAACTCCAACCTGCTTTATCCAACCTAATTAATGTTTAGTTTTCTGAGAACTTGCATAGGAATTGGAAACTCCACTCCTTCCTGGTTCATAAGCTGGTCTAATTCAGATAAGTGTTTATATGAATTCCCCCCCCCCTTCTTTAAGTAGATTCACACAGACCTGTTCCAGCCTGGTGGAATTACCATCATATTTTGGGAGTAATAAGGGGATGGTTTAAGAAGTTATTACAGCTCCAGCAATCACTCCAGAACACTCAAGTGAATGAATTCAGAGTTCATCAGGGTCGTTGTCCCCTGCCCCTCCCCATCTTTCCTTTGGAAAGACTCTAGTTGCCAAGTCTGAAAACAGTTGACCTCAGTTTTGGCAAAGTAGCACCTACAAATACATTCATAGCAAAATCGAAGTAAATAGCAGACATTTCAGGTATCAACCACAAAAAACGGTGCTACCCATAGAATTTCTCTTCTCTCTAGAGTAGACAGATGGGAAACTGTCTCAAGAACAGCTTTTACAACCAGAGTACTTCATACTTTGAGGCCAACCTCTGTAATGTTCAGTCCAGTCCATCTCAACTATGAAAACTGAAATCAATGTATTGGAGCATTATATTGCCTAATGCAGTATCTCTTAACCTTAGCAACTTTAAAGTTTGTGGACTTCGACTCCCAGAATTCCCCAGCCTGGGTGTTGAAGTCCACATACCTTAAACTTGTCAAGGCTGAGAAATACTGGCCTAATGTATGCGGTCATGTTCTCAAAATGAAAATAAAGCATTTTGCTTTCCGCTTGTGAGTACAGGAAAGAGACCAAGTGATTGCCAAAATGCTTACTATAGCACGTTTCCTTCCCCCCACCTCCCAACTCCCAAGCGGGAAAATACTTTCTATCTACCTCCTTGAAACATTTGTTGATAATTCACATATTTGTCCTCTCCATTCATTTTAATCTTTTTCCAATCCTGGATGAGCTTCCTCTTTCTAAGCCAAAGTCCTTTGGTGATTAAGTAATATTCAGAGATCAATAAAGTATTTCTTAACTTGTTTTCTAGTTTAAATTCCAAATTCAGCAAATTGAATGCCTGAAATATCTACTTGACTTCCTTTTTGAAGAAAGTAGTTAAGGGGTATAGTCCTAGTTAACTCAGGAACCCAGAAAGGAATTGATGATTTAATTTTTTCTAAGTCTGTTTCAGAAATACAAATAGTTTTTCTTTTTTCTGGAATTTGCCTGGGTAACAGTAGATCTAAAAGTAAACAAATACTTAGTCTTATCATCTTGAGAAAAGAGTCAAAATGCCAATTGCCTTCCAGATTCTCTTATGTGCGTTTTTTTTCTTTCAGTAACATGAAGGGGCAGCATTTAGTGGTCCTTCTTTGGGCTCCAAAACTAAGCAGGTTCAGGCTGATAAGCATTTGCTGGGCAACTTTCAGGGATGCAGACTGCAAAGGGGAACTGCAAAAAAAACCAAAACTCTCCCATGTTACTGCGAAGCAGAAAGAAAAAAGAGAAAAGGGCCTCTCTGCCCTTCCGCCCCATCTGCAAATAATTATCTATGGCAGAGGTCCCCAACATTTTGGGCACCAGGGACCGGTTACATGGTGAGAGGTTTTTCTGCAGATCAGAGGGGGCATGGTTTTGTGTGCTGTCTGCATCCTATGGATGGGGCTTTGCTTATTTGTGTGGACTGGTTGCTAGCATGCCGCGGCTCGGTACCGGTCCACAGACCAGGGATTGGGGACCTGTAATCTGTGGGAGGAAAAGATATACCTAATGCAAAGAAGAGGGAAAAAAACCATAATTATAATATAGAAGAAATACATATAGCTGTGAGGGAAGTCAGTCCCCCCGAGAAGGAAATATTAAAAGGGCAGGAAAATATATTTTCTCAAAGGATCTTAAAGAGGCAGAAAAGCATGCCCAGTTTTTCTTAATAGCCCAAGTCTCCCTTCCCCAAACAGAAACCAGCTCTATAGAAATGCAAATGTAAACCATCAGGAAGGTTGAAGCTAGAAGCTTAAGAAGACAAAGACTCCTAAAATCTACATGCCCCACCCAAACTTTAAGACAGGACATAATAGGATTAACACAGAGATACCAAAGGGCACACTCAGACTCATGCCACAGGAACAACTCCAAACAAAACGCTCCAGAGGATATAAAAACCACTCCCTACATGTGCTCTCTCTCTTCTTTTCTTCCAGTACCATCTTTCTGTCTGGCTCTCCTCTTCAATAAACTACAACCTTCTTTCTAAAGCAGTCGCCATGTTTATTCCCAGTTTGGACTGAACCATGATGAAGACTTTTCTTTCAACAGCTGGATTGTATCCTGAATGTTATGATTCCCAAAATGAATCCCTTAGTTAGTCCTCAACATACAACTACGGTTGGGACCAGAATTTGCCTTGCTAAGCGAGGCAGTTGTTAAGTGAGCTGTGCCTCATTTTGCAACCTGTTTTTGCTACAGATATTAAATGACTCACTGCAGTTGTTAAGTGAATCATGCAGTTGTTAAGCCATAAGTGCGAGGATTGGTTGTAAGTCACTTTTTTCAGTGTTGTGGTAACTTTGAACGGTCAGTAAACAAATGGCTGTAAGTCAAGGTCTTTACATGTAGTAAACATTTGGAGAATGGATCTAGCAAAAGTTATTCATTCAAAACTCAATGTGGCCTCTGAGTTTTGTGAGCACTCATGCCTCCAAAAACCAGTTCTGGGAACCACAGCAGGTGAGGGAATGACTGTCTTTGTCTTTTGGTTTGTGAGCACTTCATAAAAGTACCGTACTGGTCACTGTAAGAAACAGAACTCTGGACTCAGGTCCACCCAACTGTTCTTCTGTTTTAATTCTATAGTATGCAGCTGACCTTTACAGTTTTCAACTCTCTGGTGCCTGGAGCCCCAATGCAAATTAGGATCACTAACAAAGCTCTCCCCCCCCCATCACTGCTGCATTTCTTAAACTTCACCCAATGTGTCATGTGAAGAAAAGAAGGCTGACCTCCCTTATTTGTTTTTATCCAGTTGTAGATAATGCCTTTTCCTCTTTACAAAGCAACTTTTTCTGTAAAGTTTAAAAAATGTAGCAGTTGACTGGTTTGGAGTCACATCCCACCAAGACTTCTGGCTCCAGCTGTTCCCTGTTTTTCCAAGAGTCAGATTGAACAGATACATTTTGTTTCGTTCTGACATGTACTCATCGGAAGCTTGGCAAAAGTTCCAAGTTGCAGAGTCAGCAGAAACCACCTCCTGTGTCCCCGCCCCCCCGCGTTTCTCTAATAAACAGAAAAGCATAGCTATCAGCAAATTCAAAAGCTTGGTTTTGTCCTTGGGATGCCCCAACTCAGAAGCCAGAATCATTTTGCAATAAGATAACCACAACTATTAGTCCCTCCTTTTCTGAAGAAGTGCAATCAAATTAATCTAGAGTTTTATCCTGTTGATCTGGCAAGATCACAAAGAAACTATTAAAAACAATGAACTTAATCCCAGGGAATTTTCTGTAGAGGCCCATGACAGTTGCCCAGCAAAGACAGAAACTGATAATTCTGTTTTCCTCCCCACTCCTACAAAAGCTAGCTGGGATATCTATTGAATCTGATATCAATATGGGGTTACAAGATAGCTTTTTCCGACAAGAGAGGAGAAGATAATCTCAGGAGGGGGAAGATAGGAGAGCTACACAGCTCAGCCTTCTCCCATATTGGAATCTCCGGTTTTTCTGGCACTGGTCTTTGTAACACTCTGAGGTTGCATCTGTACAGTATGCTAATCTAGGTAAAATGAGATTGGGTCCACCCATTGTTTCAGCCTGTTTCGTGAATTGGGTTGTAAAGTAAGATGTATTATTAAGACATATTATTATGTCTTATTTATTTGGACATTGCATGTTATGTCAACTAGGATTTGCCACATAGGCTTTGTGTCTCATGTGAACTCAACTGTTAACATGTTCCCACGTTAGCAGCTGTGTTGCCTCTCTTGAGTAAAGGAATTATTTGTGTGTATGTTACACGTCATGGCTACTTACTCAGGAGTTTTTCCCAATGGGCCCTTTTTATATGGCATATGATGGGTACAGATTCGACAGCCAGTACCAAGAGAATGGTGTGTTAGTCTTAGCTGCTCCATCTGAAATAGACCTGCATTGTATAATGTGGTTTTAGGAGACAAATGTAAGGATTTGCAACACACTGCATTGGTATTATGATCCACAGTCTTGCCCATTCCCTCCTATCCATGATTAAATATATGTGGTTGTGTGGTTTTTTTGAAAGTATATGGACTAGAGAAGGACAGACTTTGCTAATTAAGTACTACCAACTAATCTGGAAGATCAGTTTGGACTTCATCTTCAATAGGATTGAATTTTTACAATATAGTAAGCTGATTTTTTTGGGTTGGCTCTCAAGCAACCAGAAGTTGGTGAGAGTATTTTCTTGGACCATCAAACTCTATAACAGTTCCCACTATACATACTCAGTTTGGATATATGATTCTTTGTATCTTATAGGCAAGACAAGGTCTTATCCATCAAGTATAGGTCCATTTAGTTATAGCTGCCTGATTAATGCATTATTTACAACCAGGTAAGGAAAATATGTCTTTTTTTACATCACCCAATCGGCTTATCTGTCTTAATTATAGTTTGTGCTGCTGTCCTTGGAAGTAGAGAGAATTGAACCTAGGAGCTTTGGGCACATAAATTCTGTGCTGCCACTGCTCTGTGGCTCAATGGCTAACTGGGAAGTCCTCTTTCTCTCCATCCACTTGTGCCCTTTGTTTTCCTTTGCTAACTTCAATCTTGTGCAATCAGCAGGAAAGGGAAGAAGCAGAATGCAAGTCTGCTGACATAATTTGGCTGACAATCAGGGCCAGAGTCTCTACTTTGTAAACAAATCATTAACGAAAACAAATTTATAGGGAATTGTTGGCAAATGCTTCAGGTTACCTGAAACAAACCAGATTTGCTCTACCTCTCAAGTCCAAACTTGTTTGATGGTCATATTTCTTTAAAAAGAACAGAAGAGTTGGCAGAACAGATTAGCGGGCAGCATACCATGTGATTCTGGAGTGGCAGTGGATCTATTCTAAACCATGGTGTCCTTGGTGCTGTTTGAGCTTGGTTGTTTGCTTGTTATCTAGTTGGATAATGAAATGTCTGCAACTAAAGAAACAAATTTAGAGAGCACAAAGACTCTACAGTTCAACCCTGAGCCACATATATTCTCTTCTAAGGTACTGGATATAAACCAGCCTAATTTCGTGGGCCACAACTCCCAATATCAGAGGAAGACTGGAGTGATGAACAACTAAACCAATGTTTCTCAAAATTGGCAGCTTTAAAATGCATGGATTTCAACTCCCAGAATTATCTAGCTAGCAACTTTATAATCCCTTTATGTTGATACACTAATCTCAGTTGTTTAGGGGTGACCTCTAGGTTGTTCACACTATCATCAAATTCAGATCTGATCACCAAAACGCTACCTACAAAGACTAGAACTTTCAACTATGCTATGGATATGCTTGGACCTAGAAGGGATATTTGTGAATGATTGGACAGAAGGTTCCAGTAATGTACCGCATCACTGACTGTTTACTGGATTCTGAGCTCAGTTCAAAGGGATGCCTGTGTGTGTGTGTGTGTGTGTGTGTGTGTGTGTGTGTGTGTGTGTGTTTTAAAAAATACTTTAAACCAATCTGCCTGGTCTGGACACTATTTAGATCTACATCATATATTTTGGGGAATAGCACGGCCATAGAATCCTGCCCTAAATATTCAAATATCTAAAGCGGGCTTGTCTGAGCAACCTGGTCCAATCAGATCAGCATGCATATGAAAGTCTTTGGATGGACAGATGGATGGGGATCCTGGATGGAGATGGTGGGAGCTTTAGTCCAGCACATCTAGAGGTTCCCAAAATGGGGAAACTATATAATAAATATTATAGTCATTAGACATCCATTTATTTTTGCAATATTTTGTGAAGAGAATGGAAATGGATTGACTGTTAATACATTGTTAGATTCAGTTTGGTAGATCAGCTCCAAACCCCCTTGTTAGAGATCCAGAAATTCATTACAGAACCATCATAATGATAAAAACTGAGATCTATTCTTGACCTGATGAGCTGTTTGAACCTTGTCCTGTTATATGCTTTAAAATTGCGCTTATCCAGTTGCCATAGCTGATAACCTGTCATTATCTAGAACATTTTCGTTAAGGCATATCTTGGAAATAGGACTTATTTGCAATCTTAATAAATGCTAGTTGCTCAATTTTGCCGAATGATTTTGGACCATTCACACTCCCTGAGCCCAACCCTGTGGGCAAAATAGGAGGTGGAAGGAGTATTAGATGCCACATTGAGTTATTTATAAAAAAAAAAAAAGGTGGCATTTGAAAAAAAAATCTAATCTAATAATTTCCTGATCTCAGAATTATTATTATTATTTTTTAAAACACAGCATTAAAAAAAAACTACTCGGCAAATCTACAGTCTGCTCTTGTGCTATTTGAGTTAGGCAAAGATGTGCTAGGTGGGATAAAATGTGGAAGGACTGGCTTCCCATCCAGAAAGTCCTGCCCTTTTTTCCATGTTTCTGGAAGTCAGCTGTATTCACAGACCTCAACCACTCCTTCCTCTTGACAACCAAGGGTGGGGGGGGGACTAGTCATTTGAGTCATTCTAGGTCCCCGAACATCTTTAGAGAATGTTAGGAGTGTTATTACAGTATATCAGATTCCACCTAACTTAAGTAATAATTGCTTCAGAGTAGGCACAATACTCTTCTGGCATTTGAAAGGGATCCAGCAAGGTCATCTTAACCAACCCATAAACCAACCCATAAACCCCTAATCATGTTTTGTTCAGCAAATATAAAACTGATAAGACTGCAGTGACTTAGACTGTGTAAATGGCTTTATGGCTGATAGGCTATTTTAGATTACTGTGTTGTGTTTCCATAACACACTGTGGCAGAAGGTGGTCTATCAGCAATAGCTTAGTGTGCTATGAAAAGCCAGCCTTGGAAGATAGTTAATGCTTCATTGTCCTAAGAATTCCCCCAACTGGATTAACTGAATAAACCATTCTTAGCTTAATCACAGATACGTTGATCAAATAATGCCAAATGAAAAGATTGAAGTTTATTTTCAATGCTGAGATCTGTATTGTCACTTATGCTTGAATGCTGGACATAACCTGATACAAGCTATATTTAAACCTCATGCTATGATCCCACAGTGCTCTAAATGTAGTCAGCTAAAAATCTAGACCAGGGGTGTCAAACTCACAATGTCACATGACATGTCACGACGTATCGTGACTTTGTTTCCATTGCCAGCAATGGGGTGGGCGCAGTTTCACCATGACCCAGACTGTGGGCTGGCAGTTTGACACCCCTGATCTAAACTATGCATTTATGCATTCCAAGCTTGGTTATTGTAAACCTTATTTATTTGTATTTGTTGCTCAGTATGTTGTACAAATCCAACTTGTTCAGTTGTAATGAACCATGATGTGTACCTTGTACAATCCCTGACATTTTTCAACGTGCATTATATATTACTGAGCTACCATCTTGTGTGCTTTATTGGCCCTGAACTGTTGATCTGAGTGTCAATATTTGATCATGCCAATTGAGTTGTTCTTACAAAAAGCACATTCGCTGCAATTACATTAATAAAAGTCCCAAAGGTGCTTTTTTTAGGAAGCAACTGGACTTTCTTGTTTTTCTTTGAAGATGTTTCGCTTCTTATCCAAGAAACTTCCTCAGCTCTGACTGGATTCTCTAAAAGAATGAAAATGACCAACTGTCTGCAAGGAATATAAATCCTTTCATTCCCCACCATCCAATCAGAGCTGAAGAAGCTTCTTGGATGAGAAGCGAAATGTCTTCAAAGAAAAACAAGAACGTCCAGTTGCCTCCTGAAAAAGCATCTTTGGGACAACCATGACCTGGATGATTGAGAATCTCCATAGATACATTCATGAAAGCGCTTAAGGGGAAGACTCTTTTAAAACATAAGAGTTATATATTTATTTATTTATTTATTTTAAAAAGTATAGTTAGGAACTGCCAGCAGTCATTCTGCTTGGAAGGCTAATATTAAACTATCACGTCAGAACTTTCAACTTTCACTCTGAAAGCAGCACTGTCTCTATCTCATTACAGTATGCACTACATTTTGAAACATGGTATAATCATGTCTCTTTCCACCTTCCCAAGGCTAAATGCCTGCAGATCTTTCAATTTATCTTCATGGGATGTGGTTTCTTTCCCTTGTTCTTCCTTGTTCTCCTTCTTGGAATATACATATCTAGTGGCGATCATTAGATCCCAGAGCAAGATCCATTTCTCAAGAAGGGACCTGGACAATGCAGCATATAGTGGATTGATTCCCTCCCGAGATTCAAAAATTATACATTTGTTGATATACCTTAAAACTGTATTTGTCTTTTGTTTTCACCATTACATCACATTGCCTATTCATATTTGCTAGTCACCAACATACATTGCAACACAAGCTTCCCCACCTGGTGCCCTCCAGAGATTTGGGATTACAGTATATTCCCACAGGGAGGTTGCTCAATTATGAGAATTGCGGTGCAACACTTCAATTACTAAATCTGGAAAAGCTTCTCTACCAGAAGAGCACTAACACTATAATAGCATCAGAAACTCATACCCAGAAGCAACTCTCTAGTCCTAGTTCTTTGGCCATTGTTGGTCATTATGTGTATATACTGTATACTGTAAACATGCTAATAGCATGTGATTCACACATCATGCTATCACAGTACTGATTTAAACCTTAATCCAAAGTGGTTCTTTGAATTAATTATGGTTACCTGGAATTTATACAACACCAAACCAGCACTTTTATGGCCTAGCATTAAGCTGCTCTTTTGGATGGGGGGGGGAACACTTTTGTAATTTTAGAACATACTATGATTATTAATGCAAAAAGGGTGGGTTTTGGGGGGGAGTGTGTTCCATCTATGAAGTGGCTGTCAGTATAAGGTACCAATTTCCAAAACAACTGCCATTATCTATGAAATTTACTTGCCGCCTAAGGCCAACGGGATAGCTTATGGAGTTGAGAGGCATTCTTGGAAATAAACAGTGGTGCACAGCTGGATTGCTTCTCACTTTTACAAAAATCATGTTTGAAATACAAACCAAGAGAGGCAGGGAGCTCTCTGGATAGAAAAGGGATGGCTTCAGGGGCTATGGTGCCCCTGGGCGCCAGATTGGGGACTAGGGAGATGGTTACAGCGTCATGCCTGCCAGTCCTGAGACCCCATTTCTCCGACGGCGTTGAGCTTTGGGACTTCAGCTCAGGCTGCTTGTACTGTAGCGGAAAATCTGCTTTTGGATACCAAAATAAACGTTGGGGTCTCCCTCGAGAGGAACTGTGTAGGGACTAAGAGAAGACAAAAGACCCCCCCCCCCTTTTCGCTGCGGCCAAGCTGAAGTGAAGCCCCCTCGCCTCTGACTTGGACCCCGCGCGCAGCAGGGAAGTCGCCAGGCTTGACTTCGCTTTTGGGGGGCTGCTGTTCTTCCCGGGATCCTCGCCCTTGACTCGCTCCAGGCTTTAGGTTTCTTCGGAGACGTCGCGAGAATCGCCGAACTTTGAACGGTATCCAAATTCGGAGACAAACAACTAGAGGGGTATAAATACCAGCGAGTGGGACGAGCGAACTAGAGGCTCGGGAGTGGGGAGGCGTCTGTTGAGCGTCGCAGCGGCGCGGTAAGTTTCTTGTCCGCCGAAGTTGCAGAAGGTGACTTTGGACCGGGCAGGGGAAAAAGGGGCTTTGAATGCATTAAAAAAACAAACTATTTTCCTCCTCCTAAGACGCTGAGATCCGCGTGCGCCTGCAAAACACGCTGCCGTTTGGGTTGAACGCACTTGCGTGGCTGTGTTCACAGCGCCTCGCTGCATCGACGTAGCCTAGGAAGCTTAGCTGATTCAAGCGGGGAGTGGGGTATTGGGCGGGGGGTTCGTTTGAAAGATAGTTAAGCATCTAAGTCTTCAAAAAAAAAAAAAATTAGCGAGTTTGCATGTAATACAGATTTAGCGCTTTGGGATGCGAGGCTGCTAATCTTAATTTCACTCAGCAGTACCCCGCTGAAATCAGGGTGGCTTGCTCCCTCGTTCATGCATAGAGAGAACTGCAGCCTTTTTTTTTTGCATGAAGTACGATTACGATTGTGTATTTTGTACAAGCTCCGATGACACACTTGTGTAATATTGCCGTGCTCCACTATCAGATGCCTACTCCCAGCTTAGGTGTGCGACCTGTAAGAAAATATTTGTTTTATACTGTATGTAAATACAACTTTTCATGAACTCATGTTCTAATTAGAATTGCCAGAGGAAAAAAGGGAAACGAGAATGGCAATTAGTTTAATATTGTATAGATGTGCAGGATTGCATTGTCACTCAGACAAACGTGGTTCACATTATACTATATGGGAGCCCAAAATTAGGAGTAGTCTTACAGCACCTTTTCACACAAAAGTTGTTAATCTGAGCTGATGCTATACTAGAAACCTAATTTCTGGTAGCTTTGTAGTAGATCATCCCTTTAGAATAATTGAACCCATTACATTCTTTACATTCTGTAATGTAAAGTGAAACTCTGCAGTGATTTCTGATTCAAAAATCTTATTTTCATGGCAAAGCTTTCTGTCTCTTAGGTTTTCAGTTTTCATTTGCCCCAAACAACAGATCACTTTCCTTGAGCCTATTAACTCAGAAACATGAAATTTTACAATAGATTGAAGAAAAAATACTTTTCATAAGTAAAAACATATTCTTCCAATGGTAGACATTATTGAGTAGAAAAATTATTTTAAAATGGGAAATCCTTGATCACTTTGATTTGATTTTTATCCTGCTTTTATTACTTTATAAGTAACTCAAGGCGGCAACCATACATAATACTCCTTCCTCCTCATATTTTCCCAACAACAACCCTGTTGAGGTAGATTGGGCTGAGCTGGCTTCAGGTGGGACTAGGAAGTACTATCTCCTGGTTTCTAGACCAGCATTTTAAGCACTACACTAAACTGGCTTGGGAAATTAATTGCTTATTTGGTGTAGCTTTAATTTGTACTGAATAATTTAAGAGAAGAGATGCCCCATGTTTTCAGAATCTGTTGGTGCTACTAATCTGAAAGAGTCAGGGCACAGGGCAGGCTGTGTGATACTTTACAGTCTTTAGTTTTCTTCCTTAACTTGTTTCTCTGCTTTGCAGGCAACGTCCAGCCATGTGGGCTGGGCTAGGGCTAGCTCTGATCCTCTGTCTCCTCCCAGGAGGAGGAACAGAGCATCTGGGTCATTGTAAAGAACCTCCAGAATGGAACATTGGGGAAGAAAATCCCATGATGAACTCAAGAGGGTCGGTGACAGTGGTTGCTCTACTCCAGGCTAGCTGATACCTGTGCATTTTGCAGGCTTCCAGGTAAGGCCACTCAAATATGCAATTGTACATGAATGGATACTCTGTTGGGATCTGTTTCTTAAAGCAAGAGGAGTCTTTATTCAGCTTAGGCTGGGGAGGAGAAAAAAAAAGTTAAGATGTCTGGCACAATAGGTTTTGCTTGATTGCCAGAATTATTGCATTACAGTTATTTTTGGGTGAAACTTGCATTCTGGCTTTGTTAAAAAAACTCCATGTGACAATTTGTAAGAACAAAATGCCTTGGTGGCACAGTGGTTAGAATGCAGCATGGCAAGCTAATTCTGCTGACTGCCAACAGCTAGCAGTTTGGCAATTCAATTCTCACCGGCTGAAGACCAACCTTCCATCTTTCTGAGGTCAGTAAAACGAAGACCAGATTGTTTGGGGGCAATATGCTGACTCTGTAAATCACTTAGAGAGGGCTGTAAGGCACTGTGAAGCGATATATAAGTTTAAGTGCTATTGCTATTGCCTTCTTCAATAATGTCTCTTCATTTTTGAATTTAATCCCAAAGTTGTTTTCTGAAAATTAGTGACTGTCCACCCTATTGCATTTGACATGTTTCTTAGGAATTGCTCCCAGGCTAACAGGTTGGTTTATTTTGTTTTTGGTCCGGGTGTGAAAGCTGCTGTGACTTTTCAAATCCATTTGTACTGTTTGATTGTATAGTAGTAAGACTCCTAAGTAGTATCAACTTAGATAATTGTAGATAACATGCCCATTCCAAGCAAATTCTGCTTTTCCAAAGGGAATAAAATGAATGCATAAAATGTTATTTACTTATTAGACTTGGAGACCTGCAATTGAAGCTGGCAAGTAATGGAATGGTCAATATCTCCTTCATTGTGGTCAATCACCAAGGAAACTCTTCCCAGCTGAAGTACCAACTTCTAAGAGAAAAAGTTCCAGAAGACATTCCTGTATACCAACAGAATGCAACAGAACTTGATGTCTGGACTACTTTAAGAGGCAAAAAAGATGATTTCCTGATTTACGACAGGTCTGTTTATAAAACAAATCAAATGGATTAGAATTTCTTAGATACTCCGTATTTTGGAAGCACATGAAGCTTATTTGGATTAGATGGCATCCTACAGTTTTGCATTAGAGGCTCTGTGCCTCTATTTGCACAATAGATTCAGAGTACATTAAAGTTTTCTCCATTCATTTGACTCTGTGGGCTGGGTAGGCTCACATAAGATATGAACCTGGTTGGCTACTTCAATGTAATATGTACTTGGTTTGGTGATTAAAGCATCAGGCTAGAAACTGGAAGAAACTTGGGCATTAATAATTTGGCTGACCTTAAGCCAGTCACTTTCTCTTAGCCTTAGGTAGGAGGCAATGGCAAGCCCCTTCCAAAAACTTGTCAAAAAACCTGCAAGGACTTGTCCAGGCAATTTCCAGAGTCAACGAAAAACCCAAACCCACAAATAGTTTATTTTGCCCCAAAGTGGTTTATGCTACTTAAATCAATGTGCATATGAGTTCCCACTTTACATTTCCCTTCCCCTGGTTTGCTGCTTTTCCAACTAATGGGACTTTTTGCAGGGAGATGCATTCTTTCATATGAGCCCTTCCCGTTAATGGGCTTTATCAGGTCCATCTTAATGAGGTTTATCACTGTTCTGCTTTCAGAAAAGTAGGAAAGTTCAGAAGGAGACAAAGAAGTCCTATCCATTAAAAATAGATAGCAGAAGACAAAGGATTAGGATTACTGTAATAGTACTGCTACAGCAGCGCTAGTGTGACCCCAATCCACAGTTTTTTTTATAATATGATGTTTCGCTTCTCATCCAAGAAACTTTTTCAGCTTCCCCACCATTCAGTCTGAGCTGAAGAAGCTTCTTGGATGAGAAGCAAAATGTCTTCAAAGAAAAACAAGAAAGTCCAGTTGCCCCATGAAAAAACATCTTTGGGATAACTATGACCTGGATGACTGAGAATCTTCATAGACAATAGATTTTGGGAATCACAACAGAAGACAAGAAAGTCAAGATGCAAAAAATCTTTTGTTTTTTAGTTTTGTAAAACTCTTCTTCATAAATGTAGTGATACATTGCTATTAAGAACTGGCTCACTTTCTTCCTAGGTGTGGCCGTCTCGTTTATCACCTTGGCTTACCTGTTTCTTTCCTGAGTTTTCCATTTGTAGAGAAAGCTATTCAGATCACCTATTGTAAAGAAACTTGTGGAAATTGCTCATACACAGTATGTATTCATTTTTCCCCTTTTGCTGTTGTATAGAAGTGTCTAGGAAAAAGAAAAGCTGATCAAATGAAAATTTAAAAATGTACTGAACCTATAACCGCTGATTTTATTTTATTTTTTGGGTAATTTCTAAGAATTGTATAACTTTTTAGCAAATAATTATTTTTTTTCAAATGTTCTTATTCCCAAAAAAAATAGATTGCTATCTTTCTTCAAGAAAAAATAAAGATACATAACTAATGGTATCATTAATTATGATTTATTAAGTCACAGTGGCTGAGTCAACAAAGAAAAGACTGATAGCAGTGTTCCAATACTTGAAGGGCTGTCACAGAAAAGAGTGTCAGTTTATTCCTGATAGTAACCTGAGGGTAGGAAAAGAAGCAATGGGTAGAAGTTTCTCAGAGGGATATCCAACCTGGAAATAAGGAGGAATTTCCTGATGGGGAGAAGTATTAAGCAGTGGAATAGTTTGCCTTCTGGAGTTATGGGTGCTCCATTGCTGGAAGTTTTCAAGAAAAGAATGGGCAACCATTTATCTGAGATGGTATGAAGACTCCTGCTTTGGGAGTCTTCCAATCCTAAAATTCCATTAGTTCGCACAACATGCTAAGCTCAACTTCAGTATAAGATAGGAACCCAGATAAGGTATATCTATACAGATTTCATTCTCCCTATGGTATCATTCATCCTGGGAGGCATTTATTGTCCAGTTGTTTAATTTAGAAAAAAACATTCCTATAAATGCAGACCTGTGAGCATGTCCCAACTGCAAAATGATTGTATTGCCACTGAACAACTAACTTGCCATTAAGCCCATGTATAAGATCCAGATCTTTGTAATTAAGTCATATTCTTTAATTCCTTGAGAAGGAAGCAAAGTAATCAAGTAAATAACCAACATCAAATGGAACTAGGATTCTCTCACAGCTTTTGTACGGTCAGAATTATAACAAGCTGGATATTTTCTAAAATAAGAGTCTCATGCTAATCTAAGCATAAGGCACTTTAGAAATGACTTGGACAAGAATAGTCTTGAGAGAAGCTGATCACTTTGTGATAATTTTGATTTTAAGCAGAAATACTAGGTTTAATTACATTTTCTTTAAACTGATTATATTTTTCTCTTGTATTTTGTGTTGACATACTGTATGAGAACAAGTTGAAATTCTGACCATGTTGTCTGAACTTTTTTCAGACATCTGAAATTGAAGAAATATGTAAAAGAATCTGGGAGAATCCAGAAGAAAAGCAAATCGAGGCAGCTTCTTCTGCCTCACAGTTGTCTCCCAGTGAGCATCCCCATCCTCATCACCCTCATCATCATCATGGACATCATCCTCATCCTCATCACCATCCTCAGGGACATCATCACAAAGGGGATCATCAACATTTGATAGCAATAAACAATCAGCGTAACCGCAGAGTGTTGGGCCAGGAACCTGCAGAAGCTGCCTTTCTAGCAGCAGATGTAGAAGTTCCTTTGCAAAGAAACAGGCTCTGACAAAGGGGGAATGGCATCTGCAAGCACCAGTTAAGCTGAAACTGGCAGCACTTGACAGGACCTGTTTCCAGTAGCTGATGCTGACACTGTCGCCACTTGTTGTTTGAAGAACAGCAAAGCACAGTTTCCTGACATTGTCGTGGAGAGCTCCCATCTTCCTGAAGGTGACAAGGGCAGCTGTTGGCAGACAACATAGCTGAGTCTTGACAGTGACGTCTGCCAACAGCTGCTTGACTGTTACCAGCAGCAAGAAGGGGTGAAACCTGACAGTGAGCTGGGCTGGACAACTGAGCTTGAGGAACAGTCTAAACACCTAGGGAAGATTGCAGACTTTGGAATGCATTCCATAATAATTTGAAATTGGTCCTACTATTTCTGCCAAAGTTATTGGAAACCCTTGCTATAGGTGGCCAAAAGGCATTAAAGCAGAGGAATGCATTTCAGCAGTAATCTTCCTGGCACACGTACCATTATGTGAATTATTGGGGAGGAAAGAAAAACAATCTTTACACCTGCCAGTTAAGCAAGAGTTCTTGCATTTCAGCTGTATTTGTTCAGTTGTAGTTACGTGCTCTGATTTTACTGATTCAGAATACAGTCCTTGTCATCTGATTTTGCCTTAAACAGTAAGAACAAAACTTTCCCATAATGGTATAGAATTGTTTCTCAGTGCCAGTTCCAAGTGTCTGTGGTGTTTGTTAGCTTGTCTTTTTGATTTCCTCTTCTACCATTCTGTTTGCATTCATGAAAACAGGAGCCAAAACTATGACCTAGGGGCTTTTGTTGGATACGGAGCAAATCAGAACAGGAGAGGATAAGAAAAGATTTGCTAACTATGTTTTACAATTATAGGTTAAGACCAGGTGAATAGATGAAAATGTTTTTCTCCCAAACTCTAAAACCATTTAAGATAATTGTATAGAATTCTGCGCATAATATTCTAACCAGATATTTTCATCAAGAAGTCTGCAGAATTCACTAGTCTAACATCAGATTTAATGTTATAAGTTGTGAGTCCTATAATAAGACCTATTAAAATCAATTTCTGCGTTTCTCAAACTATTCACTCTCACAGTTCGTTTGAAATTTGGGATAACAGTCTTTCAAAACATGAAGTGAGAGTGATGGGATGGGATGAAACGAATACTAATTTCAATTTCGTAAGTATCTGGTCATAAAATTTAAGATCTACACTTAACCATCTTTTCTGCTAACCAGTGATTTGGACAGTCTTGTATAGGAGGCATGTTTATATAATATCTATTTTTATGTAGCAAAATAATACCTGTTTCTGAAATTAACTGAATTTTTGCAAGTTCTAGAGCGGAAAGAAAACGTTCAATAGAGGGAAACTCTTTAGGATTGTGTTTGTCATAATTCATGATGGTTTGGATAGGGAAATCGTACCCCTATAAAACCTGAATTCTTTTATGGTGAATGCTTGCAAGAGGGAAAGTAGTTCAGTGTACACAACTGGAGAGCTTGCAGATGGAGAAACAATACGTTTTAATAAATAAAAGTATCCATAAATTCAATGTGTATCGCTCATTCAGTTCTGTCTCCTCAGTAAAACTTGTGGTCTCATGTTATTCTCAAAATTGTCGCAGTTTATAATAGCAATCTTTGCATTTGTCGAGCTTTTGTTCCAAGTCTTTGATAACATTTCGAAGAATCTCAATTTCTTTATTCTTTTCTTCTTGAAGATGCTGGAGCTTCTACAAAACCAAATAAATAAAAAAAATATATCCTCTTATAACTATAAATGAAAAAGTATGTATGTATATCCATATGCCTAGAAATGCATATATGTACATAAATTGAGATGCTTCAGAGATAATTATATTTCATGACTTAGTTTCTAGGAATCAGAAATCTATTCTGTCATAGACCAACAAATAAAACAAGAAAATTATAATTAATTATTCTAAAATATTCTAAAATATGTTTTATTCTAAATTATTCTAAAATATTTAAGAAGATTAGATCAGACAATACAGCATACTGTGCAGATTATAGAACAGTACTGAGCTATGATCAAAGTGGTCAAATCAGATTGATCTGATAATAACTAAGATAAAACAAGTCAAAACCAGGCTGTTTAGTAAAGCATGGGGATAATGATTCCTGTTGAGTATTTGCATAGAGGGAATAATGCAAAATATGTTATATAATTTCAATTATTCAATTATTTTTTCCACCTCAATTTAGTTGTCCAACTGCTCAAATACAACTCAAGTCAGTGGCCCTGCCAGAGAAAAAGAATAAAGGGCATTTATCCATAGCCCCTGGCATTCAAACATTCTATATAGCTACTACATGAGGGACACCTGCTAAACCCATCACTAAATCTGCTCTCTTCAGGTAGCTAATGAACAAGCATAAAAAAGTCCATCCTAGCCAGTGCCTCTATCTCCATTTTGCATTACCAGGTTTGCTTTCTGTGGCAGGAGAAAATCAAAACTTGGAACACCCAGCTAGCTGCTGTGCCTCAAAATCAGCTGGGAATGAGAAAGCGGCAAGTAGCTTAAGGCTGGAGTTCACACCAATGGGAAGCTTGTACCTGTAATGCTGCATAAATACTTAATGGCATCCTAATAGCCATGCTTTTGTTCTGTGTGTAAAGGGCCCAAAAGCTAAAGGGTAGAACTGTACTGAAGAAATTCAAGACTCATAATGGCAATAACTGCTGCAGGTTTGCAATAATTCTGGATATTTTCCTTCCAAAGACTAATCTTTCTTTGCTCCCCAGTGAATGGTAACTAATTTATAGTTGACTAAATTTGAGAGGAATTGTATTTCCCAATTTTTTACTTTAGGAAAAGGTTTAGGTTTAAATGAACTATCAATACTAAAAAATGTGAAACTACAGAGGAGCCTTGTACATTTTTTTCAGGGCTATGAAATAAATGGATGACTTGCAGGCAACCTCCTCCTGCAAGTGAATCTCAGATGAGAGAAGCATTTATTGAACATCTCTTTCTTTTGAAATAGCTCTTTGGGATGTTTTCTCCTCACTCTTATCCCAGCATAAGACAATGTTAAAACAGAATTTTTATTTTATCTGGTAAATTGATATAGCTGCCCATCTCACATATGTGACTACATGTAAACAGAGTAGGTCAAAATATCTGCAGTCAAAACATCTTAACCTTTAAACCACTTTACATTTAGGAAAACAAAACACTTACCTTTCTATAGATATTTTGAGGGAGTGCTGTGGGGTTAGCCTGTACTTTCAGCGTTTTGGTCTGCAGCCTTTCCAGTTTAGTATTGAACTGAAATTTTGTTAAAAAAAGAGCTAGTGTATTGATAATGTAAATAAGAGAAAAAGCTGCTCTGCAATTAATGCTATTTTAATGTATAAGCAACTCTTGGCTAAGGATGTTTACATTAACACAGGGAAAACAGCTTCTCATTTGGCCATGAAGTGCAAATGAGTAAAATTGACTCATTACCATCACATGGTATTATTGGTTTTAGAGAGCTGTTACAAAGATAATGTAAAAAGAGAATTTCCCCAAAGTTTAATGCAGAAAAGCAAGGCATAAAAGTAATACATACAAAATCAATGTGATTAAAGGCATCTTAATTGACTGGGTCATGTCTTTGTTTACTGCTCAGAATTGAAGACTTTGTTGAAAGTGATAAGGGAAAAATGCAGCAGTAAGAACAAAGAGAGAAAGATATTTAAGGCTGTAATCCTAATAAACTATCAAAATTATGATATTAGCACAAACTCTTGAAGGCATGAATACATTTAGTACTATGGAGCATAAAATACTCTAAAATAACTTTTTTTACTACATTCTGAAAAAAAAAGGAAGCAAAAGATGAAACAAAAAACATACTTTTGCCACTTTAATATTGAATTTGTTTACTAACATTAACTGGATATCATCTGCACTCCAATGATATTTCATTCAAACAGTAGATGACCATTACTCCTTCCTCAACAGGTCTTCATGGCAATTGTTTGGCTCCATATTCCTTCCCCCCACCATTGCTTCAGCCAGCCAGAAAAGGCAGGGGTCAGGTATGCAAGTAAAGGAACTAAAGTTACAGGGAACTCTGTCAACTTCTTCAGAAGTCACTGGCTTAAAAACCTCCTAGGCAAGACATTGTTTTGGTGATCTCACTGACTCTTGTCCAGTCAGCTTCCAGTTTATCCTGAATCATGTTAATTTACAATCTGAGACCCAATAATCTGTGGTGCAGAATCTCATGGCACTGCACATGCTAATAAAAGAGGTTATGAACTAATAATTCTAAGCATGCAAAATACTTTTTACAATTATAGAAACTATATGTAATATTGAAAAACAGTAATAATTTCCCTGTCATTCTCAATCTTAAATAAATCTTAGCACAAATTTCAACGTACTAGAAAGATACCATTCCTGAGGTATCTTCACTGATGTTTTGATCCCAAGTCAGTAAGAGAAAATATTATTTGTGACAACTCTGGCAAAAATGAATCTGAACTGAAAATGATGAAATATGAAAAATGTAATATGAATACATACTGAAATTGTATCAATTTCTACCTTAAAGTTATTCCTTGTCAGGTGTTTTTTTACATTTTGTAAAATGCAATGTTTTGATTTTGATCCACAATTTATAATTTATTCATGTAGCATATTTCTTGTTATTCTGGCATATTCTCAGAGTGTCATGAATGGCATACCTCTATTTGTAATTTGAATATCTCATTCTGCTTTTCCTTTTCTTGAGCTTTCAGTTGTTTAGTTAGTTCTAAAATATTTAGATCTTTCTTCTCCATTAGTTTCTTATGCTCTTCCATCTTGCTTTCAACTAATGCAATTAAGTTAATATATATAAAATTAAAAATAATGAAGCAAATCATTGCATTAATCAAATAGAATTATATACTTTATTGTTTTAATACCATCATATTAACAACAATCGTTCACTATAAGAAGTTTCAGTCTTCATTAATTCCTAAATGGCCTTCACCAAGAGGGGCTTGCAGAAGGAGGTGTTTCATAGTATTGGTACCATGACTAAAAAAGTGCACATTCTGGCCTTAACCCCTTTCACTTCATAAAATTAGGGTACCATAAACTGTTTCCTCTGGGAAAATTTCATACATTTTGGACAGTTCAAATCTGTTAACAACAGTTGGTCCTCCAAGTACACAGATGGTAAGCCATACAAGATTTTAAAAGTGAAAACTAACACTTGGAATTGCATCGGGAAACTTATTAGGAACCAATGCAAAATAAGTGTAATAGAGATTAACAATAGTCAACAAGTGGGCCATTGCATTTTCACCCACCTATAGTTCTGAATGATCCTCAAAGCAGCCCCATCTACAACAGATTGCCGAAGTCTACCTTCATGGGGGTGAACGGGCTGCAGCTGCTACATACCAAGAGAAGTTGAGGAAAGCTTGTCCTATTTATAACCTCCACTGATCATCCAGCAGTGCAGAAGGACTGACAAACTGTGATCAACTTCCTCAAGGGTGATGCTACCCCTCAGGAAACAAGAATGGAATGAACAGAAAACTATAAAGGACAATCAGTAACTCCATTTTTGCTAGGATTCAACTTTAGCATCTTTCATACCATCCAGATTGTAGTAACATCCTGAACTGGGATAGGTGCCATCTCCAGTTGCACTGCGGGTTGGCAATATCAATAAAGGGGAGTTAGGAGGAGCATGAATAATTCTTTCAAACAGCAAGGGTCATATTTACTTCCTTGGAGTCAGCAGACCAGAATTAATCTCAAATAACAGAACTAAATGATGCCACAGTCACCAAATCAGACTCTGCCCAGTAGAAGTCAAGTCTGATGAATCTGGGTGACTTAGTCAACAAATGTTGAATAAAATGGTCACCGTGATCACACGGGATGCTTCCATTCATCTTCCTTTAATAGTGAATTTGCTATGTTAAACAAGGATGATGATCAACAGCCTATTGATGTAATAAGGGAGAAGAAATAAAACACTTTGCCATCCTTTCCAGCATATTATAAACTGACATTTGAGCTTGTAATCTTGGTCAATCAAATTTACTTTTTATCTTTCCCTGTATTAGGTGTCATTGCTAATTTCATTTTCATACTTCTTATGGTAACAAAATTAGATTAAATATCTTGAAAACAATGTGCATTCACTCAGCAAAAAACAAAGTCCTTCTGAAGGCATGGGACAAGCCCAAATGCTTCTGTATTCTTCATATCTTCTTCATGTCTCCATATGTATAGATTAGAACATGTTGCTGCAATTAGCAGTTGTCCAGGAATTGGATAATTAAGTGGTTGCACATTCTGTCCTTATCCATTTGCCAAGGTCACCAAGGGCCACTGGGGGACTGTATACCTTGCTTCCCAGAAAGAACATACTAGTAAGAAGACAATCTGGCTCTCTACACTAGCTAAAGCAAAAGCAGCTGTTACAAACTTGCTTGTCTCCTCCCTGCCAAAAAGAAAAATCAGATCCTATTTTTACAGTTGCTCTGGTGTCAAGAGTAGAAAACCACTGAATTCTTGCTTTATCCATCAGCTATCCATGAAGGACCACCAGCTGCTGCTCAGAGACTAGCTTGCTCTGAATTATGGGTAAATTATAGCAAT
Organism: Crotalus tigris; assembly: GCF_016545835.1. Lineage (NCBI taxonomy): Eukaryota > Metazoa > Chordata > Lepidosauria > Squamata > Viperidae > Crotalus > Crotalus tigris. Next base: position 335,155 of record NW_024097936.1, read on the forward strand.
GGATTGATGGTTTTGTTGTAAACTTGAAGAAATCCCTTCCTTCCTCTTCCCTTTTGCTAGTATATTTTCTTTACTGTTTTTAAGCAGAAGCAAAAGCTAATTTGTTTTTTAGCTGATGTAAAGGTTTTTTTTATGACACAATTCGTATCTGAAAGGCAGGACGAACAAACTGTGTTACTCATCTAAAACTGCCTAATTTGCTAGAATGGAAAATAAATTATTAAAGATGTGCAGAGCATATATGTAGAGCTTTACACTTACTCTCTTTTTTAGCTGGGAATAGATATTTTTGAAATACTTGAAATATGTAATTCTCAATCTTTTATTAGTTAATTATAAATTTATTAGTTAATTATAAATTAATAGTGCACTCAATGAAGGCTGTGCCTTACACTCTGTATCTCTCAAACACTGTATACATATTATTATGCTTACGTTGCTTGTTCATGTCGCTGTGAAGTTTGCTCTGTTCATGGTTGTGTTCCTTCTCCTTGTTTTTTATTTCCATAATGAGTTTATCAACCATATTTTCATGTTCCTATGAATTTATTGAAATATATAAGTCTTTGCAATTGATTTATCTTAACATAATTTTCATTCAATGCAAATTGCTTTTTTTTTTTTTTACTGAAACTTTAAATTGGGTTCCTCAAGGAGTTCCTTTAGCACTGGGATCATTCTGGCACCTATTGGTCACTTTAGGTGGTACGGGCATATCTGAACCCGCTGCCTCCTGGGCATGGTCTTCCAGAGCCATGGGCAGATGGAAAGTGCAATTCTTTTAAACTGGGCTCTCCTCCTGTACCTACCAGTATGACAATCTCTAGTTTGGAAACCTGAATCAAGAGCTGACTAAAAGTGATGGAGACAGGCAATGTGTGTTTGTGAGTGAGTGATGGGAGGCTGGTGGATGAAAAATATGAGCTGATTTTCTTGATTTCTTCACAGTGGAACCCTCCTTGTGCCTATCAGCTGTGATTTGGGCTTCTTTTGAACATAGGGAATAGGGGTCTAGCTGTCTGTCAAAATCTGCCTTCTCCTACCCCTCTCCAGGCCACGTTGAGGAAAATGACAAATTCTTTCCTGTTAGCTGGTAAGGTCTGGTGGGAGAGGAACTAAGCCAAGAGAATTCACCAATACTTGTCCTTAACGTGCCCTCCAGATTGTAGCAAATCTTATGCTAGTATCTTTGGATAGCATTTTAACTTGGCTAGAAGGAAATCTGAATGCCTATAGATAGGCACCAGAAAACTAGACTGGGGAAAAGGGGGAGAGGGGAGAGGGGAGGGGAGGGGAGGAGAGAGAGAGAGAGAGAGAGAGAGAGAGAGAGAGAGAGAGAGAGAGAGAGAGAGAGAGAGAGAGAGAGAGAGAGAGAGAGAGCATGCAACGGATTGAAGGTCTTCAAATACCACTCTCTTCAAAAGAAATCAAGCCAGTCTTAAAGCAACAAAAATCCTCTCGAACTCCACACAAAAAGAAAACAATTTGCAAATCCTTCCCTTCCGTGAGGGCATTGCTCAAAGAAGAACAAGTAGCAGGGTGCCACTTTGCAATTCTCTGACTGCGTGCTGAAGGGGAAGTAATGACTCAAATCTTGTCAATTTATTTCATGTTTCTTTGATCTGAACTACTAGGTTTCAAGCTTTAAAGAGCTAGGATAAATCCTTTTATAGTGGAATCAACAGGAATGTATGCATTTGTCTGATTGTATGAAAAACAAATTGTTTTTCATACAATCAGACAAATTGTCTAAATTTTTGCAGAGAAGTAAGTAGTGTTTCCCTTTTATCAGTTACAAACAGTTTGCAACATCAGTCTAAAAGCCAGGAGGTAAGGTGACGCTTCCCGACAGTAGGAAAACAGATTGTCCACAAATTCTGCAAAGTTCAATCACTGCAAATGAAACCATGATGTGGCTCAGAAGCACTGCAGCTTCTGAAATCACACACTGCAGCTTCTGACCCAGAAATAAATCTATGGAGCCTCTTCAATGTTCTAATAAGATAATTTTCCAAGCCTTTTTAATGGGAATTTGAACATAGGTTTGCATTCAAACATTATGCTTTAGTAGTAAAGGGCAAAGTCTTCCTTCCAAACAGTAAAGATGTTTGTATTTATACAATTGCCTTAAAAAGTCATAAAAATAACAAGCAAATTTTACCAATGTACATACTGTTGCTATTATGCACTTGCAAATAATTGCTCCATCCCACTTACAACTCCTGAAGACTGTCAGGAGCAAGTATAAAATTACCAAGAAACAATGCTGGCCTTTTTTGTGATGATGAGCCCCAAATAAGGCATTGAATATTAATCCAACAGTCTATTATGCTTGTATTTAAGTCATTAATGAACAGTAAGGAAGATGGAAGTGATTACTATAAAAATCAGAAAATCATCTAAAGAAATCATCCCTAGAAATCAGGAATAAGAAGTTTTGAAAACAGAGTGCTCCTACCTTTTCACGAGTCTTCAATTTCTTTTCTAAAATCTGGACTATGTTTTTGAGTTTCTCATTTTCATCTATATAAGGATATTAATATTATAAAATAAGAGCAATAAATAAATTCCCAACTGTTCTGAACTCTAAAAAATAGAGAATAGCTTAGCTCCCTCTTCTTTGTGGCAACCCCTGAGATATTGGAACACTGCTATCATGTCACCCCTCGTCCTTCTCTTCATTAGACTAGACATTCCCAACTGTTCCTTATATGTTTTAGCTTGATTTAAACTGATTTAAAACTGCAAGGCCAAATAAATTAAGGGGGTCTTGCTTAAGACAACAAGAGAAGACAAAAGTTAAAGGTTCCTGAATCTTTTTACTCTCATATTCTCCCTCAACTGGATATGCTTGCAAAATCAATTACTACTGCCGTAAAAGAATAATATATTTTTTACTTGTTTTTATGGAATAATATTCTTGGAAAGGGGATGCAAATCAGAGAGTGGCAATAGAACTGAAAATATTTATGAAGTAACTTAATGTCTGAAGGATGATTTGGATAGGAAAGATGCTTCTCATGAAAAACACTCTTCTTGTGCTGTACTGATAAATTGTTCATGATAAATTGTTCCCCCCCCACCTCAAGGATGAGGCATACATTCTCTGGCTATATAGGTGGTCCTTGACTTATGACCACAGTTGTGACCAGAATTTCCACCACAAATCGTTGCAATTCTAAGTAGAGTCACCATGAGATTGAATGCAATTTTATGACCATTTTTACAGCAGTCATTAAGCCAATCAAGCTTCCCCAGTGGGCAGTTTTTGCTGGAAACAGGTAAAAAAGCTCACAAATTATGATCATGTGACCATAGGATGCTGCAACTGTTTGTAAATGTGAGTCGGTTACCAAGCACACAAGTTGTGATCACGTGACTCTGGGGGTGGTGTGATGGTTGTAAGGGTGACCACAGATTGTAAAGCGCGTTTTCCAAGGCCATTGTAACTGTGAACTGTCATTAAATAAATAGTTTTAAGTCAAAGACTACCTGTACAGGATCTGTTTCTCAACCTACTAAAAATAACACTCTACGAAATCACATTGCACTTATTTACCTCTCAAATTATACTGGTCTTCTATAGTTTGTTGAAGACCTTTAATCACATTCTGGAATGTAGCACTGTCTTTTAAAAAGAAAAAAAGAAAAGAAATTAATATATTTATTTTAAAATTGTTGTTATTTTGATAATTATATGAACTTTTTAAAATTATTGGGCTGAGGAATACATGCTTCTAACATGGGTATAATGAAAGCAACCCCAAATTTAATATCTGAAGTATCATTTTTTTCTAGTTTAAGTTTGTTTAAGTATCAGCAATTGTACTTAAAAATGTACTGCATTGTCCTGTTCTATCTCCAGTTGCAAATAGTGGCCACAAGATGGACCTCTGGTATCCTTAATTTTCAGACCATTTACTCATAACATTAATTTTAAAATTAAAATGTGAAACACTGCTTCTTAAAAGTTCAAGGAATACAAATGTGATGAGTTTAAAGTCCTATTATATTTTCCATTTCTGGAAAGATCTAAAAATGGTACTAAAATATTGATTCTTCTACAGAAGTGATGAAGAATCTTTTGAGCCCGGCATCTGAAAAATTCAGAAAATGCCAACTTCTGTCAAATGCACACCTGAACAAAAGAGAAGCAATTCTTTACACATTCATTTTTTAAAAAAATATAGTTTCATCATATGTGATCCTCAGGATCTGCTCTGTGCTGCTAACCTTCAGGTGGTGTTCCCTTTCTGTAAACAGACTCCTGAGATCTACCTGAGGCAGTTCTAGGTCACATGAGATCTTCATTCTTGAGGTGGCTTTGGAGAATCCTCTTCTTCAGCCTCTTCAAACCAACATCCCTTACAATTTTCAGAGGCTATGAAGATCACATGCCATGTAGGACCCAAGGGCTGTGCAAGATTGCGTGATCTCCACAGCCTCTGAAAATTGCACAAGATGGTGCAATTTCCAAATATAGTGGGCTTTCAGTAATAGTTGCTGTCAAGAGTTGGTGAATGCTGGTGTGTTACCCAAATGTCAGTCCTGTTACCTTTGACACACGTGTCATAAGTTCACCACCCACTGTCTGCAATAATGAACAAATGCCCAACAATCTTCCAGCATGGTATATCTATTATGATAGTGGGCAAGATGTGTACAGTGCAGAGGGCAAGGTGGAGAGAAGGGGACTGCTTCAGATGGAGCAACATTTGCCTACATCACAGCAATACATTTGGCAGGAAGAAATAGCAAGGTAGTATGTATGGCTATAGAGAGCCAATTTGGTATAGTGTTGATCTGGGAGGTCATGAATTCTTGTCCTTCCTTAGCTCCTTCCTCTCAGCCCTGAGAAACAAGCAATGGTAAACCACTTCTGAAAAACATAGCCAAGAAAACTGCAGGGACTTGTCCATGCAGTCTCTGAGAATTGGACATGACTGAATGGAAGAAAAAGAAAAGTATGATTATCACAGCTGTTCCATATCTAAAGATCTGAGCAGTGGTGGGATTCAGCCAGTTCGCACCAGTTTGGCAGAACCGTAGCTAATTTTTTGTTGTCCAGGCCCAGAATGGACTTCCAGAAGCAGCATCTACACAGAGGACCAGTTGTTCACATATTTGAATCCCACCACTGGATCTGAGGCTTAGTTACTGTGATCTTTTTCATTCACCTGTTAGCAATATCCAGAGCCATTCTAAAATGGCAGTGAACTTCACTCCCCAAAAGATCCAATTGCTTTTTAAATAGTGGAAATGTATAGGGAAGTGCTCTTCCCACTACAAAACCCCTATGCTTTGAATGCCAGCTCCTTTTGGGCTGGTGCAACAACAAGGAAAAGTTCATTGCCACTAGGCAGAGTATTGGGGCTGCTCTGCTGTTGAACTATCTTCATTACACAAAGATAGTATCCACATACACATTTTATGGATCCAACACGTGTCTGGTGAAAAATACTGCCAAGGAAATGAAGGCTTACCTTGTTTAGCCATCTCTTCCCTTGATTGGCTTATTGTTAGCAATTTATTTGTTTTGTCCAACTCAAGATTCAGAACATGATTTTTCCCATGAAGTTCTGACATTTTCTGTAAGAAATTATTTGAATACCAAATGACATCTCCTTCCCAGCTCAATTATTTTGTCAGAAAAATCTATTTTTAAAAAATACATGCTGAATGTTTACTGACATTTGTCAAGTATTAGAAATCTGAAAGCATGACCCTTAAAAAAAACCAGAATGATCTTGGATGTGCTTCACAGAGAATGGTGAATTTAAAGGGACTGATTTCATAGCCATTCTGAAACTGAATACTGACTGATTAAAACAATAATAAAACAACAATAAAATTTGTTATCTAACTATTGGGATTCAGGACAGGGATTTTGTTAAGCTCTTTTCCAGAAATTATTTTTGAAGAAATGGAATCCAAGAATTCCTTATGAAGGTAAATCTGACATGCTTTCTATTGACCTATGGATCTTCCACCTGAAGCTTAACTCATTATATTAAAAAGGTAAGTGAAATAACAGCCCCATAATGCTGAGAGAAAACAACTGATTCAGTCTCTACTGAATCTACTTCAAAGTTAAAAAGCATTTTCAGTTGAAAATTTAATTGACTTGAAGAGATGAATCTCTTAAATGAGATCAGAACTTATGCAGAGCTTGGCTACATCCACTTCACTTTTCTATTCCACTGCATAATCAGACCACTAAAGGGAGGGACTTCAAAGGCATAGTGAAAGAAAATATTTATTTATTTATATATTTTATATCCACTCATCTTGTTATCCAGAGGGACTCTTATTGAGTTGCTAACTTTCTAGGAAAATATAAGAATTTAGATATAATTTTTTTTTACTTCATTTTTTACCATTTCTATATGTGAGAAGTCTTCTAAAAGTTTGTCAAGATTCACCATACTAGTTTTCTTCATGTTGCAAGACTGCTTCACAATTTGCTGTATATCAAAGAGAAATATGTATAAATTATGCTATCTTAAGTGTAATGGTCTATTCCTTTGCCAGGAGAAGCAATTTCCATGGGAAGAATTAGCATTCTTTTTTTTTTTTTTAACATGGTAAGAAGTGCCACAGCTAAAATTTAAAACATATGGCACAAATGTTACAGCCATTTTTGTAGACAAGGCCATGCCTTGTATTCAGCAATGCTTATTGTTAAATTGTTAAATATGCTAACAATATTGCTATTGTTAAGTATGTGTAAGATTCCTATCTTAGACTCAAGTATCAATATCAAGAATATTGATATTTAAAAATTATTAAAAATTTCGTATTTGGGTTAAATAGCTCTGCTTGCATAATTTCAGTTTGTTTATATACTATTGATATTTTAAGCTCTTCCCAGTTATAAATTCATCAGTGTATTTTTATTTATTAAATTTATATGCTAGCCATCTCACTGTTGAAGCAACTCCACTTATGTTATTTATCAAGTCTGTGTTGTGTTATGCTAAAAAAAAGTCTTGTTCTTCGAGTTTGTTGAAAGTTTGTTGTAGTTTAAACACTGAATGTACTAGTTCCATGATGATCTGTATACATAGTTAACATTGTTTCTTATGCAGAACAGCTTGCCCAGGTGAAAAAATTAAAATGCAATGCTGCTTTGAGCACTGACATTTTCTCTGATTTGGCTATCACTAGCTATGCAAAGTCTGTTTTTTTTTTAAAATAACTGAAATTTAGACAGTTGTAAATAACATTTTCAATCAGTAATAATTTTGCCTTTAGGGAACCAAAAAAAGGCAGGGTTTTTTTGTAGAAACTTATTATCTGTTATTTTTGTGTGTGTATAACATTAGAGATTGCAATGTATTGTGCTATTCTTATCATTTAACTGCAGACTAGACTGTTGTAGAGAAGTCCCCAAATCGCCATCTAGCATTTAGTCAACACTGATAAATGTTATCAGTTTTTTTCCATAAAATATTTGAAATTATTACAACATTTCCTGAATAACATCTTATGTAGTATAATATATGCATTGTTTTTTTCTATACTGTGAGTGGCTTTCTAAGTATTTAGGCCTTGAAACCAGAATATAAACCTACAGTATTGATAAATATGTTTAAAAGTTAAAATAATAAAAGAGGAAGAACAAAATTGTTCAGTAAGAATATGTCACCATTTTCTATATATCCTGGAAAAATAGTGCATCATTTAAAAGTTATATTTTAAAGTTAACTTGCACTTAAACTGAGGAAAATATGGTGGGTGCGAGTGATAATTCTATGAGAGAAAGATGCCTGTAGTTGCATCTCTATTTTTTGTACTTATCTCTGCAAAAATTAGTTGGAGATTATGTTTAATTTAATTATGTTTAATTTGTAAAAAAGGAGCTATGCCCTGTCCCTGTTGGTTTTTAACATTAAAATAACCCTTGAAGGCAGAAGAGCAGGCCAAGTGTATGTTTTATCCATTAGTTGGCAATCTCATTTCTGAAGGAAACTATCTGAATATATTTTGAAGTGAATGGAAAATAAGTTGATAATATGAGCCACAGAATGCCCAGTGAGAAGTTGTTTACATTAAGAGAGAAGGCAAGAGGCTCTGAAGGTCAATGGGCTTAATATTTATGCGGCATCATAAAGTGACACACAAACCAGAGATAGAAACCACCCTGAAACTGAACTGTCAGGCAGGGAAAAATCTGGCCTAGGACATCAATTTATGGAATGTACCACTCATAATCCAGAATTGGGGGGGGGGAGACACACACACTTTCATGCCTTAGGCATGAAATCTGGCTGGACAACTTTGCGCCAGACACTCTCTCTCAGCCAAACTCATCTTGTTAGTATGGGGAAAATAGGAGGAAGAAAGAATATTAGGTATGTTTGCCACCTTGAATTATTTATATAAATAATAAAGGTAGGCTAAAAAAAAGAAACAAGCTTGAATTTTCTACAAATTTGAAAGAAAGAAGAATCAGCTGTGTTTTGTTGTAAGAGAAAGAGTGGATGAAAGTTTACTTCCTAAAGTACGCCATTTAATGGGTCAATCATTGTATAATAGACGTTTGTTTACAGCAAAAAAAGGTCCTCCAATCCTTAATAGTTTGCTTTTTTAAAACCAGAGACCATAATCTATGCTCATTACGATACATGTCTGCAAGCCTAAGAAATTAATGCTAGGTTTTAATACTTGGAAATATTAAACGATACCAAAAGCAACTTCGCCAGGTTCAGGTTCAGGTTGATTAATTTAATGAATTCTAGGGAACACACTTAATGAGTGCTAACCAGAGATTTTAATGACAAAGAGCACAGAGATTAGATATTCCAACTGGCTGTTTACTTGCTGTTTTAACTCTTGATATTGATAGAAATAGCTCCCTAACTTGTACCAAAGGTAACATCCAGTTACACCATATCCTCAGGTCTGTTCTCCGACTGGAAAAGTGGGAAGACCTCCCCCCCCCATCTTTAGCAGAAACCTGGTGGTTCTATCAATTTATTTAGATTCAAGATTGCTGTCAGATAGGAAGATATCCATACACCTGGAATTCATAAAACAAGAAATAAAGAAACTACTAATTCAAGCAACAAACCTCTGGCCATTCTTACATTAATAATTAATCATTAATAATATATTGTATTTCATCTTCCCAAATTCTAATTAAAAATATCTCAGACTAATTTTTAAACTGCATTGTTGCTATTCAATACTTGATGATTTGTTCCACATATTTGAGTTTTATCTCAGATCCTCTGAAATGTACTATTAGCTTAAAAACTATTATTATAGAGTTTCCATATTTACACTTCAGTTTTAGCCCCCCCCCTCCTTTTTGCAGTACAACCATTTTCCTTCCTACTTTTTCTGATGGAGAAGAAGAAAATCCTGTTTGATATTTCATAGTTTATTAATGAAGACCCAATTTTAAGTCAAGGATCATTTATTAGCAAACATCAGAATGCCCACCAGATAAGAACCTTGAAATGAGTTGATTTGTTCACAAATGAAATAATAACTTGAAAAGGATAGTTCCTCCCCCCCTCCACTGAAAGTCTAATTTTCATTAAGACTTGCTCAGCTTTCTTTTTCTAGGCTTTGATTTTATGTGACCCAAGATCTTGCCCCCTAATCCTCTATTACAAAGAAAATTGTTCAGGAATCATGAATCCAAAATGTTCATCACTCAAGTGCACCTGAGGATCTCTAAACTCTTGTGTGAAGTTTTCTGTAGAAGTGGAATGAGTTTTTACATGTGTCACAATCAGAAATGTGGAGTCCTTGGACCTCTCTTTGGTTGTTTGCTTGCAGATGTTTCTATCTGACTAGGTAACATCATCTGTGTATTGATGACGTTACCTAGTCGTGTTATGAAACATATCTGAGAAAACGTCCAGATTCATCAAGGGCTCTGTAGTTCAACTCTGAGCTACATATATTCTCTTCTGTTGGTATAACCAGAAGTTCACAATGAAGCCAAAACATATCCTGTGGTATTTAGATAAATTTTCCACCTGCCATGTCCTACATTGTGAAGATTTCTTGTGATATTTAAAATTTATTCAGTAATTTATATGCTTCCTTTTGAAACAGATGGCAAGATGTAAAAATTCTATGTGGAAATTACAGCTGCCAATCATGCTTTATGTACTTTCCAGGGTTTTATTTATATTGCACAGAAATGACATGTAAAAATGGCATCCATTGACAATACAGTAAACTATGTTTTTTAAAAAATTGTTTCTTCCCCTTCATTGTAAGAGTTTGGCCACAAATTATGCAACAACACCATGATGAATTAAAGAAAATAAATTTATTTAAACTTTGAGGAAGGAATCAGAACACTGACATAAGGCAAGTTAAATACGTAAAACAGAAATACACAAATCTTCATACTGTGATATATTGTTTTACATAACCAGAAAAGTACCAAAGGACATTCTGAGATTGATTGAGGTATTTAACTAGTTTTTGGTGATGGAAAAAAACATCCAACAAGAGCAATACAATATTAATTTCTCTTGTCATTAGAGCGGCTTACATAGCTTTAATTGCAATATGCCTAAAATGAAAGGTTTCAGCTATTAGACAAAATACATCTTAAATACAAAGGCCAAATGCAAGCCTAAGAATGAATATCAGAAAAGGTTATTTCTGAAGCACTGACTTGATTCTGAGCAACTTTCTTCCTTTTAAGATGCTTATACATGATGCAGTTTCCAGCTAAAATGTGTATTTCTACTCAAAGCCTACTTATTTAACACAGGATTAACATAGTGGCTGAGAAACAGGTTCGTGGTCATTTTTAGTTTTCTGCACCATTTCATATATTTACTAAAGCTTGCTATGATCTGCTCACTTGCTGTTCTTTTCATTCTAGCTGTTCTTTGCTGACAGAGTCAGCTACAACCTGCTAATGTGTCCCACCATCCTCTTTCCATCTCCCAGATTTTCTAGTGACAATTAGCTGAGTGAGATAAGTAACTATATGGAAAAAAGAGTCAGTTTTTAAAAAATGTAAAATAAATGAAGCTTACATTCTTTTTCTGTCATGGTGTCATCTCAAGCGACTTTATTGAGATATACTATGCGAACTTTTTACAAACTTCACCCTTATTAGTTAGGTTGGCCAACGTAAAAGCCCACCTCATAGAAGTTGGCCCAGTAGCACATATTATGGCTTATTTCTAAGTAAACCAGAAACAATTGCACTACACTTGTTTTTAAGACTGAAGGCTATAGCAAATACATGTAACAAGACCTTCAGCTTACTTCTTTAAAACAAATCAAAACAATACTAACAAAACCACCGCCCAGGTATAATATCAACATATTTCCAAGAAGGCAGTTGTAATCTACATACTATGTTCATTATTATCACAGCTTATCAAATGGCCATTAACTGTAATGGCCCACAAAGGGAACAACAATGGAAAGGCAGGATTTTTTTCTAGATTTAAATCCTTTTAAGACCAGTTTAGAGGCAAATCCTAGGCATTCCTCCCCCTTTCCCAAAGTTTTTTTTTTTTTGTGGGTTCCCATTATTGTGATCAGTGCAAAATATCTGCACCCTTTCCATAAAGGGACAACTATAATCATCTCCTAGTACCTCTGAATTCACTATGTTTCCTCATTCACATTTTTGCTCCTGTCAGGGATTAGTGGCTTGGTGATATAATGCATGTTTTATGTGCAGAAGGGTCCACGATTGACCCGACATCTTTAAAAAACATAGACTCAGGCAATAGGTAATGTAAAAAAACCTCTGCTAAAGCTCTCAGGCAAGCTAAGTTCAATAAGAGATGTCTATCAGGGCTAAGGGGAGAAGCTTTCTGAATCAGAACAAGGAACCTTTATAGGGCACAACACTTTCTACCTCTAGGTAATAAACTCCCAGATCAAATCAGTGACTCTGGGAAGTTAGTGTAACATTTCCGTGAGGTTTAGGAACGGTCACCTTCCGGCTAAGGCTAAGAGTAAGATTAGCAGTCTGGAAAACAGCAAGGAAAAAAACCAAGCAGACTGCATATTTGAAAAGGTCTTGGAATTTAAACCTGGTTCATGTAAACAAAATATAAAATCTAAGTATATTAAGGCGTACCTTGAGAAAGGAACAGATGCATGTAAGGCTTAAGCATAATAATTCTTTAAAACTTTCCTACACTCAATATTAATTGGCAAATTATCCTAAATTAAAAAGTTGTACTGTTTATAATACTGTTCTGTTGAATTTTGTATTTTTATTTGATTCAAAATCTAAAATGCTGATAACTTTGATTCTATATTAATATTAGGTATTTTAAAAAAAAATAAAGGATGTAAACGCTTTCTTGTAAAGAACACTATTAAATTGCCTATTTAGTCATAAAAAATTAATTGTATTCCTAAAAAGCCCAGAAATTCCAAATCTATCTTAGGTTTTACTGCTGTAAAATAGTAAAAAAAAATTCAACGTTGTAGGTTTTTGGTTTGCTACAAAATGTAAAAATATGAATAGTGCTTTTAAGAAATGATCAACCCCCACCCCCCCCAGCAGTGCTGCAATTTAAAATTCTCTATAGCTTTGGTGGAGATATAAAAATGTTTTCCTTATTCTTTTGATAACTGCTACCCTAATTGCAGCAGACACATTCCATACATTGATCATAATAATTAAACCTCAGTGTGCAGTCCAAGTATAAAATATTCATGCTTGCTTATCTGAAGCATTAAAGTAGATTTATATTTATATTAACTATAATAATCATTTATTTAACAAAACTCTTTTTGCTTCTTTATCTAATCTTTCATTCTCTAATTCCCAGTATAAACATCTCAAAATGTTCAAACAAGCGAGCAAACAAACAACGTTCCACACCTGCTATTAGCTTTTTGAAGAAAAAATGATTTACAATGCATGACACAGATACCAATGTGTTTGGGAGAAGCCCAAAGCAACACCTATAACAAAAGACAGTCATGCTACTGAATCAGCACCAGCAACGTTTGATTAGACAATATTTACAAGACACAAAAGCAATACTATGATTGATTCAACAACACAGGTAAAAGTGGAAAGGACCACATCATCACCAACCATCTGAAACTATTGGACACCTTGGCTCTGGTCAAAGATAGGAACATGGAATTCCCTTTGGGAATTGGCCTCCCCATTCACATAATAAGTGTTCTGCAAACTTCAGAAGTTTTCTATAACACTGTAATGAACTGGAAAACTCCAATTCCATATGTGTTTTGGGCTTCTGTATAGCTGGGGATAATACTATTTCCTATATACTAAAAAGAGAGAGAGAAAGAGAGAGAGAGAGAGAGAGAGAGAGAGAGAGAGAGAGAGAGAGAGAAACCTATGACAAGATTTTGTTAAGCTGCTCTGTGCTCACATAGCCAGAAGACATGATGAATTCTTTGTCTGGCACACGGAGAGCTGTTTCATTGAGAACAAGGCCTTGTGGAGACTGTACCACATGAATGGAGGTATAGTCTGCCACAGGTATCTCAGAAGCTTCTGGATCTTTTTCTTCTGCAGCTGTTGCTACCATAGCAGGGCTCATAGGATGAATGACAAGGTTATCGGTGGTCAAGTAAGCATCCTCAGAAAAGCTCTGGACTTGAACTTCTGGCTCATCTTCTTTGGGAGGTGTCACAGTGACACATTTTTTCACATCCAACTCACAGAAATAGGCATTGTCCATGGCCAAGGTTGGCTGACACCATGCAAGTGGTTCTTTCTGAGCTTCACTTTGAGTTTTCCCTGTCTTCATTTTTTGTCCTGGGGATAGCACAACACTTCCTCTTGGTGTAATGTTGCTGACCTGTGTATAAAAGTCAATGTTCCTTACTGAACTTTGATTGCTTAACTGGGTCTGGACAAGCGGATTGGTTATCTCGGTGGCAGGAATATGGGATTTAAGGTCTTGTTCTTTGGATGGATTATCTAATGGCAAGCAGGCAGATGCATCATCAAGACCTGGCATTGATTTATCAATGTTTTTTTGATCAAGGCACAAGAGATCCTCTTCTTTATCATTTACCTTTTTGGACTGATCAATGTCAGAAGTTCCATCACATGTATCACTTGCACTGAAATCAGTCTCTGGGATATCAGGCTCACAGCAACTGGCCCGTCCAGAATCATCATCCCTCACTGCAAGGCAGCCATGAGATTTCATGTGGACATCACCAAGAAGCCTATCAGTATCTGATCCTTCAGTTCTATCTTCAGCTTCATCTATATCCAGCTCAATAAATTCCACCCAAGAGTCATCTCCATAAAGCTGGGGCATGTAGCTACCATGACTTGCTAAAATGGAATTAACTTCATCCAGTTTTCCTTTCTGAAAACAAACGTTTAAAAACAAAAGAGTAATAATTATTGTTGAAATTCATTCATATATGAATTCTATATGCATGGCAATAGTATTTACTGTACTCAGACAGAATTATTCAGTTTCCTAATTAAAAGATCATACAAATTATGGCCCCAGACTTGAAACCTGAAGTTTCAAGAAGTTTCAAGGATGGAGGAAACCAGAAGTCATTTTAGACCCAATACATGTAACATTTATTTCTGTAGAAGTCTATAATACTGGTAAAGGTGGAAGGAAAGAGAAAAGATGAGGACAACTAGCTACAAGATAGATGGATACAATTACAGAGGTGATGGATGCATCCTTGGAAGTCCTGAAGAATCAGTTTGAGGACAGAGTATGCTGGACAATTTTTATATATATATATATATATATATATATATATATATATATATATATATATATATATATATATATATATATATAAAAATTACATTAAAAATTGAAGAATCCTGGATATATACATTTCAGTAAAAAAGGAAGCGATCACCAGGAAATAAAACACCAAGGTTTTAATAAATAAAATCAAGCTTTCGATAGCTAACATCTGCCATCATCGTCAGGATACAAGCCAGCTAGTGAGGAAACAAGGTCCATGCGTAGAGTTTAGGTGTGGCTATGCTTATAAGCAGGTTTCCTCACTAGCTGCCAGCATCATCAGGGTAGTCTCCAGTCGATGGGAGAAGCTATTTATAAATGTGGCGTTCTTTGCGCCCGGCTTCTTGACCTCGTCATGGGTCCCAGCCAATCCACCTGCATTTTGATCGTGGTTTCTGTGTTGCAAGCTGTAATTTCCTCACTTTCCTTACTTGTGTGGTACCGCAGCTCTTCCTCCCTTCTTTGCATAACTGTAAGTCGGGGGGACTCCTTAATTCCACATAATTAGATGTGCACTGTCTGTGTTTATGTTGTTTATTCTCCTCATCCTCCTTCTTAGTACTCCCTATTTCTCTTCTCCTCCCCGTTTCTGATTACGATCCTCTTTCAAAACTATATCCTCATTGTTTGTCTCTGTAGCCCAAGATTCCACTGTGTTTACATCATCCTGTTTCCTGATCCTTCGTATCACTTTATTAACTCCCTTTTCTATTTTCTCTTCAATGGGGGTGATTTTAACACCCTCTTCAGAATTCGTGGCGCCCACAAATTGATTGCTGACCCCTTTTCCCAAGGGGGCTGTCCCTTCACTGTTGTTTGTGTATTCGCTCATTACTTGGGGGTATGCAATCTTCCTTAAAAGGAGAGAGGCGGAATCCTTACGGTCGTGACTTGCATCTCCTTGTGCATTCCTATGGGGAGTCGTTCCTCTCAAATGTCTGTAGGAGCGTGTGGAAGCTCTAAGATTATAGCGAACAGGCTTCTCATCTCCCCGTTGTTCTCCTGCGTTCCCAAGGCGATAACAGCTCAATCGGGAAATGTCATTAGTGAAGTTAGTTGCAGGATCGCCGGTGGAATTACACGTGGCATTCCAATCCTTCGAATCATGATTGTTTAATAACCCGAAGTCTATACCAGATCGCTTTTTTGTCAAACTCCTCGCTGTTCTGGAATAGCTGCAGACAGCTGTGGATGGCTCTAATTTGAGCTGATACAAGGCAAAAGATTTCTCTCTCCCATATTTGGGCAACAGGGTATAACATACAGCATTCTAGATAACTCCTCCCCTGTTTCTTCCCTCCCTAACACAGCTGGCAAAAGTGAGACAGAGCCTGTGGCCTAGAGGTTAATACATCTGCCTAACATGCAGACAGCCCAGGTTCGAATCTCAGAAGGGTATGTCTGGTTGAAAAGAGCTAAAGAGTTCGAAATAGCTATTCCAGTTCTCCCTTAATTCTTTGCTAAAAGTTGACACCAATTTGACGGCACATAATCAATTAATCAATCTCAATCCCTAACTGGAAAGAATAAAGGTGTAAACATTTATTACATAAATTTATGCCACTAATTGGGCAACACTTTTCCTTAGATATTAGACCATTTTAGAATATTTAATCCATACCTGCTATGCAGACAAACCTTCAAATATACTGATTTTGTACAACAGCAATCAATTTCTCATTACCTTTAAAAGGTCTGGATCAATTCCTTTAATTTTGGGCACTGGAACAGGAGGAAAGATCAGTATTTTCAGCCTTAAAAAGAAAGATTAACATTTAAGTTCTAGGACTTCTAAACTGATCAAGAGTAATACAATAAAATTGCTTATTTTGGGAAGATGGCTGTATTTTGGCAAGTCCCAAACTGGCAGTTTTGGAACCCCAAATATGTAAAATTCTGAACTGTGCCATTTCAGATTGTCAGCAAGACATCCTATTCAACCTCATAAAAAAGGCTCTGACTTACAGAAAATTAAGTAATCTTAAAAATATTTAGTTCAGATCTATTGCTAATACATTGCACTCAAAACCCAGCATCTTTAAATAACTCCTTTATCATATACTACAGTTTATGAATACTAAATTCTGCTTTAATACGTTTTCAATCTAAGCTTGGAGTTCCAGATTTTCTTGAATAGACTCATCCAGTCATATTCTAGTTCCCATAATTTAGAATTTCAATTATGGGTCATAAAAGGTATTTGTTTTTCATGTATTAATTTTGCCAATTTGTTCAGCAATTTAGCTAATTGGTCTTCTGTAATTCTGTACTTTTCCTTTGACTCCTAACATAGTTTCTGAGAACAGTGAAGCATTTTAACCTTTCTTTGGCTTCTTTACAAAGCAGCATTCTCTAAGGCAGTGATGGCGAACCTTTTAGAGACCGAGTACCCAAAAACTGGCCCCGCCCTGCTCCACTCCGTCCCACCCCTGCTCTGCCCCCCTATCCCCTGCCTCACCTGCCCATAAGACCACTCACCACCTCCAGGGCCTGCTGCAGATCGCCCAGGCAGCTCAGCAGCACTATGGCGGCCATACCCTCTGCCCACGCCCTGCAACATCAACTGCATGATGGGATGTGAGGGCAGAGTCTTGTCTACGCTGCCTGGCTGCCATGTCCTTGGCTGTTTTGCTCCGTGTGGGCCACGCTCAGGGGCGACTCTCCTTCAGGGGGGCTGCTGGAGAGGAGGGGGTCACGGGGGGAGGCAAGTCTGGGGCAACGACATGTGTGCCCACAGAGAGGGCTCCGAGTGCCACCTCTGGCACCCGTGCCATAGGCTCGCCACCACTGCTCTAAGCAATTAAGGAGCAATATGCTAGCTTGTGGCAATTTTAAATACCTTTTCTTTCTCCCTCCATAGGAATGAATCTAGTGCAATTATGATTTTAATTAAAAAGTCACTTGCTATTCCCCTTCAGTGGGAAGGAATCTTTTATTTTGCCTGTAAGCATGGTCTAATTCATAATCTTTTCCCACAAAGCTGCCAGTAGCCAGACAGTTATCCTAATTGCTGTACTCAGTATGTAAACCTGAGTGAAGCTCAACCAACTCAGCAAATACTGTCTACTAGGGAAGCTCTAGCACACCATCTTGGCAACCCTTCAGAGACCCACCATGCAACAATCACAGCTATCTTGTTGAATTTGTTCTGGTGTCACCCGAAGACATGCTATACAATAACCCTAGATGTGCAAACTCAAAAAGTCTGAGACATAACGCCAGGGTTATCTCATGATTAAAACTGAAGTATAGCATAGACCTCTCTGTAGCATTAGGAACTCTAGATCACAGAGAACTGGCTCAAGAAATGTGTCTCCTCTCATATCATCCAGTGCTTCTCAGACTCAAAAGTTGCCTCTCAACAGGATAGAGGTATCATCACGTTTGCCAGAAATCCATTTACTAATATATCAAAACATGGATGGGCAAGCTGAAAATATTCCAATATATCCCTCAAGTTCTTTTAAAGCAAAGTTTGCAAATAAGACTCAATAATCAGCCCAAATGCCTGAAAATTGAATATCTTTTCATTATAAAGTTGGTTCAGCCTAATCTAAAGAAGAGAATTTTAAGGGTGGGGGGGGGAAATGGGGGGGGGAAGGTGGTAAGAGAAAATTCAACCAAAATGAAGTGCTATTTCTTCTAGTGTTTCAATTGCACCATTTCTCACTGATATTGATACTATTGTTTAGATTCCTTTTCAGAGCTGTCAATGTTTTCTTTATCTTAGGGAATCCGAGGGTAGGAACAAGATGTATGTGCTACGTGGACACTTCAGGGACTGGGAGTTTCCTGCAGGAGGTGTGTCTATCATTCCTTCTCCTTTTTCTCCTCCTCCTCCTCCTGGTTATTGGCTGATAGGTTTTTAATATTAATCCCGTCTTTGAATTCAACCCTCTGAAATAGAATCCATCTCTGTGGCTATTTTCATTTTGATTGGAGATCCTCCTGCTCTTTATTCTTTCCCACAAATGTAAATAGCCTTTATTACTGAAGTCTCATTTGCAGCTTTCATCTGTATTCCATAATTGCTGCATGACTGTTGCTTTTCCCTTATTTCTGCTTCATCTTTTGGACTTACATAGATGAAGCAACTGGCATAGCTGTTATCATTATATCTTCTTAATCTTTTGAACTTACGTTCAGCAAGCATGACCAGTGCTAAAATAGAAGGCTACTCTAGTTGTCAGCATTTAAATTGAGATGGAGAGATTTTAAGTGGAGCAAATGTATAAAAGGAGAGGTATCTTTATTTCTAATGTAGTAGCTCCACACCTAAATTCAAGAAAACATTCAAGAGGCTCATATAGACCAACACACTTTTAATTTATTTATTTCTCAACAAATGCAAGCATCTTTATGTGGGAGAATATTAATATGATGGAGCATTCAGATCCAAACCAGCATTCTGAAATGCTGAAGTCTGGATTTGTATCCTAGCTAACTAAAGAGTAGTGAAATGGGTGCTGTCCTTACGTTCATTATGAAGATGTCCCAGCCAAGGGAATAAGCCAGAATTCTCCCTTCAAAATATTCCATTTTTTAGAGAATGACAAACTGATAATATGAAGCCTTTCCATTGTCTTGAGTTTCTTAGGCTTGGTATTAAGGGGCAGCTGAATAGTGGATGGTAGAAACATTGGCTCTCTATGTAGCACCTATAGTGTCTCCTTAGCATGCCCATTCTAGACTCACGGAAATCGCCAAGGATGTTATCTTTCAATTTCAAAATGCTGATGTCAGAAAAGCAGAAAATGGTTTGAAGACCTAGAGTTAAGGAAAACTAGAATCTTTATGACTTCAATCATACTGCAAACTGGCTAATGTGCTGTTGAAGACTAAATCAGTTCCTCATCATCAAAGGAATGAAAGTAAAAACACTTTCAAGTAAGGACCAACGCTCCTTCTCTTTTCTGCCATTCCCTGAGCAGAAAAAGAATGTTTTTTTCAGCTTTTCCCAAACCAAGTAGAAATTTATGAGCCATAATACAAGTATATGACTGAATTGCAAATACATGTAACAGTGATATTTTAAAATGTTTACATATTTCTTAGTAAAGGTACAAATATTATACTTCAAGTTATATTTTTAAGTCATTTTTGACTGCTAGAAACTATCCCTACAGTTTTCAATAGTTCCCCATTTCAATATCTCCAATAAAGTTTATTTTGGTCCTCGCATGACCATGATCTAACATTAGTCATAAAGCTATTTCTCTTTTCCCCTGATGAAATAACAAATGTACTTGGGAGAGCCAGAATATTCTGTCAAAAAATTCTGTTAGAGAAAAGCCACAGAAAAAGGATGACTAGATTAGAGGTAAAAATCTACCAAAAACTTACTTTTGTTTTTTAGAAAAGAAGACAAGGGACAGCATCACTATTAGGCCAACTATTCCAAAGGCCATAACCAAAGGCCAAGGAATTTGGAATTCTGGAATAAAACAAAGAAACAATTAAAATGTGCCATTTGCATCACCTCCCAGTTTTGTTTGTATTTCTTTGATCAACAACTTGCTGTTTCATGCTTGTTTAGAAAATATTTGTTTGTGATGTGTAGATTTCCCATATATGGCATCTTCCTAGTAAGTCAACTAGGTCCTTCTTATTTAGCTCTCCCTACTTTGCTCCAGATAAATTGCATTTCAATGCCTACAATTTTCCAGTGATTATGCTATCTGGGTATTAAAGTCCAACACCATTGGGACAGAAGCATGCTGTAAGCAACATTCCTTTTATAAACCCACAAGATGTTACAATGCACTACAAAAGGAATGATACTTATGGTACAATGATGCTTTTGACATCTGCCTTCCTTTTTCCTCCCTGATTTGAATGTAACCGGATTGGGAAAAGCTGATCTAACTGAATTCCAATAATACATTTCTAATCCAGTTAGTAACAGTGATGGACATTTCTTCTCTGCTGTAAGAAATAATACCATTTGCTTATTCATATTCACTGGGGCTTTTCAGTTTTTTACAGTATTTGCTTGGAATTCAAATTCATTTCATGCAACAGCAGCAATATCAGCCCACCAAAGCACGGATATCCGATAATGAGACAATACTGGCTATTTAATAAAGTTCCTCAATCTAACCATTCAGCTTCTAAAGTTTCAGTTTTCAGAGTTTCTCTTGTTTTTTCAAGTCAATTTTACGTTGGAGAGTGATATATCCAGGAGTGATTCAACATTAGTTCTCTAATGAGAACTCCCAAAATATATTCTCAGATGCTCTTGCAAGTTTCAAAAGTTGGAATTTAAATGTATTTTGAAAGCATCATTGTGAGGAACAGGGGGAGTGATATTGATTTTTGACATGTTTGTTGTTTTACATTTTTGTTGTACACCACCCAGAGTCTCTTCTTGTGAGATGGACAGCCATATAAATTTGCTAGCAAGCAAGCTAGCTAGCTAGCTAGCTGGATACAACATATCTACCTGTGTAAACAAAACCCTCTGCCCATATGTTTATATCAGACATGGGCATTCTACAGCCTGCAAGCACATCTGGCCCTTTGCCTTTGGGCAGCATCAGCCCTATTAGTTTGGCTCTCCACAACAGTTCCAGTTTCCCTTTTGGCCCCTTGGGAAAATGAATTGCCCACCCCTGGTTTACATGATAGCTTCTGTCAGTCCTCCCAAGCGAAGCAGAGGGGAAATACGACTAGATGAGCTAAATCAACTTTATTATACAGCTGTATCAAAAGAATCTTACAAGTCTGAAAGAACAAATCTCTTGCCATCATTTTTAACAGCATGATGATTTACAGCAGGTTCTTTCTAAGTTTTTTTTTTTATCTGGCCGTTAAACTACTAGGGGCTTCTTCCTCTGAGAACTGATCGTTCCCTAGATAGCATCTCTTCCCCTCGTCTTCAAGGTCATTCTCACATAACATTACAGCTTCTTTTCACCAGTGCTCTCAATTCAGTTGCTAGCACAAATGGGATAAAAAGCATGGCTAAAATTTCTGTGAATGGTTTCTGTTCCCATGGGAAAGTTGGGTTCAGAAGAAGTTTACACACAAATCCTCAAGCATCTCATGCTTAATGAACCATATGGGCATACAGCAATTTGTAGTGAGTTCCAATGTGAGGTGTTAAGGAAATATTTTGAAGGCAACATCATAGAAGATGTTTTTCTCACCTTCCGCACATGGCACCAGTCCTTTTAAATCAAATGACACATACAGCACTTCACTGAATTCACCATAAACTCCAGGTATTCCTTTTGCTCGAACCCGTATCTCATAGTCTTGGCATGTCTTTAAAGAATATACTGGAACTTCGGTGGCACGTTTTGGATCCAGCTGTAATAATACATTGAATCTCCTCAACTGATTGTTGCTACTCATAAGCAAAAGCATTCTTTAAACATAAAACTATTCAAGGAGGCAGAATTAGGATCTGATTGTTTTGAGATTCTAGAACAATCTTTCTTAAATTTAACCTGATTCTTTCCAGATATGATAGTTTTCAATTCCCAGAATCCTTAATTACATGTAAGAAAAAAAAACACCTGGGAAATATTTATCATGTATTAAGTTGAATATTACCTCAATCTGTATTGTGCATTAGAGCTAATGTATCAGCAAGTGGTTCTAATAGTTTTCAACTTTTTAATCAAGGAATTGAATGAGGGTTGAGTGGACACTGAAGAATTTTGCAGGTGATACAAAACTGGAAAGGTTGACTTTAGAAGAAAAAAAGAGATAGTTTGAATGACAGGTTGAAATGGAGAGAAATTTATAGGGAGAAATTCTGCATCTAGCTAAGAAAAATGTAGGGCACAAATATGGGATGGGACAGACATGGCTCATAAAGGTAAATGTAAAAGGGTTTGGGGATGCCATCGTTGATTTCAAGTTAACATGAGCCAGAGGTGAGATGTAACTGCAAATAAGTCAAATGATATCTTGAGATGCATTTAGAAGCATAGAAATCAGTTCACGGAAAATAATTTTGCCACTCTACTCTGCCTTGGACAGATCCCACTTGGAATACTATATCTGGTTCTGGACATTACAATTCATAAAAGGCAGTGACAAATTGGAGTGAGCTGGGAAGAGGGCTACTGAAAAGGTGAAGGTCATAGAAACAAGCCCTATGAGGAAGAGTTAAAGGCTTTGGATATGTCTAGACTATACAAGAGACTGAGGAGAGATATGATAGCTGTCTTAAAATATCTGAAGTGTTGTAATGTAGAAAAGGAAGTGGACTTATTCTTTGTCACCTTAGAGAGCAAGATGCAAACTAGCATGTTAAAACTGTAAGGAAGCAGATTCAAGCTAAACATCAGGATGACTGTAGAACACGATACCATATGGTGACATTTCCTTCACCACAAGTCTTCAAAGAAATTGTGGGATCAACTGTCAAGAGATGTTCTACTGGATCCTCTGAGCAATGTTTGGATTAGATGACCCCAAGATCCCTCTTAACTCTATGAATCTATATACTGTAAGTATATACACTAATATATTACACTAATGCTTAAATGTGAAGCCACTTTTTTTAAGGCAGGCTGTGAACTTGATTGTACAAGTTTATTTTCTGGACTACATGGTTGAAGTGTATATTGTTGATGTCATAAAATGCTTATTTTTCAAGTTCAAGCTGTGCTTTGGCCTTATCCATATGCAAGAAGGATGTAGAGAAGCAGAGGGGAAAACATCAGAGGTCTAATAATAGTGGAATCTCCATTTATGAATATTAAATACTGGATACATGAGACAAGGGATGAAAACACAGTATGAGAAATAGAGATATCCAGAATTGTGGAAGTATTAAATTTTGTTGCTAGCTCCACTTGCAATATACATTACATAGCAAAATTGAGTGTGTTTTATAGAGCCTATGAGCATATAACTCACTGACCTGCAACTGTGCAGATGTACCTATGGTACTGGTTTCAAAGTATTTCCCAAAATGTAAATTACAAGCTTTTAAGCTTTTGCAGATCCCTGATGTTTATCTCTCATTCCCAATACCCCTGGATGGCCCTGGTTGGGGAAAGTCTCTAAGTTTTGCTCTTGCAATACATACTTCATGCCACTCTGTTGCATTGACGTCTTTATACTGAAGCTGATAGAATGGTATGAGCCATCCATTGTCAACATCTGCAGAGGGTGGAGGCTTCCAAGTAACCTGAACATCAGTATAGACGCCACTTGGGCTGGTGTTTAGCACTGTCCAGTTCAGCCCAACTGGAGGATCTGGAATTACTGTGATTTAAACACATTTTTCACAGAGTTAATCAAAATGTAAAAGAAAAGGTCATCTAACAGTATACCTTGTCCATCCATTCATCCCTCCCCATCAACACACATTATAAATACACACAGTGTTATTTTGAAAAGACTGATTGTATACTTTAAAATACTTAAAATATTTGATGCACAAATTGAATCTGTATTGTGAAATTGTGTTGAAGAGGGGTAGTTCCTATGCATAAAAAGCAGCTTGGGATTCTGACCAGGAGTGATCTTCTAGGGCAGCATGAGGAATAGCATCTGAAAAGTTATTACAATCCATTAACTTTTTCTTAATGTTCCCCAGGATATGACTGTCACATTTTGGCAGCACAGTTATTGAAAAATGGTACCAATGCATTGTTTTCCAATTTGAGGCAGGACACACATGAACACTGTATCACAAGCCCTAAAATAGTTTTCATACAGTTGAATAAGATGCCACCCTTGTACCTGGGACAGCTCCCTCTCTTCATCATCACCTTATGTAGAGTACTGACCACATCTGCTTCAAGATCTCACATTTAGCTATTTTAATTTTGAATAGGGTCTTGAATTAAGCCACTCTAATGGTGAACAGTGATTTTAGATCTTGCTCTCAGCCTAACACACCTCACAGGATTGTTGTTATGGGAAGACCTACCTAGAACTTACTAGAACCAAACTGAACCTGAACTAAACCTGTTAGACAAGAGCAATGAAGTCATGCTTCTCTATGTTATAAAGAATAGATAGGTAGGAACTGGGAAGCATAAGTGACATCTTCATCCAGTTGCCTCTTGAAAAAGCAGCTTTGGCCTGGATAACTGAGAATCTCCATAGACATTTAGCTATGAACTTTGAGACTTGTGTGTGAAACTTTTGCTCTAGTCTACGAGGCAAAACAGAGGAGATTCATATCAAAAAATTACCTATATCCTCCACCCGGAAATGTTTTTCATCGTATAACTGATCTGCAATGTAAAGCCGAACAGAGTAAGGGACCCAAACGGCGGTGAAGGATATATTGAAGTAACAGCTGTTTTTACCAGAAGTTGTATAATCAGGACAGTCTTTCCATTCTTCCTCCTCATCCAACCTAGAAATGATAAACCAAATAATTAAGGTGGAATTAAAGAACTGGAAAGAGGTAGGTAGAACCTTTCTGATTACCAAGTTGCAATCTTATTGACAAGCTTCTGGCATGGCATCTATTACCCCCATCCTTATGCAGATTCTACTGCATTTGTACTAGATCACTGCCAGTTGGCATTGTCCTGAATTTGTTTGTGTGCTTTGTGATAAACAAAGAGATTGGCTGAATCCACCAGCCTTGCTGCCCTCCCTCTTTGACCCATCATTAATCACATTAATGCAGGAACTGAATAGGGTGACCTGACATCAGGCCTCCATCAAGTATCACTATATTGTTTTGTCTGTCCCTCCTCTCAGATCCCATTCTGTCAAAATACTGCAGGTTCATTAGACCATTATCTATTTGAACTTTGGACACTATTGGGCAAATTATCATTGCCAGCTAGAGCAGTCTACTGCCCTTGTGCAAATCCGATGAGTTTCCAATGTTGCATTGGTACCACAACAGAATGATGGCAGAAGAGGCTAATGAGGGGCAAGAAGGAATCGGATGTGCCCATAACAACCTGAAAAAAACAATAAACTTCTTTGTTTACTTCTCCTGGTACTCAGCACACTTTAGTAGAATGTTTTTAGATATCTTATAACTGTCCTTGAACAGTGTTGGAATAAGGGGGAAAACTAATAAGCAAAAAAGCATTATTTGAGTAACATAACACTGTTAGAGATACTGACCATCTTAGCACTTATTATATTAATTTTTGTTTAAAAAGAGGAAGGGGAAACCTGTGGCCAGCCCAGAGAACCACAAGTGTGGCTGGGTATAAAGCTTCCTGTTTTCCATTTTTGTGATTTTCCAATTTCTAGTATCTCACATTTGCTTCTGGAAAGATGTATTATGTTAGAAAGGAAAAGAGAGGGTTGAACCAATATATATGAATATGTTCTTCATTCTGGAAAAATGCCTCATCAACCTCTCTGTTTACTTATTGCTAAATGAGGTAGCAATATTTTGAATGAGAAAAAGAGGGTATTCTTATTTTTTTAAGGCTTCACAATAGGAATGCCAATAGAGATGACAACAAAAGACACTATATACAAAATGTACGATAATGACACGGCTAAACCTGTCAGGTATTGTTCAGATTATGTGTAAACATGAAGTGCACTCTAATCATGTTCCAAAGCAACCTGCCCAACAATTTCAACTGGCAGGATCTAAGAACAGTTGCCTCCATCCTTTAGAATATTTTATTCTAAGAGATAAGATGGGCTGCCACTCCTTTGGCCTTTTGGAGTAGTGTTAAGACCTGGCTCTGCCAATTGACATGGCAGGATCAGAGTGTGATGCAACCTTGGGGATGGCTGGTGGCTTAAGGGTACTTCCTCCACCTTGTTAACCCCTTAGCCATGTCAATTTCTTAGCTTTGATTTTTTAAAATTTTTAATTTATAAATTTTAACCTTGATTTTTTAGAAGTCTGGTTTTAACTGTGCTTTTAAGTCATGTTTTTACATTATTTTATGATGTTGTTTGTAAACTACCCAGAGTAATTTAGGTGAGATGGACAGTGTAAAAATCAATCAAACAAACAAACTAATAGGTTTATGTGCTCAAGCCATTCTCTGTTTTACTTCACCATGCTATATGCTCTGAGCTCCCATGATAAAATTGTTACAATTTGCTGGCTTTTTAAAGGGGAAAACATTGCTTTAGTGCCAGAAAAGCTAAAGACAACTGCCTCAGGTATGGGTTGGGTTCAATGAAAATGTGATAACTTTGCATGTGAACCCAACTAAACATCTGAGTATAAAAACCCTGGAAGATATGGATATTACAATATACACTCATGGATCAGCCCATATATGGAGAAGTCAACCCTCAAATTTTTAACCAAAATTCCATGAAAAATGAGACTCATTTTTCATGGAATTTTGGTTAAAAATTTGAGGGCTGACTTCTCCATGTATGGGCTGATCCATGAGTGTATATTGTAATATCCTGAATATTTTGTATGCTTTTCAATATATTCTGAAAGACTTTGTTTTCATGTTTTGTATGAATAAATTTTGTTTTCCCTAACAGATTCCATTCTCACAATTGGCTTATCTGTAGATGTATATGGAATTTGGTGGAACTGAATGATTTGATGGCCACTAGATGGTTCTAAAAAAGAGCATTACAGAAATTCATTAAAAACTACTACCGGTAATTATTATTAGATGCAATAGCCCAGTGGAAAAACAATGTGTCACTGGGATTCCAGAAGCCAGGGATTATAAGCAACAATATTTTAAACTTTATTTAAGAATTTCCTGGAGGCATCTGGTTGCACAAAGTTAGAGGTGGAAAATATATGTTCGGTTTTCTTCATTAGAACTCTTATTTTCTTACAAAGTCTGTTTAACATGTTGCACACCATAACATGGTTAAATTTTTTTTCCCTTGTGTCCGAACAAGCAAGATTAGTCTGGAAGAAAACTACAATCTCCTATTATCCAACCATAACATTAAACTTGGTTGCCATTTAATGTGTCAAACAGAAATTGATCTTCAGATTCTCCATGTCAACAGTTATGACTGGCATAGACTAATAAGTATGAAAAGAAAGATGTGCTCATAACTGTAAGTAGGTCTTTATTTCTGCAGTTTCAAAAAAATGGAATTCATTTTAGATAATATTTTTCAAGGACTTGATTGATTTCTCAGTACCTTTTTGAGTATAGTAGTTGAATTTTTTCCGATTCCAATTTATGAGGAAAATCATCTGTACTCCAGTAACATGAAAATGTTTCCATTTCAGGTGATCGACACTGAATTATATGTGGCTTCCCTGAAGCTGCTGCAGGGAAAGGAAAAGAAAGAAGAAAAGGGGGGGGGGAGGGAGAATAAGAGATGTTCAGAGACAAATAAAATTCAGAAACCTGAGACTTAAACATTACAGGAAGCCTCAGAATTATCTATACAGGTAGTCCTCAACTTACAACAGTTTATTTAGTGCAGTGGTTCTCAACCTGTGGGTCGGGACCCCATTTGGGGTTGAACGACCATTTCATGGGGGTCACCAAACAAGGCTGTCCGCCATTTTTTCCCCCTTTTCTTTGGCCACGCCCCTGGCACCCAGTGATGTATAAGTGGTTGGGGGTCACCACAACATGGGGAACTTTATTATGGGGTCGCGGCATTAGAAAGGTTGAGAACCACTGATTTAGTGACTGTTCAAAGTTACAAATTTTAGGCATATTTTAAACAAGGGTTTAATACTTTTCTAGATTCTCTCTCTCTCTCTCACACACTCACACACACACACACACACACACACACACACACACCACTTATTTCTTCTGCTTCACTACACAACCCCCCCACTACCATTATAGCCTCTTGGCTAAGAGGAAAAACCCTACATCAAACTGGAACAACTAAGGATGACTTTGAGTTATTTCAGATATGAGTTGGGGACAAGATGAAGGTGACATCATGGGGACATTGTAGAAAAAAGAGGCTGTTGGGGCATGTCTGTATCATGGTTATGTTTTAGAGAAAGACTCTTTAATTGAAATATCTTTGTGACATCCAACACTCAAGAAACCTTCTCTGAAAGCTGCACTTATTCTAATCCACCCCCAACCAAAATCACAACCATACCTAAAAACGGTCTAGTGTCAATACATTTTGGGCAACCCTCTCCCAGGCTATTGTTGTCTTCCTGTTGGAAAACTGTGGTTTCTCACTGCTTTTCCATCAGTTTGTATTAGAAAATAAATCTATTAAAGGAAGGAAGGATAGAACAAATGGAGGATAACTTTGGAGCCCTGAGTCTGAAAACTTTGTGTCTCTGTATATCATAATTCATGACTGTAAAATGTGCCCATATTTTCTGAATTCCTCTTTGCCTCAGAACTTATTTTGCTCCATCCTAATATCTTCTCCGTTGATTCAGTACCATTATACAGCAAGTTGCCTAGAGAAAACTACAGTAGTGTGAAAAGAAATGGTGCAAAATAAGATGAATTCTACTACAGTTTGTCAAAGAAATGAAAACAGAAAAGCAGAATATTGTATAAAATAGATTAGAATACTGATACGGAACCCATTGTACATGTAATATACTACTACTATTATCACATTTTGAATGCTGCTATTAATCCCAGGAGGCAACAAAATCAATACTTTCATTATAATCTCCATCTGGAAGGTAACAATAGGACATCTATTTTTATTCTTCATCCCCACAATCCATATATGCTTGCTATATTACGTAAAACTGAAATATATGATACCTGCTTCTCTTTTAAGAAATAACTTTAGATAATGAGAAATGCAATAAAAGCTTAAAATGGCTTGAACAGCTATTATTCACACCTGGAAAAAAGAGAGAAACCAGCACCCAGATACCATCATTGATTTTATATTATGAATGGAAGTCAGCCATTCATATTATTGATCTTAAAATCCCAGCTTAAACATCAAGAAAAGTATATTTCATGATGTAAGCAAAATAAAGCTAAACTTGTATAATAAAAAAAACTTTTAAAAATTCTTTACAGTAAAAGGTTTTGACATTTTTAAAACATTTAGGAAATATTTAGACCAGTAGTCAGTAGAAAGTAATTCACACTAAGTTCCAATGCTATTGGCACTGTTGGTAGAAAAATTATAATCCAACAACACCTGGGAGTTTAAAATTGACAACCACTACATGAATCTTGGTGGTTACATATCTATGAGGATGGACCTCAAGAGATGAATACAGCATGCAGAAAATAGATTAGGGAAAGGTCACTAACATAACCTTTTCTCCAACCATTAAAAGTAAGCACCAGCAGCTTAAAATAGGACAATATGGTTAAAATGCTTAGCACTGACAAGTGACGAAGCTACCACATTTTGTATCATTTGCAACTTCTGGACATTTTTCTATGGGGAATGCATTCCTAGAGTGTAATTTGGAGGTAACTAGGTCATGAAGAAGATGCTAGGAAAGATAACTGGCAGCCAGCCAAAGCAGGTAAAAGATCTCATGACCTTGGAGGTCATCTAGTCCAACCCCCTGCTCAGGCAGGAAACCCTATACCATTTCAGACAAATGGCTGTCCAGTCTCTTCTTAAAAACTTCCAGTGTTGGAGCATTCATCCCTTCTGGGGGCAGGTTGTTGCACTGGTTAATTGTTCTAACTGTCAGGAAGTTTCTCCTTAGTTCTAGGTTGCTTCATTCCTTGATCAGTTTCCATCCATTGCTTCTTGTCCTGCCTTCAGGCACTTTGGAAAATAGCTTGACTCCCTCTTCTTTGTGGCAGCCCCTGAGATATTGGAACACTCCCAATTCCAGCAACCGTTCCTTATATGTTTTAGCCTCGACTCCCCTAATCATCTTTGTTGCTCTTCTCTGTACTCTTTCTAGAGTCTCAACATCTTTTTTATATCGCGGTGACCAAAACTGGATGCAGTATTCCAAGTGTGGCCTTACCAAGGCATTGTAAAGTGGTATTAATACTTCACGTGATCTTGATTCTATCCCTCTGTTAATGCACTGTGTTGGCCTTTTTGGCAGCTGCAGCACACTGCTGGCTCATATTTAAGTGATTGTCCACTAAGACTCCGAGGTCCCTCTCAGTTACTACTATTGAGCAAGGTACCTGCTATACTATACCCGTGCATTTGGTTTTTCTTGCCTAAATGTAGAACCTTACTTTTTTCACCACTGAATTTCATTTTTTGAAATTCAGTGGTGAATTTTCATTTTGGATAGTGCCCAGTGTTCAAGTCTGTCGAAATCCTCCTGTATCTTAAGCCTGTCTTCTGGAGTGTTGGCTATTCCTGCCAGTTTAGTGTCATCTGCAAATTTGATGAGTTCCCATCTATTCCCTTGTCCAAATCGTTGATGAAGATATTGAAGAGCACTGGGCCCAGAACAGAGCCCTGGGGCACCCCACTACATACTTCCCTCCATGTAGATGCGGTTGAATTGAGGACCACACGCTGAGTACGGCGGGTCAGCCAGCTATGGATCTATCTGGTGATGATGCTGTCTAACCCACATTTTTTTATCTTATCAAGTAATAGGTTGTGATCTACTTTATCAAATGCCTTACTGAAGTCCAAGTAATTTATATGCATGGCATTCCTCTGATCCACTAATTTTGTCACTTGGTCAAAGAATGCAATAAGATTTGTCTGGCATGATCTGTTTTTGAGAAACTCATGTTGGCTGTTAGTAATGACTTTGTTTGCCTCTAGGTGTTCACTGATTCGTTGTTTATCTTTTCCAGAATCTTCCCAGGTATTGAGGTCAGGCTGATAGGTCTGTAATTTCCTGGGTCCATTTTTTTTCCTTTTTTGAAGATGGGAACTACATCAGTTCTTTTCCAGTCTTCCAGTAGTTCCC
The DNA here is from genome assembly GCF_016545835.1 of Crotalus tigris. Classification (NCBI taxonomy): domain Eukaryota; kingdom Metazoa; phylum Chordata; class Lepidosauria; order Squamata; family Viperidae; genus Crotalus; species Crotalus tigris. The sequence continues at coordinate 366,592 of NW_024097936.1, forward strand.
CAGTGCTCCAGGATCTTTGAAAAATATAGTTCAGTGGTTCTGAGATGACATCTGCAAGTTCCTTGAGAACCTTGGGGTGTAATCCATCTGAACCTGGTGATTTGAACTTGTCTAGCCTGGACAGGTGCTCACTTACCGTTTTCTTGTCTATCTTAACTTGTGTTTCTATTCTGTTTTTTGTGGCACTGTTTTTGGTAGGTTGGTCTGTTTTTTCCCTTTGTGTAAAGACAGATGCAAAAAATGAGTTAAATAGTTCTGCTTTCTCCCTGTTGCTTATCACCTTCTTGCCACTTTCACCCACTAGTGGACCAATCATTTCCTTCACCTTTTTCTTGTTTTTTTACATGTTGAAAGAAGCTTTTTTTGTTATTTTTGACTTTGGTTGCAAGCCTTAGTTCATTTTGAGCCTTAGTTTTCCTCACTTCACCTTTGCAGGCGCGGGCTATTTGCTGAAATTCTGACTTAGTTATGTGCCCCTCTTTCCACTTTCTATACTTGTCCTTTTTATCTTTCAATTTGTCAGAGAGTTCTTTATGCAGCCATGCTGGTTTCTTTTGAGAGCTGTTATTTTTCCTCTTTGTTGGTATTGTGCTAGACTAGGCTTTTATTATCTCATTTTTCAAAATTTCCCAAGCTGCTTGAGTTGTTTTACCCTTGAGGATTCTCATCCATGAAATCCTTCCCAAGCCCTCTCTAAGTTTATTGAAATTAGCTCTCTTAAAGTCCAAGACTCGAATTTGACTGTGTTCTATTGCTTGTGCTTCCTAATGTTGAATTCCAATATTGCATGATCACTTCCTCCCAAGGTACCTGTGGCTTCAACACCTTCTATCATTTCATCTCTGTTAGTGAGAATTAAATCCAAAATGGCTAATCCCCTAGTTCCCTTCTCTACTTTTTTGGGAGACAAAGTTGTCTGCTAGGTTTGCAAGGAATCTGTTTGATCTTCCACTTGGTGTAGAGCTTGTCTCCCAGTTGATGTCAGGGTAGTTAAAATCCCCCATTACTATTGTGATGTGTTTCCTACATACCTTAGTCAGCTGACTAGTAAAAAGTTCATCTATTTCCTCTGTTTGGTTGGGTGGCCTGTAGTATACATCTATGGTAATGTCATTTCCCCCCCTTTTATATTGACCCAAATGCATTCAAGACAGGTTTCATGATTGTTGTGCTCTATTTCTGTAGAGATGTAATTGTTTCTTATATAGAGAGCAACTCCGCCTCCTCTTTTATTTGGTCTGTTTCTTTTAAATAATTTAAATCCCTCTAGCTGTGTGTTCCATTTGTGGGTTTCATTCCACCATGTTTCCGTAATGGCAACAATATCATATCTGGCCCCAATAATCTGAATTTCTAGTTCACCCTGTTTGCTGTTCATACTCTGTGCATTGGTGTATAGACATTTGAGTCCTTTATGACTGACCCTGTGTTTATTTTCTATGTAACCTGTGTGCTGCCTGAGTTCCCCTATTGTTTTACCACCTATTTGGTTAGTGCACTTTGTGTGGCACTCACTATTAGAAGCTTGATTTGCTTGACAGCAAGGTTGATATTCTTGTCCACACACACATCTGTGTTACATGCACTGATAGTCCTATAATTTTTAGATTGCCGGGGACAGGGATGTTCTGTATCAATTAACTCACTGTCCCCACTGTTTAGCTGGAAATTTAGATACTCTACTTTGACTGAGTTAGAAACATAGAAGTTACGCTTATCTGGATTACTTTTGTACTCTAGCAATAATGATCAGAGAAATCAGTGGTGATTTACAAGATGAGTTCCTTAGACTATGCTCAAGCATAGAAGCAATGGGTCTCCGTTATATGTTTCCATATGGAAAAGTGATTCTATCCATTAATTATCATGTAATGGCTATTGCATTGATTGGTATCATAATCTATACATTTTCGGGTTTAATGAATTGTTGCACCCCTACAGGTGAGAGGGATGAAAAAATGATTAAAAATACATTTCCAAATACATGTTCAAAATAAGCATAAGCCTTGTTAAGACCAGACTGATATGCTGCTCTTCAAAATTAAGGCAACAGAAAATATCCTCAGAAATTGGCAGCTTACACTCCCTTACAATTCCAAGGACAGAAACAAAGCTTTTAATTTATTTTGACCACGGATTTTTGCTACAGTCTGAAATCTGGACAAGTAGCCAAGTCAGTAGCACTGAAACACTGCACAATTAGCAGGCATAATTTAGAAAGCAAACATTCCATTTCCCCCATGAGGTTATCTTAGGATCATCACAATGTTCTTTCCCACTCTCTTACAGTTAGGGCCCAACAGACTAATCATATAAAATCATGACACAGAAAACAATTTATAAGCCAAGCCTTCGCAAGAAACACAACTCACCCAGCTTTTATGTAGTTTAGGACTTACAGACTACAATACCTGATGATATAGCTAGCAAGTGTTGGTTAAAGAAGATCTCAGATTCCATGTACTACAAATGGAATTTTAAATTCCTCTTTGAGGGAGATGAATGGTTTAAAAACATGAAATAAAAAATAAATAAATAAAAATAAAATAAAATTTCTGAAGGAGAGCAATAAGCAACATAAAGTCTCCCTTTACAAATGTGCTGGTTGAAAAGAAAACCCGAAAATGCAGTAAGTAGTAAGTCATGTTGAAGGTCAAGAATTTTGAGAATATTTAAACATACCCTTCATGACAAAATGTATTAGTTTGTCAATGATTTTCCCAAATTTTTTGACAGGTCAGATTTTGCAGACCAATTAGTTATATGAATGTAACATTATCATCCAATGAAAAAAATACATCTTGTAAGAAATAAAAATAGTCTTACTGGAACAATGTTCTTTCCCACTCTCTTACAGTCTTAACCTAGAACACTTTCTTGGATCAACGATACGTTAGCAAACTACAAACATCCCAGATCAAAATTCATCCACATCTACAAACTGAATAATGCTATTTTGTCATTTTGTGACAACTTTGGCTTTTTTGAGTTTGCATAAATGGAAGGAAGCTTATCTTCCTGATGATAATTTATCTTTATCAGATTATCTATTTTTTAAATTAAATTCCAAAAATGAGTTAGAGCAATGTATTTCTATATGATTTACCGTATTTTCCGCCGTATAAGACGACTCGGCGTATAAGACGACCCCCAACTTCGGAGACGATTTGCATGGTTAGAAAGTCATCTTATACACCGGAAACTACCGTATTTTCCGCCGTATAAGATGACTTGGCGTATAAGATGACCCCCCAACTTCGGAAATGATTTGCATGCTTTAGAAAGTCGTCTTATATGCCGGAAAATATGGTAGATTTAATGATAACTGTAAGGTTGAATAAAATTATTATTGATATAAATTGTTACTGTATGGAGCTCTTCTTTTTTATATTAGTTTTTAATGTTGATTTTAATCACTGTAATGTATATTAATTACTAACATATTTATTTATAACAGTACTTGTTCGTTACATCCCACATCAGTAGAAAATGATGTGATTAATATTAAAATGAGATAGCTTAAAATGAGATTAAAATGAGATAGATATTAAAATGAGATGTTTTATCTGTCTGGCTTAAGTGTATTTCATTAGTAACCTGATATGAAAACAACTGCATTGCTTTAGAGTCAATAGCAAATGGTAGCTAACCTGCTTACCACATGTTTCTGTCTGAGCTACTTTTTAAACAGTGAGAGCAACAGATCTCATAGAGAAAGCTGGTGACAAATAGGAAAGAAAGTGCAGATGGAAACATGTGGCAATATTTGGCATCTTGGTGCCAAGGACAATTTACGTTATAGTGTCAGCTGTAGATATGCTACAACCAGGAGGTGGCACTACACAAATACAATATAGATATGAAAAAGGGACAATCAACTTACTTTCATCATTGATTTTAGCATGGTGTCTACATAGGTACACACACACCCCCCAACAGGTTATAAATAATTGTACTGCCTTCCATAACTACAGTTTAGTAGATATTTGGCCTGGAGATTATGGGAACTGTAGCTTAAATACATCCAGAAATTGCAAACAAAACCTTTAATAGACAGTAGTTGGAAGAAAGAAAAATTAAACCTGCATTGATATTTAAGGATAAGTAGCACCTTCCTTTATTCTGCATTATATTTTATTTTCCTTTCTTAGTTTGCTCTGAAAGAGAAAGGTAGTAAATAAATATACTGCTGGGGGAATTAAATGATGATGCCTCAGTACACTAGTAGTGGATTCACTGAGTGACCTAGAATAAAATAGTCTTGTAGGCTATGGGTCTATATGACAATTCACCACGACCAACTCGCCACAGCCAACTTGCAGCAGGACAACTTGCTGTGGGACAAGAGTTACATTAATATCAAAGAAATGGTGGAACAGAATCATTAAAGAAAGGATGCAAAAGGAGGGACAGAATGAAATGTGAATGACAAAAATTAAAATAATGTTTTATTTAGTTTAAATAATTAAATTGAATTGTTAAATTGTCTCTCAGCGAGTTGTCCCATGGCAAGTTGGCTGTGGCAAGTTGTCCCACTGCGAGTTGACAGTGGTGAGTTGGCTGCAGCGAGTTGTCCCATTCTGCTACAAGATGACCTTCCATAATCAAACAGCTCATGACTGTCCATTACCAGATGGTGGATTCATAGAAAGATTCACATGCTTCCTTTCTATGTCACTTTAAGTTTGAATCAATTCTACCAGGAAACATGAATCTAGATTCTATGAAAAGGGACCAGAACCTCAAAAATATCAGGTGGAGGTTTTACAACTAGTTTTTACCTTTCACCCTTTCATCAAAGGGATTAAAGGGAGTGCAGCAATGAATTCTATTAGAAGTATAAATTGTCCATAAATATGGATGATTCATATAAACAAGAGGAATAGAATCAAGATCACGTGAAGTGTTAATACCACTTTACAATGCCTTGGTAAGGCCACACTTGAAATACTGCATCCAGATTTGGTCACTGTGATGCAAAAAAAGATGCTGAGACTCTAGAAAGAGTACAGAGAAGAGCAACAAAGATGATTAGGGGACTGGAGGCTAAAGCATATAAGGAACGGCTGCTGGAATTGGGTATGTCTAGTTTAGTGAAGAGAAGGACGAGGGGGGACATGATAGCAGTGTTCCAATATCTCAGGGGCTGCCACAAAGAAGAGGGAGTCAAGCTATTTTCCAAGGTGCCTGAAGGCAGGACAAGAAGCAACGGGTGGAAACTAAGCAAGGAAAGAAGCAACCTAGGAGAAACTTTCTGACAGTAAGAACAATTAACCAGTGGAACAACATGCCTCCAGAAGCAGTGAATGCTCCAACACTGGAAGTTTTCAAGAAGAGACTGGACAGCCATTTGTCTGAAATGATACAGGGTTTCCTGCCTAAGCATGGGGTTGGACAATGACCTCCAAGGTCCCTTCCAACTTTACTACTACTACTACTACTACTACTACTATTATTATTACTATTATTATTTCGATATATACTCCTAGGCTCCAAAAACAGAATGAGAAAAGATCACATCAATGAGTGAACCCAGAAGAGTAAGAGACACAACAACAGTCCTAACTACTGTTAGTTAAATATTCATTACATCTTTCATCATTCTTTTTGAAGAATAACTTACTATATTACTGCTAATACTACTATAACTTACTATATTACTGCTAATACTACTTATTTTCTCTGACAAAATGGGACAATAAAATAGTTATTCAATCTTAAATTACCTTAGGGATGGATACGTATGCAGTTGTGCCATGCTGCAAGTCATTTCCTGGAATTAGCAGCTTGGCTCAGACCAGGATTTGGGGCTAAAGATTAACTGTCCTGCATGCTAATGATGTTAAGCTGTCTATTAAGATTCTGTCTTATTATCTGATGTCTTTCCCCATTGAAGAGAGAGAATTACAGGGCTTGTGTTATGATTCATTGGGCGAAATACATGTAATGCCTAATATTTAGCAACACAGTTCCAATTACAATGTTGGAAAACCTTCCTTGGAGTCAGATGGCTGCATTGGTCATGGGTAAGAATTTTATGGGCATTGATTTATTAAATGCCTGAAAATGTTACATTTTGGAAAGAAGTCAACTTCTTTGACTACTTACAACTTTAAAATATAATCTAGAATACTATATTCCTTTTACATCCATGAAATTACATTATGTGTGCAGACATGAGGTTTGATGAAACTGTACGTTGTATATCTTGAGAGAGTTGTTGTCTAAAAGCAACATGCAAACATTTTAAAAAATCAATCAATAAATCATAAGGCATCAGCTGCTAGACCAAGACAATTTGTTGGAAGATTTTTACTGGGATCATAGCTAGGTAGAGAAGAATAAATATTAGGTCTCTTCACTGCATCTTAACTTTTTTTTTTTAAAAAAAATCTTGACTATATATTAAAAATGCTGATTCATAATTCTATAGTCTCAACTTTTATGGAGAACTCAGGTTTGGGTAAGAATGTGGTTCTTTTTTTACTATTTACTATGAATCTCTTCTTTGGGATTAGCATACAGTGATAATATACTTAACCATATAAACTAGCCAACTACATGTTAGGCTAGTGAATAACATTATGAATGTATGATTATGTTGCACATAACCTCAAAACTGGACTAAATGAATCATGATTACATGACCATGGTTTGCCATGAGTAAATGTGTGCTATGAAGCATTTTTATATGAATTCACCTATGGAACTCAGCCAGCAAAACAGAATTAAGCTAGCTTTGTTGGAAGATATAATGTCGGATGAAAAGAAGGTAAATAACCATGCTAACAACGCTAGAATATGCATATACTGTGCCAGTACTAACTGACACTAAATATATGTAGAAATTGCCAAAGGTGGGATAAGAATATCAAAAATCAAACGAGACAAAAAAGAATCTTATTATTATATATAGATACTACACATTTATCAAACAATTGGCCTATCTTTGAAGAAACTGAAGCCATGTTAAAAGATAACTTCAAGCTATTGGGTTATCTTTGTTTTCCATTACCAAAGAGTTTTCTGGCTGAGAATTCAGCCAGGTCCTAAATTATCTGGTAAACTGGAAGATTCTGGCCCACACCTTGGACAATGTCCCAGACCTTCCTTCAAAAATAACAACTGCATTGTTTTTCTAAAAAAATCAGTTTTTAATAGAATGCTTGTTGAAATATCAGCATTAATTATAAACACCAGCAGATCCATTAGCTTGGTGTACCTTGCCTAAACCTAAGCCAAACCAGAAATCTCTTTACTTATGTACACAAGTAAGGAGAGGCATTTCACCTAAGAGAGGAGAAGAGCAGCTTAGAAAGGTAGAAAATCACTTTATATATAGTTCAAACATATTGGGTTTGGAATGAGTCCTTTCATTGGTTAAATCATTTGACTCATTGCTGACTTTGCCCATGTAACATTCCATAGCATCCCATAGTATTTTTATTTGGTACAGATCCGTGTAAGCAATATAAAACATTTAAAACCTTTTCTAATACCACCATAAGCATTGCTTAAATAGTATCAAATGCTACCACTGCAATAAAAGTCATAACACATATTGACCCTGTCTTTTGGTAAGAGTGCATAGATTTGTGGAATTCATCACAATATCAAAATCTCTAGCACAAAGTTTCTTTTCTTCTACCCTAAGTTTTAAAAAAAACAACCAGAATTCTATAGCCAGAAAATTCTAACAGGAACATTCAAAATACATTGAACCCTGCCATCTACTATATTACATCAGTTTTTATGATCCCTGTCAACTAACTATTTGGTTATACTGTTTCTAGTATTTTTGCCATGAAAGGATCTGCCTTCTGTCCCTTGTTTCTGTATGGCTAAAAAAAGCATTGATTTAAATCAAATGTTTATTCATGCAACTGACTTTTTGATAATGATTATCTAGAAATATGAACTGCAAGCAGAAACCAAGTAAGCAATAATAAATACAAAGAGATAATGAGAGGTGAATTCTGAAGAGCAAGCAATGGAAAACTGTAAACGAAATGGATACTGCAGTTGGAGAGATCAAAACAGAAATTCAGCAGAAAAAATATGAGCAGTTACAAATGGAAAAAAAAGTCTTAAATATCTTCCATCCTAGCATGGAAGATAAAAGTTTAGATGAATTAGATGTAATACATTAGGGTTTTAAGTTCAGTGATTAATTCAGTTTTGGATCAACTCCAGAAAACTTTCAATTGGCACCATATATACTTTTAGGACTATAGCTTAAGAAACACTTACAATAAATTCTGATTTGTATCTCATGTTCTGTGTTATGAACTTATTCCTTTTTTAAAAAGCAATTTGTATTTTTTGGCAGCAAATCACAGTGTGAAACCACTAAGCAACTTTCCCATTTGTTAATTCCTCAAATCAGACTGAGCGAAATGCTGGAGAAAAGACTGTTGATAACATCAGGATTCACATATAGGAAGATATAGTCCTTTGATTATAGAGATCTTATAGTGCTTCCAAAATACAAATTAGTCCTTTGAATCCAAAATGAAATAAGTTGAGAGTATAACAGTGGAAGGACTCCAACTTTAACCTAATGGGAAAACTGGTTTTCTATGTAGAAGTTCCCAGCTCCTCCAATTAAAAGAACTGCAAATAACAGTAATGCCGCAGGCCTTTATCCAGCATTTGGGAATAAGCAATATAGCAAAATGAATCAATGGCCTAATTAATTGAGGAACCATTTCCTGTGACCCATGCCATTAGTGTATAAACTAGAGCAGGGACAGGGGTTGGGGGAGATTATGGGAAGATTCCCCGCCTAAAACCTTGACCGCAACATTTCTCCGAATTAAACTTCTCAGGATGTTCCCAATTCATTAAGAGAACAAAGCACTTTGGCATAAATTCCCTTGACCCTGGCAGACTGGTTATGTGAAAGGGAAGACTGACAATTAAAGATAACTGTTAAATGCAGGAAGACGTGAGCTTAAAATCCGCTATAAGAGTCCCTTAAAAAACCCTCCGCATATGCAATTAATTGAGTCATGTTGACCTCTTACTTTATGATCCTGTTTATTTGAACAATCAGAGGGACGCCCAACAATTTCAGGTCATAGGGCTTTCAAATAACAATGCCAAAGTCAAGAATGGATGCCTATAGCCAAACCAAAATGTGATATTCAGTTATTTCTTCATTAGGGCCACAATCTAATACCACACAATAACAATCACAGGATCAAAGTCCATCAGAATGCATAATTTTAGATGCCTAGCTTAATAATCCATCTGTGGAAAAGTGAAGGAGACTAACAATGGTGTAAAAAAAAAAGGGGGGGGGGGTATTGGAATTTCCCAGGTTTTTGCCACAGAGCTTACTGGTTGATTGAGACAGTCAATATCTCAAAACCTTTTAGCAGTCTACCTGATAAGCTGGTGAGGATAAAAATGAAAGATGACCTTCATAGAGAAAAAGTGAGAAGTAAACTAAACAATAACAAAATCCCATCATCCACACTCTATTATTATTACATTTTTATCTTGCCCTTTTAATATATATTTCAAGGCAGCAAACATAAGCAATACACCTGCCTCCTGTTTCCCATGACAACAATCCTGCCAGATGGGTTGGGCTAAGAGAAATCACCCAGCCAACTTTCATGCCTAAAGGAGGATTAGAACTCATAGCCTCCTGGCTTCTAGGCCAGTCCATTTACCAAACTGGCTCTCTCCAGGAAAAATGGAAGTAAAATAAAGTGTTTGCACAAATACTTAAGTACTTGTGTATTATTTCGAATTGCATGTTCATTTATCTGCATGGACAATTTTTTTTAAAAAAAATTAATCCCAGTAGTTCCTATGGCAAGGAATTGCAACGTTGTCAAACTTTCTATCCCCTTGAAAGAGATGTGAGAACATTTAAAGCTCAGTGGCTGAAGTTGGACATAATAGTTTCTACAAAAGGAAAACAGGCTGTCCACATATTTCACAGACAGGCAAATTTTCAAAAGAAATAATCCGCTTAGTGTAATTTGGAATACAGTATATTAACTCAGCATGAGCTTAAGTAAGGAGCTCTGTTGGGAGTGATACAAAGATTGCTATATGCTGAAACTCACAAAAAGTTCATGATTTTGGAGTGTTCAGATTAATCAAAGCATCCAATTAACCAATGATTTAATGAGCAAGAAGAAACATTATGAACAATAGGGAATAATGACATACGCCAAATTCTAACTGGGTAACCTTGGCCCATTCTCTTTCAACCCTAGGAAGGAGCTAATGGCAAACCACTTCTGAAATCTTATCAAGAAAACTGCAGAGACTAGTCCAGGCAGTTGCCAAGGTTCAACACTGATTTGAAAAGAAAGAAGAAAGAGAGAAGAAAGAAAGAAAGAAAGAAAGAAAGAAAGAAAGAAAGAAAGAAAGAAAGAAAGAAAGAAAGAAAGAAGGAAGGAAGTGAGGAATGCCAAATGTTTCTCCTTTCCATTTTATTTTTCTAACAGCATTTGGAGTTTTGAAACCTGGTGCCCTTCAAACTATATTTCAGTCATCTGTTGAGAAACAAGAGGTGGTAAACTTCCAAATACTGAGCAACTGGCTTGTTGTAGAATTATTATTTTTTCTTAATAGGATTTTTGGGGGTGGAGGGGGAGATGGGGGAGGTAGGAAAACAAAGGAATAAGAAGAAGGCTTGGGAGGCTTAAAAATGAAATCAGATAACATCCAAACTGCTATGAGTAACAGAGAGTGTCTGAATGACAAAAGATCATTTGGAAGCAGAGTTAAGAACCCGTGCCACAAAACCATTCTTCATCATAAGCTGTGCTTCACAGGGCTTCTTCTGGATAATACATAAAGTCCAGTTAAATCTCAAGCAGGGGCAAATGATTTTAATCACTATTTAGAATCCTTCACTTTCTTTTAATGCCCGAACATGTAAGCTATCTCCAGGTAGTCTGACATGCAAAAGGCAATTAGAGTTGGGAATCTTAAATAAACCAACTTTCACAATCATCTACTTCTCACTCGCAGTTTCCAAGTCACCGCACAAACTTGATGTGGTACCAAAATGGTTAGTTTTTAAAATGCTAGAAGATCTTCATTAGTTTTGCTGTAATCAGTTAACACAGCTGTGCCTCTGGAAACTGGACGGGGTGCCAGACCTAGCCATTTTGGTGTGGAAATCCATCAATCTCACAAAAATTTGCTGAAAAGGTTATGTTATACAATAATTAAAATTGTTAAAGTACCCCAGTTCTGGGTTTTTGCTGCAACAGACTACAGATAACTAACTCCCTCAATGCCATTTTTTTTTAAAAAAAATGCCCAATTCATAGTAAATGCATACTGATTTTGTTTTAATGTTAAATACAAATATATGGAATTGGATATCTGAAAACTGCTTCTTTTTTAAAGTGAAGCTACATAGCTCCAGAGATGATCCAAAGGATTTTAAAAATTCCTACTGAGAAGCAGTTCTTAAAGGCATTAAACTCCTGAATAATATAATGCCATAAGTAATAGATACACATTTTGGAATCAAGATGCTATACGATTTATAAAATATTTTTTCCCCAGATGGCTTGTCCTTTCTCCTGTTTGCTTTTAGTTCCTAATGTCTTGCTTCCAGCTAATAAAAGTGTAATTGATAAAGGCTTACTCAGGAGAGAATTGGTGAAGTTTTTACTTTGCTTGCTGCAAAGTCTGCCTCTGAACAAGGGAATTATAAAAGCAATCACTACAGGGGTCTGTGGGTGAGGAACAAGTAGGGATGTCATGTAAAAACAGGGCAGAGCTTTGAGATCACTTGGACTTCTTGCATCAGTCTGTGGCAGTGAGTGCACTGCAACATCAAAATGCAAACTTCATCCTTTACATGTTTGCACCCAACACTGTAATGCAAGTGTCAGAGAGCAGTTTTCTGCTATGCCATTATGATGCACATTTCATCATTTCTGCATCCTTTTAGTTAAAAAAAGGATACCTGTGCGTATCGTTGACCTTGGGCAATGTGTTTACTCCTTAAAACATGGGTGTCAAACTCATCCCATCACATGACGTGTCGTGACATATCGTGACTTTTTTTGCATTGTTGGAGCTGGGGTGGGCATGGCCTCTGCATAATACAACCGGCCCACGGGCCAGCAGTTTAACACCCCTGCCTTAAAAGTTCTTAAATGTTGTAAATTAACTTTGGAGAGAAGAAAAGTAAAACGCTACATTAAGTGTTCTTGCAAAAAAGAAATCTAATTTTATCATCTTGTTCCTGAGTTATTGCAAAGGGAAAAGAAAGTCTTACACAACTTCAGAAAATACCAGCCTAATATGAAAGCTTTCTGCCAGGTCAGTAAAAATTCAAACAAGTGGAAAGTATTTAGAACCGTCTTCAATATTCTAATTTTATATTTTGCATTTACTGATAAAAGGGATGAATTAAAAAATAGTCATGATTTTGTTGTTTGTTTACTTATTTTTGAATATGTAGCATTCAATAATAAAGTTTGGTCTAGTTGTTAAGGCATCAGGCTAGAAATCTGGAAACCATGAGTTCAAGTCCTGCCTTAGCCATGAAAGCCAGCTGGGTGACTTTGGGCCAGTTACCCTCACCCAGTTTTACCCACCTCACAGGGTTGTTGCTGGGGAGAAAACAGGAGGAGGAAGGTGTGTTGGATATGTTCACCACCTTGAACTATTTGTAAAAATAAAATCAGGATACAAATGAAAAACAGGTAACATAATGTAACAACATAACATAATGCTGACTGACAATCTTCCCCTTTGAAATGTGCCAGATTTTTTTATTATCTTTTAGGCACCAGTTGAACTCCTTTTTCTCCATCAAGACCTTTCTTTGTACTTCAGTGTTAGTCCTGTATGTCTTCTCTACCGTCTTTCATACAGTGTTTTCACTGTGTGATTGATATTTTGTAAGCTATTTGGGATGTTTCCACATAGAAACAATTCAAAAACATAACCGCACAATTTCACTCCCGTTAACATACAAGAGCAATCAGAGGAGTTACAAAATATGGATGATTAAACCAAGATAGCAAAAAAAAAAAAAAAAAAAATTCCCAATCCATTTCAATAAAAATTAATAAAGTGATGCTTATTTTATAGCATTCAATTTGACTAAAACGGATATTTTGCTAACTGCTTTAAATAAATATCAAATTTAATTTGTCCAAATTATCAGAGCGAAAAGTAGGGATTGTTTCTCATTGTGTTTATTCATAGATGAAAGGCTTTGTTTTTTTCCCTTGCTGCATCTTGCCAGCCTGTTCCGAAATGGTTTGGGATCTCTGAAACAGATTTCAGAATATGAAAGGGAAAAAAGACAGCTTGTTATTCCCTTAGTGTGAATGTTTATCTACTCACAAAACATTGTATATAGCTCTAAGTAACAACATGAAAAAAGCACTCCTAGGAATTAGCTGGCAAGTTGAAATTGACGGGTAAAATAGTCTGCTACTTTTAAAAAATGGTATTACAGATATCTTCCTGGCCAGTTTTCACACACATTTACTGAAGTTAACTTTCTCATGGTTATTCCTTTGTTTGTTTATTTAATTCATTCGCTGCCCATATCACTGTCATACTGTCAGTTATTTCTTTAAGGAATGCTAGAATGTCATTTTATTCAACCAAAAAAACCCAGCAATACCCTTGAATCCATAGCTGAAGAAAAGGGTCCAATCATAGGTATCTAGTAGAAATTACGAACTATATATATCTGGTAAAACCTGAATGAAATCAAGGTAGTCCTCATTTTGTGATCATAATTGGGAGAGCCACTTGATCACTAAGTGACGTGGTTGCTAAGTGGAAAATCACATGATTGCAACAATGCTTATGATTTTATTTCTGTTTTCCTTCTTCCTTTCCTCCCCTGCTCTTTCGAATGCTCAGCCCAGCACTGGGGTAATTATTAAGAAGAGAATTAATGTCTGTATTTATATGCATTGGATAGGAAGTGATTATAAGAGACTAATCCAGTGTTTCTCAACCTTGACAATTTTAAGGCATGTGGACTTCAACTCCCAGAATTCCACAGCCAGCATTGCTGGCTGTGGAATTCTGGGAGTTGAAGTCCACATGCCTTAAAATTGTCAAGGTTGAGAAACACTGGACTAATCAAACACACACTGCATTCCTTTTTGTGTGTATTCTCTATTGTGTGTCTGCTGACTCTCTTGTAATCACTTCTTCTCCAGTCACTCTCCTGTGAGAAGGGAGAGAAAGAAAAAAATGGGTCAGGCATAGGACAATGTGTACTAATTGATCGTAATGGCAAGCATATTAAAGTTCATAAATGTGCACCTTGGGCACAAAGCTTTTTGCTAAATGAAGCAGTTGATAAACAAGGTCTCTATTTAAAACTTTACCTTTAAATTTACCTGTACAGGTAGTCCTTGACCAAAATTTCTGTTGCTAATCGAAACATTTGTTAAATGAATTTTGCCCCATTTTACAACCTTTCTTGCCACAGTTGTTAAGTGAATCACTGCAGTTGTTAAGTTAGTAACACGGTTGATAAGTGAATCTGTCTTCCCCATTGACTGTGCTTGTCAGAAAGTTGCAAAAGGTGATTAAATGACCATGGGACCCCACAACCGTCATAAATATGAGTCAGTTGCCAAGCATCTGAATTTTGACCATGTGATGCTGCAATGGTCATAAGTGTGAAAAATGGTCATAATCACTTTTTTCATTGCCATTGTAAGATTGAACAGTCACTAAATGAATTGTTGTAAGTCAAAGACTACCTGTATTCAAGTCATGTTCCACAAATAACATCAATTTTGTAATTTGCAACACTGTCGTCATAACATCATTTTCATAATTTGAATGATCTCATGACAATATTCAACCCCTTGAGACCTTCCATGAGTCCAAAACGTATTATGGTTTAATAAGGTTTCCATAATTTTATATCAATAGCTACATCCTACATTGAATTGGCATGGGAGATATTTAATGTTAAATGGACTTACCTCTGTGTAGACTATTATAGGAACACATTAAAAATCTTATAGAAGATGACATGAACTATGAAAAATCATTTTTCAGTATGATAGTGCTGAAATGTATGATAATGTATCTCATCAACTGCTATTTAAGCGCTTTCGCGTTATTTTTGTTTTAAGATAGAAAATTTGAAAAAATCAAACTAAACCAAATTCAATTTGTAACAGAATTTAAAATGCAGCTTAATTGGCAAATAAAAGCAAAAAAAAAAAAAATTCCAAAATTAATTAAACAGAGAAAAGTGCATTAGCCTAGCGCAGTGGTTCTCAACCTTTTTAATGCCATGACCCCCCCCCAACCGGTCGTAAGTCGAGGACTACTCAACTGGTCGTAAGTCGAGGACTACTCAACTGGTGCAGCACCGTTTGCAGAATGGGACTTTTGGCGAGCTCAGCAGGGCAGAGACAGCCTGGACAATTCCTATTGGCTTTTGAAAGCCAATAGAATTAGACTCTATTCAAGAGAGTCTATTCTATTGGCTTTCAAAAGCCAATAGAATAAAAGGGAGTAGCACAGCTAAGGAAAAGGGGGGGGGAAATGGTGGACTGCATTGTTTGGCGACCCCCGTGAAATGGTCATTCGACCCCAAATGGGGTCCCGACCCACAGGTTGAGAACCACTGGCCTAGCGGGTGGAAAACAAAACCTCTTGTATCTCATAATCAAATAAAAAATGTAAGCACTGAAGTGTCCCCCCCCCCAAAAAAAATGTATGGGGAGAGACAATCTAGAACATAGGTTGTGGTAAAGGACATTTTGTCTCTATGTTTGGAAAAATCTGTACTAGAGTAAAGAAAATTGTGTTAAATCAGCTATTCTCTGACTTGTTCTGACATGATGAATAGATACGCCTGGAAAATGGGAACTAGGACATATATTTATTTGCAAAATCCAAAGTAGCTTTTGCAATCTTTTGTGAAATCTATTATTGTAGAAGATGACCTGTACAGAATTTGATATTTAATTATGGATTTCTACTTTTTTCAACACGTTTTTGAGGCTTGTTCTTTTCAGCCCACTTGTATAATTAAAACTGCAAAGATAACCAGTTTTACTTGGTGCTTTAATCCCTGCTCAGTCTCAAAGGATGGCCCCAGTTCAAAATTATTTGGAAAGCCTTATTAAGTTTTAGGTTACAGTTATTTTAAGCATGAACCCTGTACCACTGCTTCATACCCATGCTTTAAATACTACATAATTTACAGAAGTTACAAGGAACCCTCCTTTCCACCCAGCAGGAAAAAGTTACTGTAAACAAGGAACCTCCATTAATAAGATCTGTGTTAGAGCCAAATGCCAATAGAACTACATGGAGATACATCACTTTCCAATGCTGCCACATTTTAAGTATTACTTGTATTAAGTACTACTTGTACCAAGAAAAGTACTGTGTACTACTGTACAGAATTGTTCCAAAATGCATCCACAGCTTTTTCCACAACTTCTCCTACAATGCAATATTTGCCATTTTAAAGGCAATTTGTTACCTATGTTTTGTTACCTGAAACGCTCAGTATTGCTAAAAATAGTCTATATTTGCAAGGCACCTGGCACAACTTAATGTGCAATCAATTCAATTGTTCACACAAAGGAGCATGTTCAATTCTGGAGAACATACAGCAATTGAAATATGACTCCCCTCTGGATATCATATCCAGTTAATTAAAATTCTTAACCAATTTTATTTCTTATCAAGGTAACATTTTGCGTTGACATAAATAAAGAATGGCTCGATGCTCAAGTCTTTATTCATGCACACTGAATATGCAACAAACAGTATCATGCTGCAAGTGGGAACTCATTATCATACTGAATTGTATAAAACACAAATATGCACAACTGTGTGTATCACTGAGAATTACAGTTTTCATCTCCAATGTTTAATTTTCTATACTCTATCATGTTTCTTATTTGCTTATTTCAGATTCAGAAATTTTCCATTATGAGAGTGCCTGCCTATGATAAATTCATAAATATATTTCCTTTATTATTCCTGAAATTCATATCCCATGATTCTACCAATTTTTTTGTTACATTTGTCATATTTAGCACTTTTGCACAAATATACCAAGGAAGCAATCAGACTGTATGCTTCCAAGACTACATACAGGATTGTCAAAATCTGCAAAATGGCCAGTGTGGTATCATCCCAACAAAATAGACCAGAAAAAGAAACCAATGTTAAATAAGTCACACCTACTTCTATTTTAGTAGCTATAGTAACAGAGCCTTTCAAGTCCGAATCTGCTTTCCCCTCCTTCCGTTTATATTTCTGTCAACCAGGGAGGGGCTTGTTTATCACGTTTTTTCAGGTTACTTTCTTGGCCTCAGCTAAAGCCCCTCTTATCTAATCATTGCCTTTGTGGTGGTTCTTTCTCTGTCCTTCAAGACCACTTCCTCTGCCTTCAACAGATGGCATTGCAATCAATGCCCCAGTCTTTTTGGACAATACAAACATAGATCTTGCATATTTTGATCCCCCCCCCCCAAGGAATGCTGCTGTACGCTTCCATGAATAGATGCCATTTCTCTTGATGGAATGGACAAAAGAAAATGTCACACATACCCCACTGCTTACTATGCATCCTCAATTCTCCTTTGGAGGGTTCTCCATTTTTCCACAACAGATCTGAAGATGCACAAAGTTTACCAGAAGGAAGATAGGAAGAGACATTTATGTGTTCTGGGTTATTGGTATGACATTGTATTGCCTTGTTAGAAATGGGAGGATAAATGTCAACATTTGCAGAAGACAATTTTGAAAACATTTTTAGGATAAAACTTGCCTTTAGTTGATCATTCATTTACAATACTCCACAGACAATTCAAACTACTAATAACGTTTACTGACTGTTAGGAATACACAGAAGAAAACAAGACAAATTTTATAGGCATGGAAATAATATTTAGCCCACTTCAATAATTCAGAGGGATACCTTTGTTACTAAGAAAATTATTTGGTCCTAAGAAAACAATCTTTGTTTTTATTATTCAATAGGATAAACGCCCCCTCTCCCCATGATGACTGTCTGCAAATCTTTGTCACTTCACTTTTTTGTAAGTATCTTTATTTTTATTGCACCTGGCTATAGACCAGAGATTTTAGTCATTGTAAACACAGAAATCACATTGAACAGCTTGTAATTAAACTAAACATAAACAAAACAGGTTGGCACTGCCAAGAGCAAGAAAGGATTAATATGCTGTTACCAGAGCAACATTTTCCTTCCAGCGCAGAGTACTTTGGTTATGAATGAACACAATTCTAAGTACCAATGCAAAAAATGGGAGAAAATTTACATACAAAAAGTAAAGTACAGCTTCAAACACTGATTGAGAAGAAACCATCTGTAGAATGACAAAAGCACTGAGAAGTGGAATTCAATCGGAAAAATAATGACCTAATATTTCTCTGACATCTTTGCATCTGTATGGCATATAGAAAATTCAGCTGAGTTCAGTTTCTACTAATCTATATTTGACATAGTGGTTAAGGCAGCAGGTAGGAGACCGTGAGTTCTAGTTCTCCTTAGGTATGAAATCACCTGTATAATCTTTAACCAGCTCCCCCTTTAGCTCTAGGAAGAAGGAAAGGGCTAACCATTGCTGAAATCTTGCCAAGAAACTACAGGCACTTATCCAGTCAATCACTAGAAACTGACACTGACATAAAGACAAACAAAATAATAAATGCAATAAAATTTTATTTTCCATTTCATTATCAGATGATTGATTTCACAGACAGGTTGTCCTCAACTTATGACTCCAATTGAGCCCAAAATTTCTGTTGCTAAGTGAGACATTTGTTAAGTGAGTTTTGACCCATTTACGACCTTTCTTACCACAGCTGTTAAGTGAAACACTGCAGTCGTTAAATTAGTAACACTGCAACCATCATAAATATGAGTCACTTGCCAAGCATCAGAATGTTGATCAGGTGATCATGAGGATGATCATGAGAAAAATGGTTATAAGCCACTTTTTTCAGTACCATTGTAACTTTGGTCACTAAATGAACTATTGTAAATCGAGGACTATCTTTATTGGAGAAAAAAGGAATCATATTCAACAATGTTCTGTGAATAGAATAACAAATGTGGGTCCTTGATGCTCTCTGAATTTCGTGATTTTCTTGCAGACATTTCATTACCCAACTTGGGTATCTATTGGAATAACAAAACTTTTTCTACTTAGAGGGATGGGATTTACTTTATGGGTGGCATGCCTATTTAATATTTAATAAAAAAATAGATTGGGCTTTTAAATCTCATATTTTAAGAATTTCTTTACTTAGGATTTGGAGAAAATATTATAAAAGTGATTTTAAAGTACAATTATGGGCTATACCTTGGCATGAGATAGAAGGAATAAAAAGAGGGGTTAAAATGGATATGGTGTCTTATAGACAGTTACTTAAATGGGAGGGACAAAACTGGCAATTAAAATCACGGGAAGAGTTAGCACAAGAAAATTTTACTTATTCTTGGTTCCAATATAGGCAACTATTAGATAGATGGAAGATGGCTTGTAAGGTGGGTTTTCTTAGAGAAGATGAAAATCTTATTAAGCAACTGAAGGATCAAAGACAAACCCACATTAAGAGAATTTATGGGGTTTTAGTTGAATTTGACTCAGAAACGGAACTAATTAAAGATTGTATGATTAGATGGGCGCAGAATTTTGGTGAGCCAGTTTTATTGGACACCTGGGAAACTATTTGGGTGAGAAATGTCAAATTTACTCAAGCACAGAATTTAAGGGAGAATTTTTATAAAATGTTTTATAGATGGCACCTTGATCCACAAAAAATGTCTTATATGTACCCTGACGTGCAACCCAAATGCTGGAGATGTGGTTATAAGGAGGCTTCCTATTATCATATTTGGTGGTCATGCAGAGAGATAAAAGCATTTTGGATCAAAATATGGTGGAATATCCAGAGAATTTTTAGAAGGAGGGTAAAATGTACTCCGCAATTATTTTTGTTAGGTATTGTTACAGATTGTGATACAAAGGAGGTTGTATTGATGTTAAATTTGATCACAGCCGCGAGGCTGTTAGTTGGACAATATTGGAAGAAGGAATCTTTGCCTACATTGCAGGAATGGTTTTTTAAAGTAGCTTATCTGGCGGAAATGGCAAAGAGTTCGGCTTTCTTAAAGCAACAAACGCAAGAGAAGTTTTTTGCTGTTTGGGATAAATGGATAAAATTTATACAATTTAGATTGGGTATACAAAAATATTATATAGTTTTTTCATAAGTTTTATTTTCATATATATTATAGATAATTTTTTTTATATATAAATATAAAGTTTTTAATTTAATTTTTATTTTTATTTTTTAAGCCTATATTCTGCTCTGGGAAGCTCAGGGGGGGGGGAAGGGAGGGTTTTTTTTTTTTTTTTTTGGGAGGGCTGGGGGATGGGGTTTTTTTTTTTTTTATTTAATATATGTATTGTTTAGTTTTATTTTTCTGTATATGTTGCCTTTTGTTTTGTATTATTTTTCCTTTTTTGTAAAATTTATAAAACTTTCAATAAAAAAAAAAAAAAACTTTTTCTGAGTCTGTTATTTTTTCACGACAGTAAATGCATCAGAATAGCTATGTTGTTAATAACTTTCTCCTCCACTCATACCTATGTTATTCCTATCTGTATTAACTTCCTTAGAAGAAATTACCTTTATAACTTTCAGTAACAACTTGAAATAGCTCAATATTTTAGATAATATGGGAGAAACAAACTCTTTGAAATGAATACTGAATTCTTTTAATCTATGGGTGTCAAATGAATACTGACATAGATAGGCACTAATACTGATATAGATAGGCACTTGCTAAATGTGCAAATTATTAAAAGTATGTATGAAGCAGATGGTATAAATATAAGCTATATTTTTCTGCTTTCAAGGTATGAGTACTTTGTTGATTTTGAATTTTCTTTAAATCTAAAGATTTTGCTGTCTTGATGGTTCTTTCTTCATTCTTCATCTTCTGAAATGCATTTAGTCTGCAAGAAAACAGCCACACTCAGAAAGCAGCAAGGACCCCTCATTTCAACTCTGAGGTACAAAAATTCTCCTCTATCAGAGTATTCTAAAATTAATCTACAGCTCTTTATTATTGATTTCTAAATTCTTCATATTTGCTGACAACTTGATAAGTGTTATTTGGGTTGGAGACAAGGTAAAATTATTTTCCATATTAGGGATCATGAGGTCGTTTCTTCAGGCGTCCCCTGGCTGTGTTTCATCTGACAAAAAGCAGTTTCAAAAGAACACATGTGTAAAAAAATTTCTGCCAGGGACATGTTTTGGCAGTGTTTCATGTGAACAAGCCAAAATTTAGCTGGAGAAACTATCTAATGGCCAGGCGACTGCCAGCATTCATTATTCCCAAATTTTGTCCAAATTTCCTCTCTGTCCTAATTATAAGCTAACTTCTTAAACTATAAGCAAATTGTTCCTAAATACTTAAGCATTGAAATGCATCATTAATCACAAAGTTGCTTGGTTCTCTCATAAATCCCATTTACTTCAATATGATTTATGAGCCTTACACTGAGATCACTGCTCACTTGCAAAATAATTTGGAAAACATTATTTCCTCTATTGAACTTCTATGCAGAAATTCTTCACCCTGTAAAACTGAACCATTGTTAAAAAAATTAGTTAAAAATAAGTTAAAAAAAATACTTCAACACTAGATTGTGGTTCCAAATAATCTATCTTTTGAACAGCTGAGCTTTCATTTTTATTTCCATCACATGTTATTGAGATTCCTTCTCTATGATACAAAAGCATTTCTTTTTCTTTCTGCAATCTAGTATACAGGACTACATCTCCCATAAGCCCTAGTCAACATTGGTGTCTCTTGATCTTTATCAAGAGACACCAAAGTCTTTCACGAAGCATGGTTCTAAGCTGTTGATTTTCTTGGTTCAGAAAATAAATGAATAGTATGTCAACTTCTAAAATGAGCCTGGCTGAAGCCATCTTTGTTGTTTTAAGTTGCCACATAGGTTGTGGGGGAAGCAGGAAAGAAAACGAAAGTATGCTAAACTAAACATGGAGCGGTCCTGTGGGAACCAAGGTCAATCCCACAGGTGCTGGAAGGAGATGCAAAGACGAGTCAGAGCTCCCAATCTAAAAAAGTCCCACAAGTTAAGTTATGGAACATTTTCTATTTCCAGCTATTAGCTTGCCATGGTTTGTCATGCCAAATACACCATTTGCCTTAATCCAGAAAGCCATTTATTTTAAATAAACCCTTCTGCAATGTAATTTTTTCAAAATAGCACTTAGCAATAGCGCTTAGACTTATATACCACTTCATAGTGCTTCACAGCATTCTCTAATCAATTTACAGAGTCAGCATATTGTTCCTAAAAATCTGGGTCTTCATTTTACCGATCTTGGAAGAATAGAAGGCTGCATCAACCTTGAGACGATTAGGATCGAATTCCAGGCTGTGAGCAGAGTTAGCCTGCAATACTGCATTCTAGCCACTGTGCCACCAGGGCTCATATGCACTTTTGGCTAGGGCCGCCTTAAACTGGTCCACTTGATTTGCAATGCTCATAATCTCCCAGTCAACATGGATTGTTTTTATGGTTTATGTTGATTAACATGGTGAATAGCCATGTTATTGCTATGGATATTTATTGGTTTGAAGTGACTGATTTCTCTAGTAGTAATCTAATGACTGAAAACTGCTTGCACTCAACATCTGGTATTGTACAATAAATAAATATAGAAATATACAGGACTGCATTATAAAGGGTTGAAGACTTACCTCCATTATTATGCTGAAGACTGGATTCTATATCAAGGGAAATTTGTCATCTAGACTGCAGTTAAGGAACTAACATACCATTGAGGTAACTGGGATTTAGCAAATATTTTTTCCAGCAGTTATAATTAGAAATATTAATTAAATTTCCAGTCAGGCATTTTAAATAAATGTTTAAAACTGAATATAAGTTAAAGGTCTCATGGATAGAAAAAATTTCCAATGCAGTAACAGGTAATATGAAGAAAAGAGAACTGTGACATTAGGTCTTTCAAAACTATTTATCTAATAAAAAGTGAGCATTGTGAGCAGACACTGTTCAAAGTAATCTTAAAACTAGGGTTCAATATTCTGGCTTTAAGAAAAAAGTCGCTGTGTTCTCCATTTCCATAGCAACCTCACATATTGCCTCAGTTCTTGGCTTCACTTAAAGAAACTCTTTGGTATCTTAAAGGACCTAACAGAGGTAAACTCCATTTTACAAACATCTGTTATTCAACTTCCTTGTCTTGCCCTACCTGCATATTTCCTAGCAAATTTATGTGTTCCCTTTCCTTCCCTCTCTCTTCTGAGATTATTAATAGTCAATTAATAATTGGTAAGGCCACACTTGGAATACTGCATCCAGTTTTGGTCACCACGATGTAAAAAAGATGTTGAGACTCTAAAAAGAGTACAGAGAAGAGCAACAAGATGATTAAGGGACTGAAGGCCAAAGCATATAAGGAAAGGCTGCTGGAATTGGGTATATCTACTTTAATGAAGAGAAGGACGAGGGGGGAAATGGTAGCAGTATTCCAATATCTCAGGGGCTGCCACAAAGAAGAGGGAGTCAAGCTATTCTCCAAAGCATCTGAAGGCAGGACAAGAAGCAACGGATGGAAACTGATCAAGGAGAGAAGCAACCTAGAACTAAGGAGAAACTTCCTGACAGTTAGAACAATTAACCAGTGGAACAGCCTGCCTCCAGAAGCAGTGAATGCTCCAACACTGGAAGTTTTTAAGAAGAGACTGGACAGCCATTTGTCTGAAATGGTATATGTCTGAGCAGGAGGTTGGACTAGATGACCTCCAAGGTCCCTTCCAACATCATCATCATCATCATTATTATTATTATTATATTAATTCAAATACTGGGAAAAAGCAACAAAATGTTCAATCTGAAAGCAGTAGCTCTGACTGAAGTCAAAATAAAAAATATGCATTCAAACATGGGATGACTAGAATGAATAAGAGTTAGCATTTATATGGAGTTTTTGACATGTACATATTCCAACTGGTAAAATGATCAAGTATTGATTCTGCCCTGTGAGTCAGGAGAAGTAGAAACTACAGAACATGTTCTTCTTTACTGCTCCTTTCGTAGAGACATCCAGATTAAGACTACCTCTGATTATATCCTAATAGCCCAGATTTGGCCTATGCCCAGATGCTGCTTATAGGTAAAGTACCCCTTGTTACAGTGCATGTTGCTAGGTTTTGTGGAGTAGCACAGAAGATCTATTGAATATTCTTGTACCAATATACTGCAATACATACTTTGCAATTATAATTCATTTAAGTTTAGATATTACTTTATTGATATTAATAGTTTGATACCTTTGTTTCTTGTGATTTAAGATGTTATTGTAATTAATATAATTTTAGCGTTTACATTATAATTTAATAAAGGTTGTATCCTGGATCTCACTAATAGATGTTAGCTAAGTTGTTTTTCCTGAATCTGACTTACAAATGCTAGCTAAGTTGTTTTATAAATATGTTTTAACTCTGTCTTAAATTTTATTTTGTTTATTATTGTACTGGTCTTTGACTGCAATAAATTGAAATAAGTGGATGATTTCTCTCAATTATTCAAAGGAATAACACAAGAACAAATTTGCAAAGGATCTTGAAAGTCTTCTAGTCAAAACTCTTGCTCAAGCTGGAAATCCTACACCACTTCAGACAAATGGTTGTCCAATCTCTTCTCAAAAATCTCCAATGTTAGAGTATCCATAACTTCTGGAGGCAAGTTATTCCCCTGATTGAATTGTTTTAATTGTCAGGAAATTTCTCCTTAGTTCTAGGTTGATTCTCTCTTTAATTAATTTCCATCAATTGTTTCTTGTCCTGCCTCTGGACAACAGAAAGGGAAGAAGAAAGTCTCTGACAATTACTGAAGGAGGATTCAGGGGCAGCTAAATCCAATAGAAGAAACTTCCTCAATGGTTCCTTATAAGCTCCCATACACATTTTCCTCTTTTGGAAATATGTATACTACTGTACCTGCCCTATGGCCCTAAACTATTCTGATATCTTCAGAAAGATAAGGCAAAACTCTGGGACCAGCTATGTATCTAACTAGACATAAACACTGCAAGGGATTACTTACTGCTAGAACAAATATTTATATCAAAATTTCTTTTATTGGATGGTGTAAGCCCACAGAATACCTAGATATTTAAGGGTTCATGCTATGTCTTTTTTATTTAATCTGATGTGCAATATAGAAAGAGCAATAAAAGTTTACATTTAAAAATGCCTCTTAAAACACAAATGTTAAAACTTGAGTCTGAAGAGGAAAGCACCCATTTTCTAAGAATGGTTAATTATGAATCCCATGAAGAAACTTAAAAAATAGAATTTTACTGACTCAAAAAACAGAAAAATCATGGACATGCTGGTTTTTGTACTGTTTTGCATCTCAAAACTTTTGTTTTTAAAAAAGAAGATTGCTTTGCAAATATTTTTCTGAAACATTTACTATAAAAAGATTATTTTAAAAATTTGAAAGAGTTTTCTTTAGCCAAATTGTGAGTTATATTTCAAAAATTAAGCTTCTGTCATCCCCTTTCACTTCCAAATTCTGGAACCAATAGTTCTCCTGAATCTCAACAATGTTAAGCTAAGGCTGACACCAAATAACAGAAGCAAATGAGACAACTGAGTCTGTCCAGAAAGTCATTCTGGGCCCTACAGTGCTTAAAGTCAAGTTATACAGGTAATTCTTGAGTTATTACCATAATTGAGGCTGGAATTACACTTGTAAATTGTGGTCTTTAAGCAGGTCACCATGTGGCCAGATCTAACTTTATGACAAATTTGTGGTTGATGTTAAGTGAACTGGGTGGTTGCTAAAGTAATACTGTTGTCATTCAATGAATCCATTGTTCCCAATAAATGTTTTTTGGCAGAAACTGAAAGTAACACTGGAAAGTGGCAGAAAACATTGAAAATTGTGATCACATGACCATGAGATGCTGCAAATGTAAAGCGATCCAATTGCCAAATGCCAACACATGACTGCAGCCATTGTAACTTCAAAATTGGGTCAAAGTACCTTTTGAATGGTCTCTAATTGACCGGTTATAAGTTGGATGCCACCTGTTTTCCGTCATCTATAACTTTATTTTTAAAATTTTGGTAAGTTATTGGGCCAGCTTGGGTTTATGTGACACCAGTTACTGAACCCCATTCTATATTAGCTTGCTAGGCAGATGCAATATACAACTGGGAAATGAGAAAACTTTTGTCAGCTATAAGAAACATCTTAGATCACCAGATCCTAAGACTCTCGCTAAATAAAAGCTTGCTGTCAGAGAGCATCTGTTCATTTGAGACACCTTTGATGTCCTAGGACAGGGGTAGCCAACGTGGCTCTTTTATAACTCATGGACTTCAACTCCCAAAATTCCTGAGCCAGCTTGGCTGACTCAGGAATTCTGGGAATTGAAGTCTATGAATCATAAAAGAGCCAAGGTTGCCTACCCCTACCCTACTCTAAACCAAATCAAAAGAAGAGAAAAGTAACAAGTTTGCAAAGAATATGCAGCAGTTGAGAGTGATGCTGGGTTCGGAAAATCATGAAAACAATAGAAAAACACATCAAACAAAGCAAGTATGTAGGAAGTGGTTACAGCTGCATTTAATCTCACCTTTGCCCCTGATGAAAGAGAATTACTTCATTTTTTGGGCCATAATTCAGGTTAACTAAATAGTCTTAGGTACGTGCCATTGTCAAGCTCCATTCTTGTTGTCTTTTCAGACTGCCAACATACTGCCAAAATACCGCCTGGCCATTAATAGTGATAAGTCATAGTAGAGAATACTAAAAAAAATACAGATGAAATGTAAACTGCCATCATTTGTCCTTCCAGCAATTAGCATTAAACAGGTATACTGCCTTGGACTGTGGGAGTGTCATAAAGGCAGTGATAAATTAGCCATCATTATCTAAGCAAATTAGAACCCATACTTCTGGAAATTTCCTTCTTATCCTTTAAAATGCAGGCTTTGTATTGAAAACAGTTATCTTTTAAAATGCAGGCTTTGTATTGAAAACAGTTGTTTAAAGTTGATAGTTGATTTTGACTTTGGGGTTTGAGGATTAGATTTGAAGTGATTGAAGAAATATTGTGGATGTTAGCTATATTTATTTACAGGTTTTTATATGTTAAACTAAAATATATGAATAGTATTTGAATATTGGTTGTTAATATTTTAAAGGTAGATATTGATATTTACTTAAATTTAGAGAGAGGATATTTTATTTTATAATTGTCTCAGTACTGAAATAAATCAGAGATCTTTTTTTGTATAATTTGTTTTATGTACTTTGTTTTGGTTATTTTTTAATTTTTCCTTTCCCCCCATTATGTTAGTTTGTGTTTTATTGCTTTTGTGAAAGTTGATAGTTGAATTGCTGAAAAGGAGAAAAACAACAACAAACTACTTCAGTGACCAGAAAACATTTTGGCACCCAAGGCCGAATTTACAATAGTTTGTTTGTTTCAGACACAGTGAATAATTTCAGCCACAACATTGCACAATGTTTGCATTCCTTCATCAAGTTACACAAGTTTGAAACACAGCGAGGGGCAAAGAAAATATAGAACTCAAATATCATTTGCTACTTTTATTCCCCATCACAAATCAGTAAATATTTTATTTGTATATGTGTTACCAGATCTTTTTTCTTCTGGGTTTCAGAAAAGAAAATGTAAAATGATTCCTCTTAAATTGTCTAAGGCAAGAGGCACCCTTGCTAGAGATT
Organism: Crotalus tigris; assembly: GCF_016545835.1. Lineage (NCBI taxonomy): Eukaryota > Metazoa > Chordata > Lepidosauria > Squamata > Viperidae > Crotalus > Crotalus tigris. The sequence continues at coordinate 394,410 of NW_024097936.1, forward strand.
GTGGTCATGGACATCTGATGCAGATAGTCCTCTACTTATGACACAATTGAGCCCAGAATTTATGTTGCTAGGTGAGAAATTTGTTAAGTGAGTTTTATCCCATTTTATGATTTTTCTTGCCACATTTGTTAAGTGAATGGCTGCAGTTGTTAAATTAGTAACATGGTTGTTAAGTGAATCTGGCTTCCCCATTGACTTTGCTTGTCAGAAGGTCACAAAAAATGATTACATGACCCTGGGACACTGCAACTGTCATAAATATGAACCAGTTGTCAAGCATCCAAATGTAAATCACGTGACATGGAGATGTGCATCTGAATTTTGATCACATGAGCACGGGGATGTTACAAATGTCATAAGTATGAAAAATGGTCATAAATCACTTTTTTCAGTGCCACTGTAACTTTGAACGTTCAACTAAATGAATTGTGGTAGGTCAAGGGCTTCCTGTATATCAGGAAGGCAAAGGGGCTCTAGGCTGCAGGAGGATAATACAGCTGCTGGCAGACAGTATTCCTTTTATGTGTGTTTTTAGCTCAAACTGGCCCAGTTTGTATGTTAGATTGTGTTGGATGCATAGTCTGAAATTTACATAGAATTGTAAGCCGAAATAAAACTTTTAAATGGTGCACTATGGATATCTAGCATCTGATAAATTGTCAAAGATGTATAAAGCTGTTTCAAATGTTTGTTGGAAATGTAATTGTAAAAAAAGTACTTTTTATCACATTTGGTGGGCTTATGATAAAAACAAAAAGAAATTCATGCTTTAATTCAGAAGATTTTTAACACAAATATAAAACTGAAATCAGAAGTTTTTCTTTTACGACTATTGGACAAAGAGCTTAAAAAAAGAACTTTGATATTATATACAGATAGTCCTCGAATTACAAGTGTAATGGAATCTGCCCATTCCACTCGTAACTCGAAAACTCGTGGGAGTGAATCTCGTACCTTGAATGAGATCACTCCCTTTCTTGTTAAGATGCATGTGGCTTGTTAAGTGAACATGAGGTATTTCAGGGTGGGGAAGGCCATGGAGGGCCTAGTGATGGAACAGGCCCCCAAGGCCTTCCCGATCCACTAAGATACCTCATGCTTCCTTCTCCCTTCCTGCCGCGTTGGACTCACCTTGAAAAGATCCTCTCTGCCATGGTTCCTGTTGCCGCCCGGATCTGAGGCCGGGAGCTGCTTCCGCTGCCCTCTGGTGGCCTGATCCGGGTGCTGGAGGCCTTCTCCAGGCTGCTGCTGCCTGGAAACAGGCTGCCGGAGAGCAGCAGAAGCGTCCCCCGGCTCAGATCTGGGTGGCAGCGGCGTGGAAAAGGCATCTGGCACCCTGATTGAGCCGCTGGACGGCTGCAGAAGCATCCCCGGCTTCAGTTCCATTCTCTGTTGCAGAGAACAGAGGCCTAAAATACCACGAGATTACACAAGATTAGTAGCGTGAGATCTCGTCCCACTGATCTAGCATGATCTTGCATTACTTTAGGCCTCCATTCTCTGTCAATGCACCAAAGGCCTGGAGCAGCCAAGAAAGAGAAGGATCTCAATCTTCGGAAGGTGAGTACTGAGGGCCTGGTGCCTAGGGGGACCCAGGGTGGGGGTGGGGAGGGAATAACCAGAGTGAATGTTGCAGTGCCACTGCGGTCACTCGTAAGGGCGAATGACTGCCGTGGTGCTGCAATATTGGTAATTTCAGGAGTTGCTCGTAAGCATTAGGGGCACTTATAGCGTAACTTTGAATGAGTGTTAAGTAATGCTCATAACTCGGGGATTACCTGTACAGTATGTTGATTGCAGTGAGAATTCTATATGGAATTCTAAAATGGAAAGATATGTCAATTCGCACAATGGAAGAATGGATGGAAAACTGATGGAGCTGGTAGAAATGGTAAAATAAATTGTTTTAAGAAAACATGTATCTCATTTTGTTCTATTTGGTAAACATTTCTGGACTTTATGCTTGAAAAAAATGAATCTTTGATTTTGGATTAAATTAGTCTGTTGTTATAGAAATGGCTAGCATTTACTGAATATGTAAATTAAAAACTTGAGGTTGCAACTGTATTTTGTATTTTACTGCACTGAAAAAGTTGGAGGTCATTGCTTTTTTACTTTCCCTTTTACCTTGCATTCCCTTCCCTTTTCTTTTCTCTCCCATATTCCCCTTTTATCTTTGTTTTTATTTGTATTTTATATTATAATAATTTTCAATTAAAAAGATAGTACAGAAGGACTTTAGTACTGCATCTTTTAGGATGTTGTTTCAACTTTCCTAGTTGAGTTAAAGATCTTGGATTTCTCTTCCAGTCACCCATTTAAATAATAACCATGATCCTTCTTAGCTTTTTCAAGATTAGCAAAAGCTGGTAGGTCCTACCAAAACATCTCACTATACAAGACCAAAACTGCATCACACAGAAAGCCAACAAGAAAGCAGGAAGGCTTTGCAGCATACACTTAACATAAGGCCAGGATTCATTTTTACCAATGGACATTTCCAAACTCAGCTTCAACTTAGAAGCACAGGAAAGTCATTTCACTAGTGAAGAGTTTGTACTTCAAATGCCCTTTCATGGGCAGCTGCATACTGAAGTGTAAGCATGAGAACCATCGAAGAGGAAGGGATCTGAGAAGATAGCCAATCTCCCGGATCAGTCCTGGATCAACTAAAGTTTCTATGATAAATGACCATCCAGCTCTGTCTAAAGATCTCTAATGAATGAAAAGTCATTATTGATTGACAGCTCATTTAGTCAAGAAGTTCCTCCTGATGTCTAAGCTTGAAGTCCATTACTTGCAACTAAATTTAACCAATAAGATACTGCCCTCTGGGATAATAAATCATAAGAATTTTCTTTCTGAGTTGCAATGAGGATACAATATATCTTTTTTTTTTTAATAAAAACAGTCCTCTGGCAAATGCAGAATGCTGGAGAGGCATCCTATTGCTTATTAAACCTTTAGTCTTAATTGGAGCTCGGTCCTAAAATATCTTGTTGTTGCTTTTTGTATCCATCGTCTGAGGAGACCACCTTACAGTATAAAACAAGATGGAGGACATACAGTTTAGAGACTTTAATGCATTGACTTCTTGTTGCAATAGCATTGCTTTTGGCACAAGGAATCATGTAAACTTTAATTCTCCTAACTGGTTAAGCGCACAGAAGGAACTCTGACACAGCGAAGAACAATATTTCCCAAACTCCCTGTAGTCCATCTTACAATAGCTACATTTCTACCAGATGCTTTTGAGGAAAGGAAAGTAGATGAAAGGACAGGATTTTTCACCAGAGACTGGCCATGTGATGATCAACTCAATCATCTAAAAATGAATAAAAATTACTTTAAAAACTGACTGAAAATCCACACGATTAACAAACATTGTAATGTTCTCATATTATACCCCAGATTTCAGGCACGAATTTTGCAATCTTGACAGATTTTGACCCTCATGGGAGATTGCCATATGCTCATAATCTCTGAGATACTTGTTGATCTGAGATTTATGATAAAAAAGCTTTTAATATGTGATCTCAGCCAAATGCACCTAAGGCCTTAGTTTTGCCTTCTATGTCCCACCCTCAGTCCATAAATTTAACATCATTTTAATTTTAAGAATATTTTAACTGCCTGTTTATTTTTACCTGACAAACAGATAGAACTACATAGTAATTGGCTTGTTGTTTGGATCTTCAGCTGCAAATCGGCTTAAATTATCTCACAAGTTTTCAGCCTTTTTATATTTGGGGGCTTCCCCAAATATAAGTTCCCAATGCCTGAAAAGATTGTTGGCCCCAACTTAACAGTTCAAGGAATAAAGAGGCCATGTTTCCCTTCCAAAGATTTTATAAATGCAACATTATATTACATTAATAATAATGATGATGATGGTGATGATAATGATGATGATGATGGAAGGTCATCTAGTTCAACCCCCTGCTCAGGCAGGAAACTAAATCTAAATCTGATTCAGCTCAGGAACGGTTCTTAATTTTACTATTTCAATCCAAAGTTTCAGATTTACAGTCAAAAATTGTAAATAAAGACATGGAAATAAGTCTCCCTTGAGTCAAGTTTTACTCTTGGTGATTACATGGACCCAAGTTAATTTTTGGGAACAACATGGACAGGGTTACAATTATTTTTTGAGGAATGTTTTTTAATCTGCCCCTCTGGCCTACAATCCTGAGAATTCTTCACATTCTTCCAACCGAGCATTAACCAAACCTGACTTCGCCTTTCAAGTTCGGCCAAATTTGCTTAGATGCTGCCACTGATTTCAGTCAGACATAAAACTGTGTTTTTCAACCTTGGAAACCTTAAGATCCCATGCTGGCTGGAGAATTCTGGGAGTCGAAGTCCACAACTCAAAATTGCCAGGGTTGAGAAACACTGACATAGAGCAGCTGATTAAACATAGTACCCCTTAAATATGGTCAGAATCATCCCACCATGATTATGCATTGTACAAAAGTTTCCACATTTTTTTGGATACTTGAAATCACCATCATTCCACCAGTAGCAGCATTAAAAAGTTGGATAATGCTCTGTGGGTTACTATGGGTGGCAAAGTACTGAGCTCCTAAGCTGCATGACATTGCAAACAGCTGCTGTGCTGATCACAGCGCAACTCTGTCAGGTTAATATCTGCAACTAATGGTTCCATCTTTGCAGAACATATTAGCAATAGCTTAATGGTGACTCAGCTGCCTTTTAACTTTATTATCTTGGTCATTTTCATTCAATATCAGGAAAGTCATAGAACAATTTCTTCTTACTAGTGAAAATATATTTTTAACAATCTGAACATTTTTAACATATGATGCTAGAGAAAATGGCACTAGCACATTTACTCTGAAAAAAAACCTGTTAACTCTAAGCTCTACAAAAATCTGTAACACCCCGAGAACTGAAGATTACACTGGATGCCTGGAGATTAAGAAAATTGTTTGTCAAAACTTGACATTTTGAGGCATTTTCTGCATTTTTGGGCAACTTCAACAGCCTCTAGTAATTTAGGATAGTGAATGTAATAAAAGCAATAAAAAAAATTTTTAAAAGCAAAGCTGTCAAATTCATACAATTTTATGGATGCATTTGCATGTTTGCATTTTTTTACATATTTATTATATTTAAGAGTGAGGCTATTGTTTAGTTACAGCAGCTTTGAAATTTGAGTTCTTTATATGTCCAGTTCAAAAGACTGCCTAGGGGTAAGGGATAAAGATGAATGTGATACATACAGGTTGGAAACAGCTTTGATTTTAACAACTGGATTTATTTCCAAAATTAGAACCCAACAAATGTTTATTCTTCTTCCCAGCAAAAGCTAATTTAGTCTAAAGTCTACTTTGCATCTGATAAGATCCAATTTGCACATCTGGAGTCCCTTCTTCATTTAATCTAAGAAAGCAATATATTATAGACATACTGACATACTATAAACATGTCTTAAATGTTAGTCACTTTCCCCCTTCCCATGAAATTCCTGGATTTTAGCTATTTTGTCTGAAGGAGAAACTTCGGAAAGCTGAAAGCCTGAACTAAGCTCTAAACTCTTTCCCAAAGTTGTTGATTTTAATTTCTTAAATAACAAAAAAGATTAAATCCAGAAGGAGTAATAGTAACTATAGAATTTAGTTATATAAGGTGATTCTTGGTGATGACAACATGGAAAACTCTTATTTTAAAACCTCACAAGCCCACCTTGTGGATTCTAAAAGGCTTTCTTTAAAATATGTGCCTATATTCAACAACAGAAGGCAAAGAGAGCAAAATACCGTGCCTTATCTTTACTCTGCAAGATCAGCATGTAAAATGATGTGTCATTAAACCAGTGTTTCTCAACCCTGGCCACTTTCAGAGAGGTGGACTTCAACTCCCAGAATTCCCCAGCCAAAGCTGCAGTCCACCTTTCTTAAAGAAGCAAAGTTTGAGACTACACTATTGGTCTTTCTGTCTGCTAATAATACTTCTGTCTGATTCTAGGCAAGAGTCTTGTAACTAAATTTTATATTTGTATGTTCTTCTCCTGAGCATTCCACATAGCTAAATATTTCATTATAAAATTTATTAAACTCATGAGTGCTGGCAGGAGATTCAGGTTTCTTCTGCATCTACTTTCTATAATAGTAGATCAGGAAGAATTAAAACAACAACATCTGTTTCAGTCAAGATGTCCAAAAGCAGCTTTGTTTTTCTTGCTGATGTGCTCTTGAAAAATCCATTCCCTGTCCCAGTGATGAGTTATTACTATCACAGGGACATCATGGCAGCTTTATAATTGGATCCAACTTTACTCCAGATTTAAAACAGCTGAGATTTTTTATTTTTGAAAACTTGCTAATATATTATTCCATGAGCTATTTCCCAAGCTTATGTTCTCCAGTTTCCTCTATAAAGTACATTAGGTAATCTGCTTTATAGAGGACATTGGCTGGAGTAATCTGTAAAGAGAACAGAAAGCAATTTTAGGATATTATGGCTTATTCTATAGACTGCTTTTAATGATGTCTTCAAATATTTTCATACAAGTATAAGCATTTCATTTATATCAGGGGCATCGTTTTCATATTTTTTGTTCTTTGAGCAATATACTAGATACTTCTCTTCCCAAAACAGTGACTTGATTTAAGATAACATTAATTGAAATGCAATTAAAAGCAATAGATCGCTGCCTACACGTTTGGGATTCAGTAATCCACTGAATATCTGAAATGTCTTGATACAATACCATGAGATATGGAGGGAATAAATTACCCTCTCACTCAAAACCCAGGATGACCAATTCATATACACATTTGATGCTCTAACTTGGTGGTGGTGAACCTATGGCACAGGTGCCAGAGGTGGCACTCAGAGCCCTCTCTGTGGGCACGCACGCCGTCGCCCCAGTCCTAGCTGGGTTTTATAAAACCTTTTCGCTTTATGCCTCCGCCACCTGTGCAAAAAAAGAAGGTTCAATCAATCAGTCAATTTCAACTTCTCGCGGGGGAAAAAAAGATCTTGTAAAGTTGTAATTGATTGATTGAACTTTTTAGTCCCACCCAGTCTACCATTACCACCGCAGCCACGCCCAGCCAATGGGCCACACCCAGCCAATGGGCCACACCCACCCAGCACCCAACGATGCATAAGTGGGTTTTGGGTTGCAGTTTGGGCACTCGGTCTCTAAAAGGTTCTTTTAGAGACCGAGTGCTTTTAGTTTTAGCATAATAGACACCATGCTCCTCAAAGCACTACATTGTGGAGCCTTCTTCTAAACAGCCCTTCTTAAAATTATTTTATGCAGTTTAATTTGCATATGTTAGTATATAATACTAAGTACTGAGTGAGGCTTGCCTTTCAAATATTCTATTTGTTTTTTTATCCTGTTTTCAAGATTACTTATTTCCTTTGTTAGAAAATATTTGATGCATAGACACCACCAATTAAGAATTGTTTTACGATAAGTTTCAGTGCTTTTCCTCCTCCAGTTTTCTTCCCCACCACAGCCATTATTAAGCTTCCAGTGCTGAAAATAAAATAATGCATGTGATAAAACAGGGGTGGCCAAATTAGCAACTCAGCAATAGCGTAGACTTAATGTTGAAATTTCTTATGTTAAGTACCGCAAACATTGTAATATCACTTTTTCAAAAGCATTCAAACTCACGTGTCATTGTAGAAAAAGAACTGTTCGAAGATGCCATAGCCAACGTAAACAGCAACAACCAAAGAGCCATTCCTCTGGATTCTACAATTGCAGAAAAAGATAATAACACCAATCTTATTATATTTACAAGAGAGAAACACCATTTCACTTCTCTGCTGCTTTAGTGGTTAACTGGGTAGAATAAAGCCAAGGATCTATGAAGGGACTAAATTATAACAAATGTTATGGCCTTATAAAGTTTTATTACATACTGAAACTGTGTAAGACACAATAAATCATGAGGCTGTTCAGCTGTCTTGTGAATGGAAGACATTCCAGAGCATGCGTTCATTTCTACCAATACAATTATCATAAACAAAAAAAATCTAGGGGTTCCTAATGTGGGTGTTCAAATGTTTTGCTACCAAGTCCTCTTATCTCTCTCTACAGGAAAAACATTTTACTAAACTAGTGCCATGCAGAAAAAAATGTCCTTTTTTATCAATTCTCATATGCAAGAAAATTTGTGTTACCATTTTTTAAACAGAGAATTTGGACTGTCTTCTTCTGCTGTTATTGTACTTATTGGATGAAAAGACAGTCAATGGATTATTCTGTCTTCCACTGGATAATCATATCTCTGGGGGGAGGGTTCCTATAGTTTCAAGAAATCCCAAGGAAAAACCCTCTGAAGAATTTTATCCCACTGGATTTTTTTTCAAAAGGGGAAGAACAGGAAGCCAGGTATGTTTTAGTGTAATTGAAGGATATGCAGCTTCTCCATGAAGAGAAAGTGTGCGCTATGATTCAATTGCTGGAAGTAACGTCACAAGCAGAGTGTTTTGACCTTGTATTGGGGAAAGAGATGTATGCCCCAAATCAAAGCTTTCATACCTTTTGGTAGGTTTAAAAAGGGATGAACAGATAGCTTAGCTATGGAGCTTTAAATTCAATAGGAAGGACAAAAAAAATTAAGAAGAAAAGAAGCAGAAACAGTAAAGCACTATTATCTTTTATCATGCATAGACTAGCCTGAATTAGGAGAACTCTGAGCTGCAGATCATCCTACTTAGCAAGCATAGCCCTACCTATGTAGTGTAGGGACCCCCCTTTGGACAACAGCTCAAACTTCTCCTATGCAACCACCAAACAGCTGGAAATCTAGAATAAGTTGTCTCAACAAATCTGGAGGATTCCAGGTTCTGGAAACTTGAATTGATCTTTTCCAAATATAAATATAACAATTATGATCTAGAAAAGCTGCCTGATTTCTGCAAAATAGGGGCTTAAATCTCTCCTTCTGAATTCAATATTGCTTGGGTATGTCAACTTCACTGTAAGCAGGGGATTCCCCTGGCGCAAGGCTTTAAAAGCAAAAAGGCAAGCAATTACTGTACTAGACTGGCCAAGAAAGTCAGGGCTCAAGATATTATAAATTATGGAGAATTTTTGTGGTTTCCATGTTTAGCATTATCAGATTGTCAAGAGAAGCTTGATAATTATTCCATTTTAATGGTTTCCTAAGAAAGTCTATTGTTCTGTCCTGTATTTATGCATTCTTTTCAAACTACCTCATGTTAAGCCAGACAATACCGAGAAGATAAAAAACAAAGTGTGATGTTTCTTTCTATGCAAAAGGGATCACAGAGAGATTTCCACACCATAGGGCTGGCTTTGAAGGACTCCTCCCAAAACTATGTGCCACTTGGAAAGGATTAAAACTCTCCACAAATCTCTGCTGTTACAAATGGACTCACGGGTTTCCCCTCCAAGTTGGGATACAAACCAACTGGCTGAACTGATGGCAAGTGCCAGCAATAAAAGAGTTATTTTGTATTTAGGAACCTGATACACGTAGATAACTCTTGGCTTTCCTTTAAATATTGTTAGAATTCCATTTTGCACAATTTTAAAGTAAGTATCAGAGCTTGAAAATTTAATAATGTAAGAGCCAAACCATGCTTTCTTTGTCTCTCCTTCCTAACCATGTCCCAGATTGCCACCTTGTCTTTCTTTGAAAGCAAGCATTCCAGAAAATGGACAAAAAAAAAAAAGAATCCTGTGGAATAACTTCAATGATTTAAGGATAGAAGCAGCCGAAAGTCACATCGTCATCTAAGCATTAAAGACCCACCATGGATGATCCGGGTGAGACCCCTTTTGTTCCTCTCCACACCCCTGCTGTTTTTGCCTGTAGAAGCTGTTTGTGCTATTATTTCCCCGTCTGGAGAAAGTGGCTTTAGTAATTGTGGGAACAAATGCGTTTTACAAAAAGGACAGAAAAAATAAATAAATATTTATTTAAAGACTATATTCTACTCCTACTTACACTGTGCTCTAGAAAAAACTGTTTTTTGTGTTTTTTGGAGCGGTATTATATCGGCAGGGTATTTCTTTTTCTATTCTCCCTTTAAAAGATAGAAAAAAGGAAAAAATGGCGTTTGAAGAAGTCCTTTTAGCTCACTGAGGACACCTACTGGTCAAAAGTTAATATTGAATTGTTGTTTTTTGGAGATGAGAGAGCTTTGGCCTTCAAACTGTTTTTCAAGAAAAAAGATAATTTGAGCTAGCTATGTGATCTGTGCGGGTGGACAATGTTCAACTGTAACCTTCACTAAAAAGGAAAAGGATTTTTCTTCAACTATTGCTAAAATGGAGAAGCCTCAATCACATTTAAACTGTAAACTTATACTGGAAAAGATCTATGAGGCTAAATAAATATGTACTACAATAAAAGAGGCTACTACAGAACTAAGAGCCAGAATCTCTACTTTAAACTTTAAAACTGACTCCCAGATTACACTTGACTACTCTACAAAACAGATTATACAAGAAGAGGTTTTAACTGAGGATAAGGAGAATTTTATTTTGCCTTACAAGCAAGACCAGGAAAAGCAAAGACCGAACTTTGGACTTCTGAAGCAATGAGGCTTTATGGACAAGAGAAACAGAGGATTAAATCAGGGATCAAGATGGTCTGTATTGAATCAAGTGACACTACAAGCAACAAAAAGAGACCTATTATCTGGAAGGGAAGCTCTGTTATGGAAACCTACCTGGCAAAAGAGGAAAGCTAGAATAAGATTGAAAAATGAAATTTAAAATTTCTTAAATTGTATTAAAGGCAACCTAGAACTATGGACTGATGTAAGGACTGAGATTTTGAGTTTGAAGTAAAAAGATGTCTTAGAGTTGGAGTGAATCAATAATTAATTGATTAATTAAATAAGATGACTTGTTTGTCCTATAACATGTGAAATTTAAACTTTACTTAAAGGATTGAAATGATTTAAGGTTTGATATTAATTTGTTAACTCAAAGAGATTGATTAAGTGGAGGATTAGATATCTATAGAATAGTTTGATAAATACATACATTTAGAAGTGTATAGGATAGATTAATATTTTTGTTTAAAAATGAGATATCTTTCTATATAAGGGATTAAAGACAATTTAGAATACTAGAAATGTTTTTTTTTAGAATGTTAAGTTTATTTCTATGAAAATTATATAATGGAATGATGAAAATTGAAGAGATGTTTCAGATTTGAAGTGAACCAATAGTTAATTGAAATTTAATAAGATGATATGATTTTCTGATGATATGGACGTTATTAGTCATGATAATTAACTGGAGACTTGAATTTTGTTTAATGGAATGACATGATTTAAGGTATGATATTATTTTTTTAGCTTGAAGAGATAGATCAATTGATAGATTTGATAGGTACAGGATAGATTAATATTTTACTCTAAATAAGGGAGATTAATGGAAGAAGAAACAAATAAGATTTTGATAAAATTAAGAAAATAGAACATATGTGGAAGGGATATTTGAACTGAAAATGTTTTTATTTAAAGTTAATTTAATTATGGTAGAAATTAATGAAGTTTGAAAACAGGTTCAGGTTGAATAAATTTAAGCTAGAATTGGATATTCTAAATGTACTATGCTATTTGAGGGAAAAAGAGAGGGAATATTTGACGTATTATTATATTATGTATATATGTCTTGTTTTAAGATGTTTGATTACCCCAGCACCACGGTGTGTCCTGAATATGTTGCTTTAAGAATTTAAAAAACCAACAAAATTTGTTTTAAAAAAAAGGTATTTAAAGGGGGATCCATGGTGAAAAAAACCCACAGATTTACAGTATAGTATTTTTCTGTTCGTTCCTTTTCAGAAAGAGTACTTTTGTTCTAGAAAAAATGAATTGACTTTTTTAGCTTAGAAAAAAAAAAAGGAAAAATAGGATCTACAGAGATGAACAGAAAAAACTCCCAAGTGATTTTCCATAGGCCCGCATTCTAGGACAAGAATATTAAATCCAATTTCTTTTGGCTAGAGACTACCATGGAACAAAAGAAAATCCCTCTGGGCCAGTAGAATTCAACAGTGGGGGGAAGAACGTTACGTCCTGCAGGCATCAGTTCTGAACTTGAAAAATGCCATGTATATATGGCCAAAGTTGCTTTCCACCAGTAACAAGCCTTTGTAATGTTGTTCCCATCTCCAGCCTTAGTCTATGAGCTGACTGTGCACTGAAATGTAGGAATAGCCAACACTCCAGAAGATAGGCTTAAGATACAGAAGCACCTTGACAATCTTGAACAGCTCATCTAACAAAATGAAATTCAATGGTGAAAAAAGTAAGGTCCTACATTTAGGCAAGAAAAATCAAATGCACACGTACAGTATAGGTGGTACCTGGCTCAATAGTAGTACCTGTGAGAGGGATCTTGGAGTCCTAGTGGAAAATCACTTAAATATGAGCCAGCAGTGTGATGCAGTTCCCAAAATAGCCAACGCAGTTCTAGGCTGCATTAACAGAGGGATAGAATCAAGATCACATGAAATGTTAATACCACTTTACAATGTCTTGGTAAGGCCACACTTGGAATACTGTATCCAGTTTTGGTCAACATGATGTAAAAAAGATGTTGAGACTCTTTTAGAAAGAGTGCAGAGAAGAGCACCAAAGATGATCGGGGACTGGAGGCTAAAAAGAATGGCTGCTGGAATTGGGGATGTCTAGTTTAATGAAGACAAGGACTAGGGGTGACATGATAGCAATGTTCCAATATCTCAGGAGTTGCCACAAAGAGGGAGTCAAGCTATTCTCCAAAGCACCTGAAGGCAGGACAAGAAGCAATGGAAGGAAATTAATCAAGGAGAGAAGCAACCTAGAACTAAGGAGAAATTTCCAGACAGTTAAAACAATTAATCAGTGGAATGATTTGCCTCCAGAAGTTGTGAATGCTCCAACACTGGAAGTTTTAAAGAAGAGATTGGACAGCCATTTGTCTGAAATGGTATAGGGTTTCCTGCCTGAGCAGGGGGTTGGACTAGAAATCTTTCAAAGTCCCTTCCAATTGTTATTTTGTTAAATGACCCAACATAATTTCCCCCAAGTTAAGACTATCATACCAAAGGGACACAGCAAGAGTAAACAGGAAAATAACTCTTTCCATAGACTATCTTCTATAGCTCATAAAATTGAATTCTGATCGATCTGTATTAAATTGCTTCTGGTGTTCTACCGTTTGTCTGGTTTTGATAAAATTTATTGCTTCATCTTATATAGTGCTTTTCTTTTGTCTCACTGAAATTTTTAATCAGCAACTGCTCTGTATGTGAATAGTCTTAGTAACAAGTGAACATAACTAGATTTAGATCCATTTCTTTATTCATCAACAATAATTTACAGAAAGTAGCAGTAGCTTTACAAGAGGGTTTTGAAAAATTTGTAAAAGATAAGAGTGATGATGAGTAAATTAACTGTTCACAGGCCTATTTCTTTATAAACCAAAATATGTGTGTGTGAGAGTTTGGATGTATGTGTATGTGCTGGTATCTCTACTTATGAGCTTTTTTATTCTCTGCCACAACACTGCATTAGATTGCTTTTACCATCCAGTCCAGAAAATATTTGTATAAGTTGGTTCACATATTTCTCTAAGCCATAAACCACCATTTACAAATCACATTAGCTGAATTATAAGAGCACACAAATCTACAAACAAACCATATCATAACATGCAGGGATAAGAGTATAAGAATGGTCTTTTCAGATCAGGCCAAGGCCATCTTAGTCCAGCATTTTGCATCAATGACCACCCAACAGATGTTTTCATCCAGCTTGCAAAAGAAGGGAAGGAGACATATTTCTCTCCTACTCTTGTTCTCTGCAATTGACAATGGGAGATCTGCTGGTCCAATCTTATGAATGCTTATGAATACCAGTCTTTGATAGACCTGTCACCCATGAGTTTATCTATTCTCTATCCAAGTTAGTAGTTATCACCACATATCTTGGAATAATGTTTTCCACAAACTAAATTATCTCCTGTATGCTGTTTTTCACGAATTCCACATTTTCCAGTCAGTTTCAACTGGTTGAACTGGGGTTGCTGGGTTTAGAGGGACCAAAAGAACCTTGATTCTCCATGGCGTGCATGATTTCATACCCCTCAATCTTATTCCCTCCTCAGTTCCTTTGGTCCAAACTGAAGGAGGTTTAGGATTGTTTTGTTTTGGGGTAGGGAAGATGTTCAGGTCCCTTGATAATTTCGTTTGCATTCTTCTACCTTTCCTTGCATTGCTATTGCCACACGTGACTGCAAACCAAAGATTGGTAGAAGAATATTTGAAATTGGGAGGTTGATAGTTTTACTTCCTCTATTAAATGTTTTGGCAAAACTCTTGCCCACTTGTTCCTTGCTCCAGTCACAAAGTCCCACCTACCCCCACCCCCTGCCCCACGCAATTCTGTTGTCAGACAAATCATAAGAAATACATGTCTTAAATTCTAAAACAGCAGTCATCAAAATGATGTCTGCTGGAGCAATAGTTTCAGCAAATTAAGAAATTCCTTGTTTCCCCGAGTGACCTTTCACACAAGTAGTTTATTGAATACAACCTGAAATTAGAGCCGCTCTTTCCAGGAAGACCCAAGCACTGTAGAAGTCACAGTTTCAACATGTTGCAGCTGAATTTCACATGATCTGTTAAGATACTGCCACTAATAGAAGCTGTCGCCTGAACCTAGGTAGATTTTGCTAACCTGATAAGGGAACTTGCTACAGACAAGCTATAAAGAGGACACAATTTTAGGATCAATGATGAGACCATTTCTCTGTTCAGTTAAGCAGAAAATTATTGCCCTGGGTAAGCTTTCACATTTCACTTTGTGTACTGATTTCTTTTCAGTGCCTTTCACCAAAATGTAATTTCTATATCTTTAAGAGCTTTACCTTGCAGATAATTAACCTAGGGTACCTGGGTTACTCTGATATGCATCTTGGTTGATCATGCCAATTGGTGAAGTGAGGTCAGAGAGAATGGTGCTGAGCAGGTTAGAATAACTTAGGAAAGTGTTAGAACACAAAACCCAATTTAATGGTGACATCCTGCATTTCCTTCTAGAACCAAACAATGTGAGTTTAGCAAAGTCAGGTGGACGGAACAGCTTGTACTGACCTGTTCCACTTGAAGAATTTCACATGGGTAAACACCATACTTCATTACAATTTCCTGCACATTTAAAAAGAAAACAAAGTGCACAAGAAAATGATTGGATTTCTATCTATTCTGAGTTTTTACAAGGCGTGCCATTCAGATAGATGATTTGATGCATGAAAGGGAACAATCTAACTAGAATTCAGTATGTGATTTTTTTCCCCCTATTCATGGTATCCAAACAAAACTCCTTTCTGAAGTTACTAGAACTATGTATATAAGTTTCAAGAATGCTCCAATTTTACTTACTATATAGTTGCTGATATTTTAACTTTTCCTTTGAGAACCCAATAATGCAAGATTTCCTAGAAATTCTAAATTAAACCTAGCTACTTGTCTGATGGAAGGGCTGGCTTGTCCAGTCCAGAACAGGATGCATTTTTATGGCGCAATTAATTGCATCATAATCAATGTGTTGATTAGCCCAACTCCACTGAAGGTCCATAAAACTGTTGTTCCAGCATAGTCAACTCCACCAGAAGTCCATAAAACTGGAGTTCCAGCATAGTCTGGTGAACAGATTGTACTGGACAAATCCTGGCTCAGGTGCAAGTCAGAGTCAAGAAAGCATGGGAGATATGGCCTTCTGATGCATGCCTACCCAGACAGCTTTGCACATCTGCTCCCTGTTTGCCATGGGTCAGTGTTTTTCAATTTTGGCAGCTTTAAGAAGCATGCTGGCTAGGGAATTCTGAGAGTTGAAGTCCATACCTCTTAAACCTACCAAGATTGAGAAACACTGCCATCAGTTGTCAGGAAATTCCACTCAGTTCTAAAGATTTTTAAAAAAGGAAGAATAGAAAAAGTCACTGAAACAGCTGGGCATCATTTAGCTAAAATAATTTAAATAATGAAGAGAGCTAATAGTATGATATGACTCATAGGATCTATGTCTGTATCTGTCAATGTGTCACACATTTTATTGTATTGTCTCCTCTTGGTGCATACACATATCTATAACAAAGCAGGATTCCTGACTGACAAGGGTATTCCAGGAGGAACAGTAAAAGCTAAAATGCCCAATGGAGAAGGATCATTGCTTCTGATTTTCAGCCCCAAGCTATTCTACACAGGACCCTAGTTTTGTTTATATGAGAATTTGTGTGTTGGAAAAAGGAGAAAAACATCACTTTTAAGCTAGAACAAATAAAGACTACTCCAGCAGCAGCACCAGCGCAGCAGGCTAGTGATGAGATGGATGTGATGTCTTGAGGATACATCCCTCAAACATGGTTAATAAAGTGGCTCCAGGCTGCCACAAGCAAAATGTGAGGATGAACCTTGAGCTGCCAAAAACGGTTCTGTTTCTGAATTGGAATAGGAGAATATAGGTCTTCTCTACAAGTAGCCCTCACTTAACTAGCAGTTGCTTAATGACCATTTGAAATTACAACAGTCTCAGAAAGGGAGCTTTATGACCTGTAAAGTACTTCTGACCATCACAAAATGTCACCTGTGACTGCAATCTGGATGCTTGGCAACTGCTCACACTTACAATTAGCATCCCACCATCACATGATCACCATTTGTAATCTTCTCTATCAGCCTCCTGAGAAAGTCAATGCGGAAGCCAGCAAGGAAGTTGCAAGTTGATGCTACCTGCAGAGAGGATGCCCTCTCATCTCCCTCATCACTGGAACAACTTGCCTCCAGAAGCTATGAATGTTCCAACACTGGAGGTTTTAAGAAGAGATTGGACAGGCATTTGTCTGAAATGGTATAGGGCTTCCTGCCTGAGCAGGAGGTTGGACTAGAAGACCTCCAAGGTCCCTTTCAACTTTATCATTCTGTTATTTCTGGGGGCTGGCTGAAAGAGCTCCCTCCCAAATCCGTGTCTGCTTGGATCTCCTCAGACGAAATCCAAGCAGGCACAGAGCTTAAAATTCTTCTTTCCTTGACTCCATGAAGCTCTCCATAGACGCAGGAAGTGGAAGGCCCCATGTTCTTTTTTATATAATATTTTATTAGTTTTCTACATTTACAATTCATAAGTGCTTAGTAAACAATGTGTTGTCTGGGCCCATTTGTTTTACCTAATAAAACACATTAAATTCCTAATCTCTATCCCGTTTTCCAGCCATTGATAAAATACATCCCATATTTGAAAATATTGTGTGTCTTCTTTTTCTTTAATCTTCAGTATTAATTGATCCATTTCTGCACAGTCCAATATTTTCTTGATTATCTCTTCAGATGGTATTTCATTTTTCCAACCAAATACATTTCTTGCTGCTGTTAATACACGCAACATTAAATATACACTTTCTTTATCATATTTTCCTAATAATATACCTAATAAAAATAGTTCTGGTTTAAAATCTACATATTTTCTTAATATCCTTTCTAGCCAGATATGTATTTTTGTCCAACATTTTTTTTTTTTGCTTTAGGGCACATTCACCAAAGACGGTAGTACGTGCCTGGTTTTTGATTGCAGTTCC
Organism: Crotalus tigris; assembly: GCF_016545835.1. Classification (NCBI taxonomy): domain Eukaryota; kingdom Metazoa; phylum Chordata; class Lepidosauria; order Squamata; family Viperidae; genus Crotalus; species Crotalus tigris. The sequence continues at coordinate 412,006 of NW_024097936.1, forward strand.
AACAGTTATTAGACATGTTTTTACACATTTTTGCTAATCTCACAGGTGGTAAGTGTCATCTTTAAAAATTTTATATAAATTTTCTTTATAAGCAGTTGCCATTGTCAATTTATAATTTTTTTCCCAAATATTTTGCCATTTTTCTAATTCTATATTGTGTCCAATTTTTTTTGCCCGTTATCATTGTTTCTTTCACTTGTTCATCTTCCATTTTTAAATTTAATAAAAAATTATACAGTTTCTTAATCAGCTTTTCTTCTGAAGTCAACAGTCGCTTCAGAAGACTCTATGTTTTGTGCATGCCTAGACTACAGTTGCTGAATGTCAAGCAGGAACCAACTTGAAACAGTTGATTGACCCATGAAATACAAACATTTCTTTATAAAGCCTGTTACTTTGATTTACTGAGCAGATGATAAATTTGAATGCCTGTGAAATTTTTTTTTAAAAGGTTTAAAGACACTTTTTAACAAATTTGAAACCAATTATGGCACACAATGTATATTTTATGGTGACTTTCTTCAACCTGCTCTCTTTCTCTATGTTCATTCTGTAACCAGAAGTTTCCATCCTATGAAATCTGGAGGGTACCATGTAAAGGGATGTGTGTGTTCTTGTAAGAGATGGTGGGAGGCACCTATCCAGTCCTGATCAAAGAGACTGTCACACCATCACAGTGAGACAGATTGGCAATAACCTGTTCTGCCCCCTTCAATAGCCTCTGAAATGTGTCTGGAGAAAGGATTGTTTGAAAAATCATGCTTGGGAGTGATGATACTTCAGTGAAGAAGAAATATAACACCAGCTGCCTCAAATTGCATTTGCAGGTACGGAAAATATAGTTGATTCTTTGTCAATAAGGAAAATCTACTTTATTCCTTCAGGTTATGGTTTCATAATGTCCCAGGAAAACCTTATTTATAGGTTGAATGCTTTGAATGGTCACAATGTGTTTACAGTACACTGCAAGTTTAGAGCCAATTATACCACAGAGAGGAAAATTGGATTTGGCAAAGGCAGCTGTCTTTGTTTCGAATGTTGGTGTGGATAGACAAATAGGCTTCCTGCAGCAGAAGGGTTTATTAAACTAGCTTTGCTTCCTTGGAACTTTTCTTGTTTCTTTGGCACACAAGACTTAAAACCAATACATTAAAAAATATTCTAAAGCCTCTAAAATGCTCCTAGGCTGTAGAAGATGGATGGATGGATGGATGGATAGACAGACAGACAGACAGACAGACAGACACACACACACACACATATTGTACATACACACATATATATTCGTAGATTTTCACGGGTATAGGTATGCAGGTCTTGGTGTATTCGGGTCTTTTCCCGTGTAAGATTGATCTTACACAGGAAAAGACGCAAATACACCAAGACCTATATATATATATATATATATATATATATATATATATATATATATATATATATAGGTCTTTGGTTGTTCGGGTTTTCTCCCGCGTAAAATTGGAAGTGTCTTGGCGACGTTTCGACAAAGTCCCATTCGTCATCTTCAGGCTGGTGTTTTCAGCTTCGTGCTTCGAGCAGCAATGTGTGGTCTTAGCTGTTTCTTCCTTTTAACTGCCAGTGGGGGTATGAACTGATTGGGTGGGAGCTTGGCTGTGTTCTGATTGGGTGGAGGTGTGTTCTGATTGGTTAGGGGCTGGCTGTGCTCTGATTGGCTGGGGCTGTGCTCTGATTGGCTGGGGGGTTGGCTGTGCTCTGATTGGCTGGGGGAGTGTTCTGTTTGGTTGTGCTCAGGTTAGTCTGAGTTGCAGAGGGGTTTAAGATTTTGGGCTGCCTTGCTATTTTTTGGCTTCGCGTTTGTGGTCGTGCCTCATTTTCATGGAGGGTGTCAGTTTGCTTCATGTATGGATTGGAGGGGTTTAAAGTGGCTAATGATGCAGCTGTGGTCTGGCTTCTGGTTTGTGGTCGTGCCTCATCATCGGTGTGGCTTTGGGTTTGCTTTTTGCGTGGATGTGTGGTGGTGACATCCTGTGTGGTTTTTGTGAGTGTGGGTCTGGTATCATTTTTTGTGTTAGGGAGTCGTTTGTCAATAAGGGCGGGTTTCCAAATGGCTGGTAGGCGGGAGGTATCATCTCGCTTGTTCATGCTGTGTGGGCGTTTTTCTATCTCGATGGCTTCTCTGATTATTCTGTTATTAAAATGTTCACTTTTGGCAATGGTTCTGGTATTTTTAAAGTCAATTTCATGTCCTGTGGCTTTAAGGTGTTGGACCAGGGAAGATGTTGGTTCCTCTTTTTTGACTGAGTTCTTATGTTCTTCAATGCGTGCACTTATTCTTCTGTTGGTTTGTCCGATGTATGTGGTGGGACAAGTGGTGCATGGGATTTCGTATACTCCTTGATTTTCTAATTCAATTTTATCTTTGGGGTTTCTAAGGATGGTGGATATTTTTCTGTTTGTGCAGAATGCTGTTTTGATGTTGTGTTTATGGAGGATCTTACTGATTCTGTCTGTGGTGCCTTTTATGTATGGGAGGAGGGCTTTGCCGTTTTCTTGTTCTTTGTCTTGGATTTTAGTGGGGGTTTCTTTTTGGATTAGGTTTGTAATCTTATTTCTATGGAATCCATTGGATGTTAGTACATTGGTGAGAGTGTGTAGTTCGGGTTTTAGGTGTTGTTCGTCAGCTAAGCGTTTTGTTCTGGAGATGAGTGTCTTGGCTACAGAGTTGATCTGTGCTGGGTGGTGGTGTGAGAGAGCGTGCAGATAGCGGTTTGTGTGTGTTTTCTTCTGGTAGATGGTGTGTCCTAGGGAGCCATTGGATTTCTTGTAGACTAAGACATCCAGGAAGGGAAGTTGGTTGTTAGCTTCTGTTTCCATGGTGAACTGTATTTTGGGGTGTAGGCTGTTGAGGTGTGTGAGGAAGTTGTCCAGTTTTTCTTTCCCATGTGGCCAGATTATGAAGGTGTCGTCTACGTATCTGAGCCAGAGTTTGGGTTTGTGATCCGATTTTTCTAGAGCTTGGGTTTCAAAGTGTTCCATGTAGAGGTTGGCAATGACAGGTGAGAGGGGTGATCCCATGGGTGCTCCTTCTGTTTGTTTGTATTTTTGTCCATTATAGATGAAGTATGTGTTGGATAGGCAGTGGTTGGTCAGATCTAAGATGTGTTTGGGGGGGTTATATTTGTTTTGGATAGCTGTCAAGGCTTCTTTGATAGGCACTTGGGTGAAGAGGGATATGACATCGAAGCTCACTAGTAGGTCGCTGGGCTGTAAGTTTTGTTTCTTTATGATCTCTATAAACTGGAATGAGTTTTTTACGTGTGAGGTGATGGATTCTGCATAGGGCTGTAGTTGTTTGGCGAGAAATTTGGCTAGGTTTTGTAGAGGTGAGCCTATGGAGCTGACTATAGGTCTGAGTGGGGTTCCTTCTTTGTGTATCTTGGGGAGACCATAGAGTTTGGGGCATCTGGATGATTTCTCTCTGGGAATGATTCTTTGCTGGATCTCTTCGCTAATGGGGGAGGCTTTTATTTTGGATCTGGTGGTTTTTTCCAGGTAGGTGGTGGGATCTGTATTTAGGGGTTTGTATGTGGAGTCTTGGAGTAGGTTGGTTAATTTGGTTTGGTAGTCAGATGTGTTCATAACCACCGTGGCGTTGCCCTTGTCTGCTGGTAGGATTATTATGCTGGTGTCTTCTTTCAGGTTACGTAGTGCTGTCTGTTCCTCTTTGGGTAAGTTGCTTTTGGGTGGCTTGCTGGTACAGAGGATGTTGGTGATTTCGAGTCTGATTCTGTTAGCGTCGTCGGGGTTGATTTTGGTCAGGCTGGTTTCAACTCCACATATAATGGTTTCAGTGGGGATGTGTTTGGGAGTGACTGCAAAGTTGAATCCTTTGGAAAGGACATTGGTTTCGGCTTTGGTGAGGATCCTATCTGAGATGTTATGCACTGTTTGTTTCATGTGTGGCTGTGAGGGAGGAGGGTTTTGTTTCTGGCATTCTTGTAGTCTTCGGAGTTTGTTGGTGTGTGTATCTGTCTTGAGGGTGGTCTGTGTTTCGGCTCTCCAGACGGCGAGTTGTTTGGATTTGTCCCAAAGTGCGGGGTGGATCTTGTTGCTGAGTTTGAGGTGGAGTGTGAGGAGATCTTTGTTAATTCGGTCTAGGCGGAATCTTTTTGTGTGAAGTTCATTTCTGATTAGGGCCAATTCTGTTCTTTTCAGGATCCGTTTGGTGGCTGCAGAGTTGGAGTGGAATTTCAGTTGGAAACATGTGGGGATTAGAATTTGAAACACCAAACAGAACACTCTCCCAGCCAATCAGAGCACAGCCAAGCCCCTAACCATTCAGAACACACCTCCACCCAATCAGAACACAGCCAAGCTCCCACCCAATCAGTTCATACCCCCACTGGCAGTTAAAAGGAAGAAACAGCTAAGACCACACATTGCTGCTCGAAGCACGAAGCTGAAAACACCAGCCTGAAGATGACGAATGGGACTTCGTCGAAACGTCGCCAAGACACTTCCAATTTTACGCGGGAGAAAACCCGAACAACCAAAGACCTACATACAAACACCCGCAAAAACCTCAGAAAACACACACACACACACACACACATATATATGTATGTATGTATGTATGTATGTGTGTGTGTGTGTGTGTGTGTGTGTGTGTGTGTATGTGTATGTGTATATAAAATGTCTTTTAAAATACTAAAAATGCGAATCCTGGGCATTATGCTAACAAATAAAAGAAAAAAACGAACACCAGGATATAATAAACCAGCCTGTTTAACATAAACAAGCCTGTGGTTAAGAAGAGTCACTAAGCTTTCATCCGGCCAAAAAACCGCCGGCGTCATCAGGGTTAGAATAGCAGGAGATCGGGAAGGCAGCTCATATAGCCTCCTGCCTCTGCGCCCGGCTCCTTGAGCGTGTCATCGGCCCGTTGATTGTGTTGTTCCGCATCAGGCAAACTGTCTTTGATTCCACTGGTTGTTTTGCGATCCTCAAGTGCTCTTTTAGAGCGTGTGCAAGCACTTGGAGGGCGGCTGTCAATCCATCCCTGCGCCCAGTCCCCCTCCCTCCCAGGGCCATTATCCTCCCCCACCCCCAAGGCCGTTGTCATAATTCCTTCGCCCTAGTCCTGCAACAAGCAGCTGTTTCGGCATTCCTGCTCTCTGTCTTCCCCCTCCTTTCCCCTCCTTCCAGATCGCCTCAGCGCTTCCGTCTCTGGCTTAGGGCCATTTGGTCCATCACCTCGGTCCATGGGAGTCGTGGTCGTCCCATCTATAGAGCCATCGTCCCAATTATGTAAACCGCTGTCATCTTCTTCCTTAGAGATCATGCCTGTCTCATCCACCATTCTACCACCCCAAACCTGCCAAGGAAGAGTTAAATGTCTTCTCAGCAGGCTGTGGTGCTGTTTTTCCCATCTCCTAAGCGTCTGGTAGGCCGGCCAAAGATCTATAAGCCGGTTGATGGAATTTTCATTAGAGAGCCAGGCTTCCTTGAGTAGGCGGCCACCCTTGGTAGTCTCACGAGCTATAACCTCTGCGTTAGCTAGATCGAAAGTGTGGCCAGAGCTGGACATATTGGCTCACACTTGTGAGCGTTGCTCCTGCCTTCTAATAGCCAGTTCATGTTCATGAACCCTGGTCCTCAGTCTTTTAGTAGTTTCCCCAACGTAATTGTTTGCACAGTCCTTGCAATTAATTCTGTAAACCACAGATGATCTTTGACCGTTGGGGAGTGGTTCTTTTGGATGCATGATCTTGGACCTAAGGGTGTGCTTGGACCTGCTATATATAATGGAGAATCTTCCTCCATATGATTGACATTCAGCTTCTCATATTCAATACAGGAAGACATGTATTGCAAGGGAGAAAAGCTGGCAAGCAATCTTCATTAGAGTAGATAATTTACAACAGCAAGTATTTTCAACAGTCAGAGTGGCCTCTCATTATTTATATGTTTTATAAACGGCTTCAAACTCAAAAGATTCTAAGAGAAATATAACAGTAATGGTTATATGATCCAATATAAAACAATAGAATGCAATATAGGTAGTTGTTGCTTAATCACCAACCACTTAGTGACCATTCAAATTTCTGATGGACCCCCCCAAAGGTACTTATAATATGGATTTGAAGTTCTGATGGCTCTGCCTCTTCCAGTCACATGACCACATTTTAGCCTGCATCTACAGTTGATTGCAATGTCCCAGGATCAGGTGACCATATTTACATTTTTTTTCATGGAAATCAGCATTTACTTCCAGTTTCAGGGAAAGCGCCCCATTGCAAAAAATGGTTCACTTAACAACCACATTCACTTAATAACCGCAGCATTTGCTTAATGACCACTGCAAAAATGTTGCAAAATCAAGTTAGTCATGTGATGATCCACATTAACAACCAGCATGACTTATGACTGTAATCCCAGGCTCAATTATGGTTGTAAATTGATGATTAGCTGTAAACCTTAATACATAATATTAGTGCAGCCATGTCAACTCCTCAGCTGGCCAAGCCAAGACACCAGCTCCACAGGATGGCCAAAACTATTTTTATTTTAATAGTTTTGAGACTGGCTATTATAAAAAGAATCTCACAAGCCTGGTTGTGTTGTTCTTCCTCCTCTTTCTCCTCCGTGTAGTTCGATGAGGTAGCTGTCTAAGTCACTTCCAAACATCTGGACATTCTGGACTTGCCCAATGTTTTACCCCTTGTCATACCCCTGAGTTTGCATATCTCAGTCAAGGTCATCTTTCTTATTTTCTATTAAGTATCGCATATTTGACATCAAAAGGCATTAATCAGGCGCCAAATGCCTTCCAGAACAGCCAGCTTTTACAAGTTACAAAAGGCCATGAATGTGGGCACCACTTTCATCTCAGAGGGTGAACTATTCCAAGGAGGACATTCCTTTAAAGCCTCCTCCCATTATAGCATCTGTTGGTTGGCTGATTGATTGATGTCCCAACAAGTCAATATCAACTCTTCATGCTGTCACAATTTTCTACAAAATGATTTATCTCCATATTCACATTTTCCAACAATGTACTTGTTGCTTTTATAAATGAGTCCATCCCTTTTGTTGCTTATCATTCTTTTATCCTTTTTCCTTCCCCACACAGACCTTGATTTTTGCATAATATGCCCAAAATATATAATAATTTGAGATTTGAGAGAGAACTATAACAGTGAGGCTATAACAAAGGGCTGAGGAACCTACATAGAAAGCTTGCTTCCAAGGTCCCATCAGATGATCATGAGGGAATTGACCTGGAAGGTGCCCATCTCATCTGACCTAATGGCACGAGCAGATACTCTCAGGGATATAACTTGGCCTTGTGCCTGGTGAAAACCAGATCTTGAACTGGGAGCCTCAGTTCACATAGCAAGAATGCAACATGGAGAACCATGGAGCACCCCAAATTGCACCCAGAAATAGGTGCAATTGTCATACAAGATAAAATAGCCCCATCTTAACTCATATAGGGGATAACTACATATTGCATTACACTTGGAAACTCACTGGTAACCAACACAGCTCCAGCAACAATGGTTTGGTATATCAATGAGGCTGCCTGGTAAGTACACAGAATACTAAAGTTTCCACTGAAGTTTCTGAATGATCTTGAAGTTCACCTCCACTAAAAGCAAATAAGAAGGGGGTGAGTGACTATCTTCAGTACTTTATGTTTTAAGTAAAGTTACAGTCAGTGTTTTATTTGGAGCTGGGGCAAACACCTTCATATCCATAGCTTGCACTTGCTTTTCCAGCAGAAGAGATGAGACCAGGAGAACCCCAAAATGCAAGCATACTTTCCATGGGAAAAACAACAAAGCCATTAAACCCTACGAAGAGCTGGTTCTGGAAACAATCCCAGAACCATCAAGCTTCTGTACAAATAGTCACTCAGTCTATCTTGGTTTGACTCTGAGCCTATTTTCAAGCCACTGCTGCTCAGTGCAGTATCCAGTTTAAAGAATCCTCTACAGGTGGCTATCCAGCCTCTGCTTGAATGAAATATTTGACTGAAAAAAAAAACATCCTGATGAATTCAAGCAGAGTTGGCATTTGCTTCAACTATCATACTGTTCCTGGTGACAAAGTCCAGGCACTTTGGGCAATCTTTGAAAAGAAATTTCACACGTGGCTTGCCTTTTTCCTGGGGCAGAGAGAGATTTACTGGCCCAAAGCCCACCAGCTGGCTTCTGTGCCAAACAAAAGACTAGAACTCATGGTCTTCTGGTTTCTAGTCCAGGGTCTTTAATGCTACAATCAAACTGGTTTTTCATGTTCTTCTTACTCTAATCAACTCATTCCACTCTCAGGGCTCTTTAAGCCCTAGAAAATATTTGACTTCAATTATTTCAAAAGGTTTCTATCTCTCCCGCATTGGGGATTGTTCATGGAGGATAATACTATCTACTATGGAGCCTCCCTGGCTGCCTATAGTTCTCAATGCAAAATAGGCAATGGAAGGAATTCCTTGTGATGGCATTGGGAACTTATGGAGGTGGGTAGTTGGGTGAGCAGCTGGAGAAGCTACATTCTACTGGAGAAAAGGACTGAATGGAAAAGGACTTTCGCAAACAGTACCTCATAACAAAGCAAGCAAGATTACTATTCTCTATCCATATGAAGTTCACCAACATTCTCCTTTCTTTTTTCCTTACAGTAATATTAGGAAGATTTTTTCCAGATTTTCCAAGAACCCTCCTAATGAGGCATGTCTCTGTTCTTATAGATGGATGAAAACAATAATCTGGGCAAGATTCTGGTGCTGTTTTTTGCCTTCTGTACCTCTCTCATGGGAATCTTTAGGAGTCTTCCCTGTGCAATGGCTGTGAACATGAAGCAAATTTTTTATACTGGAGTCGATCCTTAGCCCACAGAAATCACACCATGGCCTCATTAACCTCAGGAAGGTAATCCTACTAAACCTCAGAAAGTGGTTGGAAGATTCAGCACAAAGTATTCTTTTTCCTGCACATTTCTTCCAAAGCTTATGTCAATTACCCTAAACATCTCCATCTGTTTTATGCCAGTGTGGTTGGCCACCATAAATGTAGTTTTTCTTTACACTGGCACAGAAGACAGATCATGCTTTCAAGAGAGTTCTTTCCCTAGTCCTTTCTTTCTTGCACAGTATTTCTCAAAATATACACATCTTCTTCAGCTTACAAAAAGTCAATCACAAAAGATACATTCATTTAAAAGCTGCGCAGATCCAACTCTAGTTTAGGAATTGTCTGCAGATTTAGACATATTTACTCTTCACATTTATTAGAGTTATAACATTAAAAGAACAATGTTACAAATGAATTCAAGGACACACATTTCCTCTAGCAAAATGGGTAAAATGTGAATTGGAAAAATAAACATCGAATTAAAAATGTTTATAAAGAGTCAGGCTTATGATTAAATTTATTTTATATTTAAATAAGCACTTTCAGTGTCACAGTAATTTATTATTCACACTGGGAAAAAAAGATTTTCTGTAAGAAAAAAATCCTCTGCAATGATATTTTTCAATCGCTTCGAGCTGCCTCTTGTTGCAACTTTGAGGTGTAATTCTGAAAAGTGTAGCTGCTGAAGATTGAGAGTTTTGATCAGATGTTCCCAGATGAGAGAAATGCTTTCGATTTATATCAATTGTAGGGCTTGTATAAAAGATGAAAACCCAGAGTGAAGTACTTAGATGCAATCTTGTGTTGTCTTTACAAAGAAAAAGTACTAACAAGATAAGGGGAGAGGAAAGCATTGTTTGTATTGATAAAAGTGAATCAGAAACAAAAGAAAGTTGACCACGTAACAGCATTTATGCAACAGTCCTAAGAGTGTTGATGATCTTGAGAGGATAAGAAAAAAACTGATAATCATTTACAACTTCTTTGTTCAAGAACTTTAATCCTATAAAATGAATAGAATACAGATAAAATTCATAAGAAGCTAACATCATAAAAAATGTCTGTAAAACTTTAGATTGCATACTGCTGTGGTAATTTAGATTATTTCAAATCTTAAAGAAAGTACACCATAAGGAATTTATCGCATTCAAAGAGGGAAGTGGAATGGACCATAGTGCTACCATATTGAACAGGCAGTGTGATTTGTTCAAAAGAGTTGACTGAATGAATCACAACTCTTTATTAGATTCACACAATCAAATCAACAGTTTGGAACTACATTGTCTGGGTTCTCAAAATACTTTAAACCTAAACACAACAGACCATGAGTGGATCTAGGTATTGTGGATACTAAAATATGAGCTCTAAGACTCATTTCATAAACTTAACTGCAACACTGTTCTTTGCTCCTTCTCTTAGAAGAGTCGTTTATTAGAAGGGTTTATATCTAAGAACTGGCTGCATCTAATACTATATGGAGAATAGTCAGAAAGACTATTCAGTTTCCACTGAAACCAAACATTATTTGGATCCTTCTTTTCTATCTATCCATTAACATGTTTGCAATTGTTGCTTATTCTCTTTCCTTCAATCCTCTTTTCTTAATAGCATTCTCTCTCTTTTACAGAAAGCCTGAATATATGAATTTTATTCTCTTTTGTCCAATGTTGCAATAATATGTTAGTTAAGCTCAAAGGCCATCTAATCCAAATCTCTGTTCTCATAGCAGCCAATCAGATGGTCTCTGGAAATCCTCCCAATAGGACATGTTTGCAATAACATCACCTGCTTTGCAGATCTTGGCAATTATTAATACCCAATTATAGCTTTGTTTTTCATTAGTAACCTTTTGAATCCCAGATTAATTGTGTTATGAGAAAAAAAATGACTTTGTTATCTGTCAATTCAACTTCATTGGAAATACCAATAGAAGAGAATATTTGTAGTTCAGATTGAACTGTGGAGTCCTTGGTGCCCTCTGACCACGATTATTTTCTTGCAGACATTTTATCAGCGAACTAGGTAACATCATCAGTGCATTGATTATATTACTTAGTTTGGTAATGAAACAGACCCCACAGTTCATTGGAAGTGCTGGAATCAGGATAAAATAGTCAGACTGGGGTATGCCCAGCTATTTGCAAGCTTATGGCCAGATACTACACATTGGCAGACAACTGGACTCTTTGAACAGATACTTAAAAAATCACAACAAGCTCTAATATCAGGGACAGTTAAACAAATTTCCCACCACTTTCTGTTCATTGCACATTTTATACTTCTCTATTATGTTCTTCTGAAATGATTTTTTTTTTATTTTGGGGTAGTTGTTAATTAAAGAATCCATATAGTATAATCTCCTACTAACTATTATGTATGATGCTTAATAATTGCTTACATGCTTTATTGTTACCATGCTATCATCATCTTCTGTGAAAATTCACTTCCATTATTTAAGTTTAATGATTTAGCTATAAGACAAACCAATGTCAAGTGAGATCTATAAACATGATGTGATGGACAATCTCTTTAAGCATCCTACTTCTCATGAATGATGGCAAATATAAGGTAAGGTAAGAAGCACAATGTAATCATGAATTTTACGCCTCCAAGTCATCTACAGACAGACCTTTACCTCACTATTTGGGCTCAAGAGAGTGAGCTTGATATAGGCTAGCTAGCTTAGTTAGCTATATAAATAAAGCGTTTTTATCTTTAAGAAAAGTGATCCAGGATCACTTTCCCCAGATAAGATACAATAATAAATATAAAATTTAAACAGAGTAAAGTCTAAAAGCAAGAAAAATGTCAAAATCAACCTATTAAAGATAACTGGCAAAAGAAAGGGATTTTAAAGACAATTTAAAATCCATTCAAACTTGGCAGAACATGAATGTCTTGGCTGCCTGCTTAAAAAGGTCAAAAAGAGGGCTATTTAAACTTGTAAATGAATCTGTAACCAGATACAGACACTGGGAGAAAACAAAAACTCCAATCTCCTGTCACCACCAAGGACGCCTCCTACAATATTACTAACACTTAAATCAACCACTTACTCTATAGTAAATATTACAGACATAATTCAGATATTATAAGATCAGCCAAAACAAGTGATAGAAATAAACTCAGATATCTTTTCTGCATACTTGTTTCCTCCATTGACTTCATGATTTGTTATTCAGTTGTGGGGTTCACCTATGCCACCTCAGTAGTGGGCCAGGGGTTGAGGACTCCTGCTATAGTAGACCTAATTGTTGTTAAATTGTTATTAACTTTTTCAAAAACAATATTCAGACACAGTGAATTAACAAAGCACTCTGTTTGAACATAATCCAGAAAAAAAACTGAAATATTTCTGAGATGACAGTGACAGCTGGCATTCAGAAAAGAAAAATATGAAGTAACTGATCTTAAAACTGATATTTTAATCTCAACTGGTTTAGGTGCAACATGAATGCTAATCTTTGGTTTATCATTAATAAGCAGTCACATTTAAAATCAAAACTAAACTTTGAATTTTCCAAGCAACTTATCAGATTGTTGAAACAGAAGCAAATTTTGTGGATAAAGTAAGACAGACACTGCCAAGAAAAACAAAGCTCAGGAAAATAAATTTTGTGAAGGCAGAGCAAAGTTGGGTTTCTAAATGTGAAAACATTTTAGGGCTATCAAACAGAGGCCAAAAACAATATCAAGATCATCAAGAATGAAGAGAAGGCAGATTTGACAGCTTAACATTGTTTCTCATTCTTTAGGGCAGTGTTTCTCAACCTTGGCAGTTTGAAGACGTGTGGACTTCAACTCAGCCAGAATAGCATATCTTCAAGCTGCCAAGGTTGAGAAACACTGCTAGGTTTAGGGAATTATAGACCACTAAATAAACATTTGGGATATAGGAAAGCAGGCCATTATGTAACATCTTAATTTTCCATCTTCAAGATTATATTTCATGAAACAAGATGACTGTCTTTGCATGCACACATGCTTTCACATACCCCTCTATTCTTTAAGACCATTTTGAACTTAATTTTATATGAAACATATGATCCCAAATTAAGTATTATTTACATCTTTATTTTATTATTCTGTGCATAGCATCAAGGCCTCTTAACACAATCTATTGGTCAATAATTTTTTTTATATAGAAATCTCATTAGAATGGGCTTGGGTCAATGGACCTCTAGCTCAATGAAATCCCTACATAGTTATTCCTTGTTATATTTCCTATTCACATTTTTCATTTTGTGGTTGCTTGGGTGAGATCACAATTCCAGCATGTATAGACTCATATTAACTATGGCTGGTCCTACTCATTACTGTCTGTTTTGCATAGAGATATTGCTGCTGATATTATTCCTTGTACAAAAACTAGTTGCCTCCATAGACTATTATTTGAGAATCATTCTACTAAATGTCTGAATTATTCAAGGGTATTAGTTACAATTATACAGATCATGTCCCACAGAGTTCTGCAGCTGCATGCATGTGTATCGTACAGGTATTTGTTGACTTGGAATCACCATTGGGACCTGAATTTTCATCATTAAGCGAGATGGTTGTTAAGTGAGTTACATGCAATTTTATGATTTTTTTTTGCTACAGTGGTTAAATGAATCACTGTGATTGTTAAATGAATCATATAGTTAAGTCTTTACTACTCAAAAACTGGCTGGGAAAGTCACAATGGCAATCATGTGACTCAAGGACCCTGCAACTATCATAAATACATGCCGGTTGCCAGGTTCCTGGATTCTGATCATGTGACCGTGGGGACACTGCAACAGTTATAACAGTGAGGACCAATTGTAAATCAATTTTTTTTCAGTGCTGTCGTAACTTCAGTTGATCACTAAACTAATTTATTTATTTATTTATAAAATGTATTGGCCACCTATCTTATCACAGGATAAATTTGGGTGGTTTACAATCATAAAATGGTCATAAGTTGAGAACTGGCTGCATTTGTAAGTAAGCAATTATCTAATATTTTATGCATTATTTCCAATTACAAAATCTGTAGCCAGTGTTATGTACCATGTATATTATGTGTTGAAATAATCACTGTAGTATGCACTTCATCAGTCTTATCGAATTAAGTAATTGCTTATTGTTTTGCTCATTTAATGCTATCTTAATGTATGCTTGGTTCCTGCAGGATAACTTCCTTTTTGAAAAGTGATTTATATCATATTACACATTTATTAGTGACTTTATGGATGTATACTGCTATAATTTATTCCTGAAAATGACTGAAGGAAGCTGTATTGGAAGAAGATGTACTGTGGTGTTACAGTTAATGGAAGAACCAGCAAAAACCTCTGCTGTGCTAATGACCCTACTCTGGTAGTTGAAAATGCAAAGGAACTGCAGGATCTTGTAATGAAAGTCAAAGCACACAGTGAAAAAAAAATGGGATTACAATTAAATATAAAGATGATGAAAATTAATTAGATATACAGCAACCAGCCTTAAAACTGACAATGGACACTGAGGTGATAGCACTATCAACAGTGAAGGAACAGGAAATCCAGAAGTAAATCTCAGACTAGTACTTGGTAAAATAGCTTTGGAAAAGATAATCAGATGTCATAATATGTCTATATCTATAAAAGTTAAGATTCATGAAGACAGTGGTTTTATCTGTGACATTATATGGGTGAGAAAATTAGATTTTGTAGAAACACCACAGAAAGAATACTGATGCATTTGGACTTTGGTGTTGGAGAAGATTCTTAGGAATACATGGATATCTAAGGAAACAAATCAAATCTCACTTAAAATACAAATAACTAGGCCCAAATTATTGTTTTTCTGGACATATTATGTTAAGTACCAGCTCCCTTGAGAGATACATGATTCTGGGAAAAGTCGAAGGAAAAAGAAGCAGAAGAAGATCCCTTGGGGTCAGCCTGGTTATTTCCTACAAGCCCCTTGTAACTCATGAGCAAACTACATTGATAGGTTACACTTTCTTCAAGCAGCAAATAAGATGTTTTGTATCCATGCAGAACTAATTCACAGGACAAGTGCTTAGCATTTAGCTGTGTGAATCTTATATATTCAGACTTGTGTATCTCCTCCTTCCTTGCTTTTCTTTAAAAGCTAAAGCTTTAGTCAGGATAAGAGCACTTATCCTAACTAAAAGCAAACATATTTACACTAGATCTTATGAAAACAACGTTAAGAGAAAAGGTATAGAAACAGCCTTTTTGTATACTCTGAGGTTAAATAAATCATTTAGTGGGCATGATTGAAGCATGCAATAGTGGCTTTCAAAGACTATTCCTGGTTCTTTGAAAACTACAGATGTTTCTGAAAAGAGATCAGTAATATTAGACAGAATTCACAGAGGGTGATATTGTCTAGTAGAGCCAGAAACCCATGAAAAAGCAGTCCCACGGTTGTACTAGTTAGGGCACCTTGTCATTCCATGCTGGAGTTGTCTGACAAATTACAGTAACTACAAACATGCATAGTTAAAGCTATCATGTTGTGCAAACTCAGCTAACATACTGACTTTATAGTTCCATGTGTTATGTGAAACCAGTAATTGAGACAACTGGGCTTCTGACAGAGGAAGACTGGTATAAATATAAAATGTATCAACCAGTGCCAAAGAACCCATGGGTTAATATGTCATACAGACAGACAGGGGCATGACACGCCATTCCAAAACTCCATGTCAATTCATATGCACATAGTTTTGAATATGTACGCAAATCATCAAACAAACCTCTTGGAATTTTACATAAGACAAATCCATGTGATAATATGAGCCAGTAGAGTGCTGCAGCTGCCAAAAAAGCCAACACAGTGCTAGGCTGCATTAACAGAAGGATAGAATCAAGATCACATGAAGTATTAATACCACTTTATAACACTTAGTAAGGCCACACTTGGAATACTGCATTCAGTTTTGGTCACCACGATGTAAAAAAGATGTTGAGACTCTAGAAAAAGTATAGCGAAGAGAAACAAAGATGATCAAGGGACTGAAGGCTAAAACATATAAAGAACAGTTGCTGGAATTGGGTATGTCTAATTTAATGAAGACAAAGACTAGGGATGATATGATAGCAATGTTCCAATATCTCATGGGTTGCCACACAGAAGAGGGAGTCAAGCTATTCTCCAAAGCATCTGAAGGCAGGACAAGAAGCAAAGGATGGAAACTAATTAAGGAGAGAAGCAACCTAGAACTAAGGAGAAATTTCCTGACAGTTAGAACAATTAATCAGTGGAACAACCTGCCTCCAGAAGTTGTGAATGCTCCAACACTGGAAGTTTTTAAAAAAAGACTGGACAGCCATTTGTTTGAAATGGTATAGGGTTTCCTGCCTGGGGTGGTTGGACTAGAAGACCTCCAAGGTCCCTTCCAACTCTATTATCATTATTATAATTATTATTATTTTTAGCAATTTTGTAAAAGTTCATGGTTCCTGCACCCAAGCTAATAGATGTTTGTTTCTTTGGCAAAATGTCCACATTATAAGATTCTACTGGCCAAATAAGATCAACTGTACAAATTATCAAGAAAGGCTTCTTATTAGAAAGTTAATAGTAAAAGTAAAGTAAACTGGACCACAGGCTGGACCACAACATACCAAATAACAAGTTTTTCAATCACAATATCATCTAATGTATTATTCACAGTGTGAATACTTGGGTTCAGTAAATGACAGTTCATTTTTCAATGCTTAAACATGCCTTGTGAATATAGCCTTTATGTTCACCTCTCCTCACATGAAAATCAACTGAACATAAATGGGACAGCATATATAAGATTGTGCTGCAAACTATTGAGACGTCAGGAGTGATTCAGTCCCATGCTAATAATCCAGTTAAGTTTAAGCCATGATGGTTTGAAAACATAATAGTAGATCAAAGTGAAAGACTATTGATTGAGAAAAACACAACTAGTCAATGAAAAATATCATTCATTCTCCTAATCAATATTTGCAACTTCAGACAAAGTTGATGGTAATAGCTTGTTTCACAAAGATTTATAATAGGAACACTTGTATTCTGATGGATAAATGACCTAAAGGCCCACTTGATATTGATCAGTGTATTCTGAAAAGACAAGGAGACTCTTTAATTTTTCAGCTAAGTTATTTTTTGCAGCCATCTAAATTCTGGTTCTTATCTGCATCTGCATTCTTGGCATAACAAACTATCACTGTGGGATATTCAAAACAAGGTGCTGAATAAATTCTCCAAAAGTAGAACTCTCACGTATCTTCTCCAAAGATTATAAAAAAAACATAAAACATGTTGCAGAGAATTATTATAGATATTCCACTTTATTTTTTGCAGAAAAAGTATGATGAGAATAAAAAGACAAGGTAGCCCAAGTATTTTCTTCTTCTATAGTTTCTGAATCAATGAGCCATTTTTTTTTTCATTCCTTGTTACATTTCCAAATAGGTTGAAGCAGGGGTCTTCAAACCTGGCCCTTTTATGACTTGTGGACTTCAACTCCCAGAATTCCTCAGCTAGCGTGCCTGGTTGAGGAATTCTGGGAGTTGAAGTCCACAAGTCATAAAAGGGCCAAGTTTGAAGACCTCTGGGTTGAAGCCTATGAAATCCTTCTAAAGGTAATAAGCAGGTCTGATCCTAGAAGATGCCTTAATAAGTTTACCGGGGAACCATTAACTGCTCCAAACTTCTTAGAGAAAGACCAGCAATGGAAGCCAGATCAATGAATAAGAAAAGGAGCTACCAACTTTTCAGCCAAGCCTTTTAACACATCTTAAAGTTGTCAAGTTGAGAAACACTGGCTTAAGATGTTGGCCTACAAACCAGGAAAATTGACTGTGAGTACTAGACCCGCCTTAGGCATGAATAATGGCCATGGTTGTTGTTGTGGGAAAAATAAGAGGAGCGTTAGGTATATTTTCCACCTTGATTTGTATATGACAAAAAAGTAAAGGCTTTCTTTGTCCAGTCATGCTCAACTCTGGGGGGTGCTGTTCACCTCTGTCTCCACCAAGGAAGCCAGTGTTGTCCGAAGAAGATTCCATGGTCATATGACCGGCATGACTATATACCAAAGTGCATTGAACGCTGTTACCTTCCCCATGAAGTTATCTACTTGCATTTGCATGCTTTAGAACTGCTAGATTGGCAGTAGCTGGGGCAAGAATGGAAGCTCACCCAGTGGTGTCAGGCTTGGGTCTCAAACTGCCAAACTTTCAGTCAACAACGGAGAGGGGGAATAAACATCTAAACAAAAGAAAACTACATATATGAACTCTATAAGGCTTATCTGTGAAAAGTTGTGCCTGCTCATTTATTTATTTACGTTTGTGTGGCTATTTAAACTACTTATGTACTGTTAAAGACATAAGCCAGTTAGCTGGACTTCATTCAGTTAACACAGACAATTCTAACTCCAAGATTAAGAGGGAAGGGGCATAGGTGACTCTGATTCTATGACACCCCTGCCCTGAAAAGGTAGCTTCATTCTTGCGGCTTTAATTACTACATGTCACTTGGGCTGATTTTCCCATTTAAGTTGCTATGACTTCAGCTAGCTTCTCCATATATAGATAAAGAACTATACGCAACATATAGTTGGTCCAGACAGTTAGTGGTTGAAGAATAAAATTTCCACATGCTCATATGCATTTGCACAGTAATAAAAAGGTACTATTTAGAACAAAGGGGAAGAACTTCTTTAATCTGTGGACTTCAACTCCTAGAATTCCTGAGCCATCATGGTTGGCTCAGGAATTCTGGGAGTTGAAGTCCACAAGTCACAAAGAGGCTATAGTTCCCCATCTCTGTTTAGAAGGTACAAAAATACCACACAAAACCATAGAATTCTCTAGATATTAAAACGATTTGCAGGAACATTGCCTATATAAGAAAGAGGGTTTTTTTAATGGCATCATAGCTGGAGAGCAGGAAACTAATAGATAAAATAAGGAGAGACTAAAATTATAAGGGGGGGAAACAAAGGCAAATAAAGCAATATTCTGTTCCAGAGAGAAAATATAAAAATAAAAAATAAAAAATGGCACACCTCATTGTATTTCATGTGATTCATCTGTGATCTTTTCATGCTGATTTTATTCAGCTCCTGCATCACAGCTTAAACAGAACAGCATCCTTACAAATTCTCACAAAGAGATTCAGGACAAGATAATAAGTACCATTACTTGAAGAAAAAAACAGCAGCTGGGGTTTTATAACTTCCTAAATTTCCCATCATCTTCCATTTTGCCTTTATGTAACCTATCTGAGCGGCTCATTTATTTAAAGGTTTTAAACCCCAGAAAATGTGCAGTATAGCATACATAAAAAAAAATTAGCCCATGCCTTATCTAAAAAGACAGAAGCAAAAAGGGATTGAGAAGGTAAGGGAAACAGGACCTCTGAGAAAGCAGATCCTTAAATATTTCACCCTTTGTATAATGATTAAGGAACATAATGGCAAAGATTTGCTCAGAGAGGTGACATGCCTCCCCCTCCAAAATGGTTAATCCTGCAGCTTTTCCTCAGAGGATCTTCTCTGAAAATCATAGGAAGCTGGTGTAATTGATGCCATTCTCTGAGGTAGGGAAATGTCAACATCTGTCAACTCAAGGACGACACCCTGCTTTGAACAGTATGTTCAGAGCTGCAGTCCAAAAGAGGGTGGAGCAACATTTACATTTAGTCACAAGTTGTTTGGCTGTTTGCTTGGCATACTCAGTGGCTGATCTCCAACTTTGAGGTCTCCAAAAGCTAAGCAGCATCAGAGTCGGTTAATATCTGGATGGAGACCAATAGTAAATTCCAGGATAGAAAGCTAGATTGGAGGATAAAAAATTAGATCCTAGAAGAAAGCATGTTTAGTCCTCTTTAAACAGAGAAGGCGTAAATCTACATCAACCAGATACCCATAACACATATCTGGCAGTTTTAAAATTTCCAAATTACTAAAGTGGTTTGCAGTGGCATGATTTATATTGTTAACCTTTCTCCTATCTCTCATTTCCCCTTTGCAACTCTTTTTTTTCTCAAGTGAAGCAGCAAAGCTGGCCTTGAAAACCACAATGAGTGGTGAGTGGCTTGAAAACGGCTAAGGTGTATTAATGGACAGGATTATGGAGCGTCATCCTTCTTGCATATAATTTAGACATATATGACTAGTTAGGGGGACAACATGTAACTCCTCCTCTATTATATTAATAGCATGGACAGATTATTGCTTGCAAAGAACCAGTGACTTTGCTATTTCTGAATGGAATGTTCTTTCCTCCCGCCAGCTCAGCCCATCCTCCGACTTGCATCCTGTGGTTAGGTTCCCATCTTCTGTACAGTACTGAATAATTCCCTTTAAGCCCTAAAAGAACATAAACAAATTAAACACAAATACCGGCAAGAAAGCATCCATTCAGATTTACTTAAAGTAACCACACCCACAATGTTTAGGAATGGATAGAGCTTATAGGCATTAGCAAACATCGGGGATGAGATCATCCATGCCAAAAGTTGTCTTGATGGTGGACTCATGTCTGAAGCGAATGAAAGATAGAAATTAGAGAGTGGGAAGGAGAATTCAGAATATGAAAAACTCCAGAGGGTTCCTGAAAATGAAGTGTATTTTCTTTATAAGAAAAAAAATAATAAATCCAAAAGCCACTACTGTAATACAAGTAGTCCTTGTTTTGTGGCCACAATTAGGACCAGCAACTTGGTCATGAAGTGGTCACTAAGTGAAACTGCAACTGTGCTTATGATCTTACTTCAGTTTTTCTTTGCTTTAGACCTGGATAGGTCGTAGATACAAAGATTTGTCCTAAAGTTACTGTTTTATCACCATCAAAACTGTGAATAGTCACCAAAAAAAGGCAGTCACTAAACAAGGACTACCTGTATTTTCACCGGGAATAACTGAAATGCAAATTTTGGATTCTCATCTTCATTTGGGGAAATGACTTAAAATAGAAGAGATGGCAGTAAAGCAGAAAATCACAAAAATAAGATAAAATGGGGGAGATCATTTTTTGGAAATCACAATCAGCCTCAAAATGGAGATTGCAAATTGACGCAAATTGATGCATTAATCATTTGTAGATGTAGTAACAATTCTGGGACAAAGGAATGATGGCCACTCCCTCACACACACAACACATATACATACACAAATCCTGGGAGATGGGGTGGGAGAGAAAATTATCTATACCTCAGATCTGTTCCAGATTTTGTGTAAAGCTTACAGTTTCTTGCTAAGTCCCATTTCCAGCTACTCCTAAACTTCCACTTTGGGAAGGTTCTTCCAGCATCATTTCTACTTATTAAATAAATAATATTGTTGCTTTAATTATTAACTGCTATACTTTTGCTCTCAGACTTTATCTTGACAAGCAGCCATCTATTATTTAGAATATTTTTGAACATATATTTGAGTGGTTTTTTTACTATTCTATGAAAATCATTTTAGACATTTTAAAAAATCAGAAGTATCAGCTACAGTGGTTCAAATAAGTACTTTCAAAACATTAAACTTTACATGTTCTTTTTTCTCTGTATTAAGCAATAGACAGTTCCTAAACTCTTTCGTAGTTCCCAGAGGCTTCTATAACTGGGACTAGTAAAAAGTATGAGACAGAAAATATTTGAAAACTATAATTTAAACCCAAAAATAATTTTAGCACAGAGTATGAAAAAAATTGAAGAACAGGAAAATGGGGAGTTAATCATAAGCATCATTGATCCTGGCCCTGTCCTTGTGCATAATAAGGATACGTCAATTTTGTTTCAGCATCTTGCCTACTGGGTCAAATGGATTGCCAAAAATTTTACCTGCACTCCTCAGCCAGAACATTCTTATATTTTTTTCTTTTCCTTTCCCTTTTGTTTCTCTTTTGAAACTTAAAAGTTGTCTCTAGTCTCCTATGAGAAAACCTATATTTTTTTCAATCCCAAATGCCATTGAAGTATTTCTCCACTTAGGTGAGTGAAAATACAAAGCAACACCATGAAGTGATTTTGAAAAGATACAAGGACACACAAATATAATTTACTGATCTATACTCAAAAGACCCACTTTTAATAGGCTCCAAGGACAGAGTGGGAAATACATTAGCTTGTGGAGTTTTAGTAATTATAAATTCCACCTTCTTCATCAGTGTGCCAATTTTTAAAAATCCTAGGAGATAGAAGATGATGTAAAATTATCTTATTCTCTCTCTTTCTGTTATTCAGAGTGGCAATTTTTGTGCTGTTTTTACAACTGCAACAAAATATTTAAAACACAACCCAGAAAAGTGTTTTAAACACCAGTAACAAAAAAGAAAAAGTCTGAGATTTCCTGTCAGGCCCCAAACCATGAATGATATGAAGGTAGCCCCCAACTTATAACCATTCAGTCACAAATGAATGTGTGTCCCAGGATAATGTTGCAGGATCCAATCTAGGTCAGTCACCGGGACCAGAGGTTTTGTCTCCCGAGCTTTCGGACTAATGCTTGAGTCCATCCTCAGGGAACTTTTCTCTAGCAGAGTGTGTGGTGTTCTCTGTGTGGAAATCTTAGTAGCTGCAAAATTGAATGTGTGTGCTTGGTAGCATCAGACTGCGAAGAACAAGGACACACATTCAATTTGCAGCTACTAAGATTGTTGGACAAGCAAGCACAAAAACAGCCAGGGAAGTGATTGATGCCTGGGAAACAGGCCCCTTGTCGATCAACTGGAGTGCTGATTTACTACCAGCCTATCAAGTACTTGTTTGGTTGTACTAGGCAGCACAACCAAATGAAGCCAGCCATCAACACACCCCAGTCAACATCTAAAAAATCACAACAGACAATATAAATACCACACACAGAACAGCACACACTCCGCTAGAGAGAAGTTCCCTGAGAATGAGCTCCAGCACGAGTCCAAAAACTCGGAAGACAAAGCCTCTGGTCCCAGTGACTGATTCAGATTGGATCCTGCATTCATTTAAAAATTATTCGATGTTATAACTGCACTGAAAAAAATGACTTATGACTGGTTTACACACTTATGACTGTTGCCACATACCCACAGTTATGTGATCAAAATCCAGGCGCTTGGCAACAGGCATTTGTTTATGATGGACGCACTGTTTTGGGATCATGTGATCA